>NW_017731387.1:1738606-1932828 GCF_001890085.2 Hipposideros armiger
TGTGTGTGTGTGTGTGTGTGCGCGCGTGTGTGCGTGTGTGTGATGGTGTATGAGGACTTCTTTTGAAAAACGCCGCTGCTGTTATCTTTCTTCCATAAATGAAGACAAGAGCGCGAATATTTGTGTAAGACTGGGGGGCTTTCTTAAGAATGCAAGCGACCCTTGTACTTAGCAAGTGATAATCTCAAAAACGCTGCTTTCATTTGTTGCCCACTTTCCTTTACTGGGAAATACAGATGCAGCTGAGCAAATAACAAACAGCCCTTCGTCTCCGAGCAATGGCAGGAAGCTCTTGTTCCTAATGTAGCAAGTTTGGGGACCTCTGGGGCAGGGGAGCCCCCATCCACCATTTTACAAGACAGCATTACTTGAAAGCTTGAGTGGGGAGATGAACAGGGCTACACCGTAGCTTCTCGTGATGATGGTATGACAGTGACTTGACCCCTGGCCTCCCCTGGGAAAATGGGTAAGGTTGGGGCTCAGCATGAGCCGTTCCAAGGAGCAAAAGGAGTTACTCCACCTTACCTCTCATGTCTGTCTGGTCGAGGAGCCTGGCCAGACTCTGAGAATATCCTCACTTGAGATGTGGAGACGGTGAAGGAAACGGCAGGCGAGTGGCACCCTGATTTTGTCTGTGCCCACCACACCATACTACATTCTCTAATTTATTAGCCTAGGTGATGAGAATGCTTGCTTTGAACCGTCCACATAGGTGATTTGGAGATGACTGGAATTAGCTGTTTTTATTGCAGGCTTATTGGGTTTTCCTGTGAATTGGGGACCAGATCTGGCCTTTAAAGTGTGGCGAGCATCTTGGGTAGGACAAAGCCGAGGTAGCTGAAGCCCAGGTTAAAGCAAGAAGCTGTAGTAAAGGGCTGAGCCCCCTGAAAATTAGAGGTGCAGCATCTGTCGGGGGCCAACTGGGAACCAGCAAGATTCTTGGGGTTGCACGAGTCTCCTTCACAGTCTTTTCCAGTGCCCGGGGGCGCTGACCTCTGCCATTTAGCTGAGGAAAGACCATAACCCTCTCCTTGTTTCCTCCGCCAGCTAACAAGGGGTCTGGGGCACACGGCAAAGCATCCTTTTATGTTTTTGCATATTTCCTTCTGTCTCAATTTTTTACCAGTGTTTGATATTTTTCTTTAATGTCGTACTCAGCTGAAATAGAAATACCTAGGGAATGAATTTGTTCATATTTACACCCAGAGAGCAGTGGTGACTTGATGGTGGCGGGGAGACACAGGAGGGTCTCCCAGTGGTGTGCTGGAGCAGGGCAGGAACGGGCACACATGGCAGGCACGGCCGGAATCAGAGGACAGGCACAGTGAGCAGATTTCAACATGTAGAGGAAGACAGAGTATCAAACACTGTTCAAAACTCAAGCAGGAGGAACACTGAGAAGAGAGAGCCATATTCAGTCATTAGAGCACGATTGCAACCCCTGCCGTCTCTCTGCTCTCTGTGGGCAGCCGTCTATTCCTGGGCTTTAAATATTTCATCTAGAGTGTCTGTGCCCCTGTGTCAGCTTTCATATCTGTTTCCAACCCCCAGTCATGAGTGTCGATCTGAGTACCTCTCTATAGACGTAATCTTATGCTTTTACTGAAATGCATTTCTCATCATGCTGAATAATCGTCTAACTAGTTCGTCAAAGTTACTAACTGGTCAGTCAGGGACTGTGGCCACCACCCCATCAATTTGATGAAAGCACAAGGCTGATGATGTCACATCTCCCAGGTCCTCACTTTATGGCTTGTCACAGCTCCCCAGTCATGACACAGGAAATAGCCAGGATGCCGTAGCGGGGGGCCCGCGCTCTGGCGCCTACACTACTTTTCAGGATGACTTCTTCGCACTTCCCAGCATGGCTACGATGAGCCAGGTCAGCTGTCCGGGGAATCCCTGAAATTCCTTCCTCACATTCAGGGTCCACCTCATGCGGACATTTATTATTACTCAGGAAATTCCGAGGGCTTTTGAAGGTCTGTGTCAGGAACGACGGGCAAAGACCAAGTATATTTTTCTTACTATAACGCACTATTCATCTCACAATTTTATGACTTTGCTTCTTACATTAGTGTGTAATTACCATAAGATTCCTAAAATGTAATTATGATCATCACTGGGGAATGGTGATAGTTCAAAAGCAATTTTGAAGCAGCGGTCTTGCAGAAAATTGTGCCATAAGCATGAATAAAAGGCTTCTTTTTTTATGAAATGCATCAAATCAAGAGAAACGAAATAAGTCTTGAGAGGGAAATCAAACGAAAATTTCTCTCTTTTCTATAATTGTCTTCCTCTTCTGTTTCATTAAGACATGTCACATTTTCCAGCTCTGCTTAGCTCTTATACTGTTTCTGATGCCTGCTGTGTTAGCAGGAGGGTCAGTGACCCATCGTGACCAGCGACCAACCATGGAAGGATTATGGGAAAACAGTGGCCATAATGGGAATATCCATGAGAAGAGGGTCAGCAACAAAAATGGACACGAAAAGAAAGATCCGATAAAGAGGAAAATGCAAGCAAAAGCACAGATGTTCAGGAAATGTTTTGATAGATTTTACAATTTCAAAAAAAATGCTGATAGATTGCATTGTGAAAATCATATCAACAGAGTCACTTCAAAATGGAGTCAGAGCTGCCATCCCAGAGGAACCGTCCTGCATGCCTGTCTTACTCCTCAAAACTGTAGAATGTTAAAACTGGGCAAAATAAGCTTTGGACTGGTCCTGAAGCACCACGGTATTCCAAACAACTGTTCGCAACGGTAACAAGGAAGCAGACATTATCACTACAGACTGAAAATTGGAGCCATTCTCTAGGGTTAGCATCCCTGCATTAGCTCATCTGCACTTACAGGAAGTCCTTCCTTCTGTTCACGACATTGTCCCCCTTCCCTTTCACAGAAGCACCCCTTGCCTTCGCCCCTCATCAGAGCACTATGTGGGTGTCCGCCTGAATCAGTGCTGTCCATTTAGCTACTCATTTTTTTTTAAATCACACAAGCACTGTTGCCTCTGACCTTGGCTGTTGATTTTTAGGTGAACTCTAGTTAACTGGGTTTGCTCGTGAGTCTCAGCCCGTTTAGCCCCACTTTGCCACCCTGTCCGGGCTGTTAGAGCATGTGCCGTCATGGAAGCCTCTTGCCCCGAACAGCACTGGCGTTAAGTTTCCGTAGTGCATGGACTAGATAGCGGTATAATGTTGCAGAAAACAATGCATGTGACATGTCTTTAAGTCAGTCTGTTTATTCAGAAGCAGGACCTAACAGCTATTTAACGCTGACTATACAGGGGCAGTGGAAAGAATCTACTATAGGGCGTATGTGGCCAGCCCTGAAGACGGAAATGAACAGACAGGAAGGAGTATAGAAATGACCTCACTTCACAGTTGGTCTCCCAGGAATTAGGGCGGGGTCTGGCATCGCTGGTAATCAAAATAAAGTTAAGTGAAAGAACTACCAAAAAAAAAATATATATATATATAGTGGCATCCTTATCTCTGTCTCTTACATTGTCAGAAATTATGAAGATGGCACAGCTTAAACACACTGTCACACGTGTGACATTGAATCTTTTTCCTCTCCCACCATGTTCTCCCAGTAGGCTAGCATTGACCACATGCTGAACACAGAAACCCTTTTCTCCCACACTCAGCCTGGACACACCACACCTTTCTGTCCACATAACTGCAATTCCACTGGCTCCATGAGCAGTATCCTGTTCCCTTCCCAATCCTAACTGCGTCCCTGCTTTGAAAGACACGAATTAAATAAAACTTTTCAATTCTCAATAAACTCTGACTTTGCTTTCCCTACTCGGAGGCATTGCCAAGCCTCACCTGAGGTGACATTCTTCTTTCCTGGGTAGGCAATAAACTCAGCTTTGTCTCAGATTGTGGTGGGGACATTTGGGACACTAACTTTCAACAAAGCGTAGACTTTTCTACGACGGTAAGGATTTCTGAAAACTGCAAAGCCCTATATAAATACAGATGTCTTGACACAGCACTTGTGATATTATCAATATAATTGACATTGGAAATGGATATATATACTCCTGCTGTATTTAATTGTTTCATAAATTGTGCTTTCAATTTATGATTAATGATGACACAAGATATCTTCATCATGTTCACCTGTGATATAAGTATTGGGTTTTCGGAAAAGTTCATGACATTTTTTTTTATGTTTTTCATTGAAAAAATGCGTCATGACTTTTTCGATAACCCAATAGTTCAAATCCATCAACTCACATTTAAAAATATGAATATATACAAGTTACGATTTATATATATGTAAATTATATGTATAATTAAGATTTACATATAATTATGCATATAATTTATATATAATTACATATATATATAAATTAAGAGTTATATAAATCTTTATATATATATGTATAAAAATATATATAAATTAAGATTTAGCCCCCAAATAGCAATTCAAAACAGTATTTTTATTTTTGCCATATCATGGCATTTCTTTCTGTACATAGAAATTTCCAGAGTTATTCTTTGAAACCGAAACAGTTAAATGTGACTTACCTTTTCCAGTTTTGAAAGCGCAAGAGAGTAACAGTCTTTGGCTCTGAATTGCATGAATCTCATGTTAGCTGGGTGAGTAAGCTCTGTGATAATACTGAGACTGGAAAACAACCTACATTTCAAAAAAAAAAATTTGCATTACACTAACAATACAGTATGGTATATTTTTATAACAACATGTTTATGAGTGAGTGATTCCTTGTCTTAGGCTTAAACTACGTGCAATTGCAACAGCAAGCCATGCCCCAAAACTGTTCTGTACAATGCAAGAAAAATGAGACACTGTTTTCCAAAGAAGATTTTAACCAACATTTTAGCACCATAACAAAAATAAATTCAGTAGCTTGGCTTCTATTAGACATTTTCTGTCTACGGTTATGGAATAGCATAGAAGAGAAAGTCACAAAGCTGATTTAAGAATGTACAAGGTTACTTTGTGGATAATATTGAAATGGAAATTTATAAGGCAAACAGCGTATTTTGGCCAAAGTTTCACGTGATGAGCTTATTGTCCATAATATGAGCTCTTTGGTCTCCTGTGGCTCCCTGATCTCACAGCAGGCGATTGTCAGTGATAAACCTGGCAACAGTGAACTCCTGAGAAGAGGACATATTTCAAGTGAAACAGCATTTCACTGGAATGAACTGAGGCCAAAGCTCAACTGACATTGTTGTTCTAAAAAGATCCTGAGAATTTTCATGTCCTATAGCTTTGCATTTTCTTTGTTCCCCTTCACCTCCTTCCCAAACACACACACACACACACACACACACACACACACAAATACACATAAATACACATGGACATTCACACACACATGCACACACACGCATGCACACACACTCAAATACAGATGCACGTGTACACATGCATACACACATGCACACGCACATTTTTTTTTTCTCCAGAAAAAAGGAGCCAGGTAATACCATTGCAAATGCCTTTTTATTGTTGCTTTTGTTGGATCTTTAGCTGGTATCTATGCATCCTTGGCAGCTCCCTGGGTTCACATATTTTGAGATTCTCCAAGGCAGCCACGAAGGGAACCAGCTTTGTTCTCTATGCAGTTTGTCTTTAAGCTCAGTGATGGCCACTTTAAATTCCTACCACTAGGCTGAACCCATCCCTTGAAATCAAGCACGAGAACTGACTGAAAATATGCAGGATATGAACATCCCGCTAGTGGCTGAAACACAAGTCAGCGTCTCCAGCTGACGTTACTCGCATTTTATGCTTGTTCCAGTAATGAGGGTGCTGATGTTGGTGCCTTAGAGAGCAAAACACTTCTTTTAAGATGGAGCCCGGTCTCAGAACTCCAGCTCTGCCTGGAGTTTGTAACTCCCCAGAGTGCTGGCTCCTTAATGCTGAGGATGATTTGCCAGGACTCAGCCCTTCCTCCAGGGAGGGTGGGCCTGCTGGGGGCTCGGCAGCCTGAAGGGTCTGTTCCCAGCCTGTGGCCCCACCTTCCCTGATGACAGGCCCCACCAGAGCGTCTCCACTGGGTGGTAACCAGCATGCCATTTAAGACACTAAACAATTCTTGAAAAAACTCTTTCAGATCTGTGAAAATTGTATGCCCTTTGGTTACCTTAATGGACAAATATGTGAGCCTTATCTCATTAAAGCCATGATATCATCAGGTGTTTCATGAAACCACTCTTTATAGGAAGAAATACAGCCATTATTATGGGATGTCATCTCCATTTTGAGAGGAAATATTACTGTATGTCTTGATCTCGGTGAGTTGCAATGTTTGATTGAAATAGTATCAGCAAAATAAGAATCAGCACGTAATTTCTTTTGCTGACTTTTAATGTTAAAGATATGATTTTATTTGTGTAGTTGATTAGTGTTTGCGGTACTTCCATTACCTTGAGTTGGCTCAGGAAACTAAATCTCACATTCTGTGAATGAGAGGTGTTGCGAAGCTTAGCGGTACAGTTTGGGAAAGGCTTAGCAGTCAGATGCACAGTAGCTACTATTTTTTAGTTGTGGTCGTATAACTGTCTCCGTAGCTTCCTCCCCCCCCCACCCCCGCCACGTTGCTATTTCTGCTTGAAATGCACTTTCCTCCTCATTCTCTATATTTTGACATTCCAACTATTGTTTAAAGTTCCACTCAAATCTAAGTGAAATGAAGTTTTAAAAAGGCTTCAAATCAGAATCATTCTCTCCACACTGGCCCCCTGGTATGTGATTTATATGGATGATTACACCGTCTCACATCAAACTCTGGTTGGTTTTCTCCATGTGAAATCCTGACAGCTAGAAAAGCATTCGCCCTTTCAGTAGAGGGTAATAGATTCGTGCACTTGTACTTCATTAGTTAATAAATCGTTGTTACAATAAATAATTTCTCATTCTTGTTTGTGTATTTGGGTTTAGTAGATCAAGTCTTGATGAAGAGGATGTTGTAATTTAATTTTGTAGCAACACCATATAATCTGTATTTTTTTAGGATCTCTTTCTTCTCGCTCAGAAGTCACCCCCAATGATAGCAAATTTGATAAATTAAAGCTCATTTTTTCAGAAACTTTTGAAAAATCAAGAGTGGCCTGATGGAAAAAAATTTCAGTTGACTTTTGGGCCAGCACAACTCCATCCGGTAAGCTTAGGAAATCCCATCATCTGCCAAATCTCATGCCATCTGGAAGTTCCAGAAGCATTTATTTAAGAAATATATTTAAACAGTGTAACTGAAAATTAATAAAGGAAACTTCAACTACAATTAGGATGTGGAAGGCCTGTAGAGGGAGCTCTCACACCCTACAACTAGTCACTTCTGTCAAACAGGAAAAGGTGAAACAGAAAGACAATGTCAATTACAACCTCACTGAAATCAGTTAGACCCCACCGGAAGAGAAAGCTCTGGTCTCCAAAACATATAAAAAAGTATAAAATGAAATTCCTGCCTTTAAATTTGACTCTATGAGCTGATAGAGGAAACTATAAATATTCGTAAATTATAAGGCTGTAAATATCTTTCTAAGGGTGATAAATGTGGCTGACTGATTGTTCATAGATTAAGGAGGCACTAGTGAATGGATAGCTTATGAGAAACACCTAGAACACTGTTGAGATACAAGGCCAGAGAAGGAATATGTGCAGAAAAACATAGCTGCAAACAAAAGAAAGTTTATTTCATCTTTTGGGAATTTTTTTTATTTTCTTTGAGAAATATAGCTTTTATCTTTCATATATATGATTACTCTCACATTGGATACACTTGTGATTACTTGATCTTATAATCCTTTTGTAACACATTATATCAAATACAAGTATACACATCTGTGACTAGGTATATTTGAGGTCTTAGTAAGAGTGAGTGATAATATGGTTGACTGACCCGATCACTGTATTTAAGTGACTTGAGGAGTTGAAATTAGATAAGACCAGAAAATGTATGTGATGTGCCATTCCTGTTCTGTATAAATGAGCCTATACCATTTATGTTATTTTAAACTGAGTAACTGAATGCATTATCTAAGTCTGCCACCTAGTGAAAATCTAGAACTAGATAACACTTAAATAATAAAATGTTTTCTTGCAGTGCCTTTAATATCAATAAAGTATTACTCGTATTAAATCATATTTTATATTTATAAATTTCTAATAGATAAATTTCTAATATTTCTATATTTATAAATGTCTAATAGATTTCATTGTGTGCCATTAAAATGCTCATACTTTAAATCTATTCTGAGCCTTACTATGACCTATGTACCTTTTGCATTTAGAACATTTTAGAAATCAAATGGCATAATAAGTTTCTTCTCCCAAGATACTGGGGTCATACAAAAGCAATAATGTACTTGAAAATTGATATATTGGGTTGTCAGAAAAGTCATGACGTATTTTTTAACGAAAAACATAGAAAAAATACGTCATGCCTTTCCCGACAACCCAATAGTTTGTTTTACTTAAAACTTTTCTATACTTAATTTATGTTCTGACTCAGTGATGTGAGTATAATTGTGTAGCTGTGTAAAATATTTATGGAATAATTCTCTGCCTGAATTAATTCATTTAATAAATATTTTTGATGTGCCCTGTTATGCTAACCCCAATATAAAGATGAAAAATAGACCATGTGCCTTATTTCACAGGCTACTAGGAGAATTCAGCCTGGATGCAATTGTACTTTAAAGCAAAACAAACAAACAAACAAACAAACACAGACACTATAAATTTGGAAAATGTTTCTTATATTTTAGTAAAAATACTGAGCTAGTGTGTTACACTACAAATTTTGATCTGTTGTGTGTCTGGGAATGCTATTGATGAATCACAAGGGTTTACATAATATCCAGGTATATAGACACACTTAGATACATGAAATACCAGTTTTAGACTACAAGTAGTGCCAACACTCCCACAAATATGAAATGTTAAACTTTGTGTCACCTAAATCATCTTCCTTAACTACTTCCAACACTGACACTCATGCCTACTCAATGTGTAAGTATCAGTTCCCTTAGAGATGGGACCCTGGGCTTGAATCCTAAATGGTCCAGTATTCAGCCACTGTGATTGAATTTCTGGTCACCTGATGTTACTTGTAAGGGTCACTGGATCCTACCTTTGGAATATTGTCATCTGCCTCTAAGGGATTTCATGCAAGGTGGTGGCTAGACAACCTGTAAGGACAATACTGGGAGGGAGAAAGGAAACGGTGAGCTCAGTGTCCGCCCGTAGTAGGTACTGAGCATAGTAGGTACTGAGTAGGTACATAGTAGGTATCTGTGTAGGGTTTCAGCACAGGAGCGATTATAATGATTGATCTTGGAACTGAGTCTGGGGAAGGAGGGAGGGAAAGCCCTCAGGTGTCTGTGGATAATGGACAGTGAAAACACAGTGAATCTCTGGACAGTAGGTTCCAGTGGGGACAAATAATGATGAGAAGTTGAGGGTATTGTAAGAAATAGGTAGAAATAAGTAGTGTACTCAGACAACTGAATGAAACTGAGAGTATGGGCGGTAAAATTATTGGCACTTCGAGGTAAAGGCTATGGCTGAGGGAAGATACCAAGATCATTTGCATAGGATTGTTGAACTCGCTAAGGGTTGTTGTGGACGGGGCAGGGTTGGCCCAGGGTCACAGTGAATCAGGAACTGAAATCTTCAAAGAACGTGAAGAGTGACCCCCAAGGCTGGTAACTGACCTACGAGATGAAACTCCCAGGTCTGCACAATGTTGGTCATTTATCTATATAAACGATGCTTCCTGTGTCACAGAGTCGTATTGGTGTCTGACTGTTTTACTGGGTAAGACTAGCCTCGTTTCGCATGTATAGATTAGTAACTTAACAATTACTTCACAAGAAAAGTGTCATAATTTTTTTTTTCCTGAAAAATATTGTGTACTTAGTGAAATGATACAGGCAGACCGCTGTATCCCCAGGTTCCATTGTCTATGGATTCAACCAAGCTCGGATTGAAAATATTGGAAAAACAATGTTACTTGTTGCTGACATGTGCTGTGCAGTTAGGCCTGCGATGGTCGTCTCTGTCCTGAACATGCACAGACTTTTCTTCTTGTCATTATTCCCTAAACAATACAGCATAACAACTATTTACAAAGCACTTACGTTATGTTAAGTGTTGTAAGTAATCTAGAGATGATTTAATTATAAGGGGGGATGTGCATAGGTTATGTGCAGATACTGCGCCATTTTATAGAAGGGACGGGAGCATCTGCAGATATTGGTGTCAATGGGGATTCCTGGAACCAGTGCCTTGAGGATACCAAAGGAAGACGATAATGCCTTTATAGGCACAGGAAGGGAGAAAACAAAAGTAATTGCTTCACAATTTGGGTCTCTAATAGTTCTTTTGATATCTCTACTTGAAACTATTCAGTGTAGATGTGTATATGCACATAAAAATTGCAGAATTTCTAAACTATTCTTCTGAAGATAGGTGACCTTAATAGTTAAGGGATCCAGATGTATTCACCTATTCGTCATTCATCCTCTCAACACGTGGTTGCCTCCTCACTCAGGTCCTTGGAACGCCATCTTTGCAAGTCAGTTAGCACGTGCATAGCTGTCTTTAGCTATTCTGGTCAGTTTGTTTTAAAAGACGAATTAGAGCCTTTGCACCTCTCGGTAAGATGGGGATATGTTATTATCTTGGAATCAAAGTAATTCATTCAGATGATATATAATAAAAGTCAAATCAATAGAAACTTCACCATAATAGAAATAAGCTCACAGTAAGCTCAAAATTAAAATTGCATGTTTAATCGAAAAGACAGGATATCCTCTCCTGTTAAAATTATAATTAGCTTTTGCCAAGCATGAAGTAAAAAAAGGGGAAAAAAAAGCATGATTTGACTTTATACATTGGCCATAAATCTCATCCTTCTGAATTAATTTTCTACCCTGAAATTTCCTTTTTCATTCTCTAGAGAAAAAATAATTGCTTAGATCTGTCGTGTTTTAAACATGTGCTGTGCTCCCTTTAAATGTACTACTTAGTACAGCTCGTAACAGGTTAGCTGTATTCTAATGAACTGCCACATCATAGTAACTTTAGAGGGTGTATTTCTCCTTCTGGAACAAGAGGCTCTTGTACAAGTTCAGTGTCAATTTTCCAGGTGCTGTAACAGATTCTTTTTATACCTGATTTCCTGTCCTTATGTTAACACTGCAAAAGGGTTCATTATTTTCCATATACATCTTACGGACGAGGGAAGTAATTTCAGCCAGGTTAAGAAGCACACTTTAGGTCACAGAGTTACTGACTGTCTGCTGGAAGCTCGGGGCGGAGGTTGTGCCAGAGGGAGTGTGTTCTGTGTGATTCTGTGGCCTGTGGCTTTTTCTCCCTGCCACACGAACATGATAATTATGCTGTTACTGATCATAGTAGCTAACATTTATTGAGTAATTGGAAACTACCAGACATGTATATTTTTAAAATCTTAAACAACCTGTGATTAAGACATTGAGGTTTAGAGAAGGAAAGTAATTCACCAAAGATTACAAGTAGTCGACGTAAGGGGGACTCACACTGAGGTTCTGTCTTCTGAATTCTGAACTCAAACTGTAAACAAATCATTACTCCCAATATATGCTTTGCTACAATATGAAGCTCTGAGGTGGAGTGAGGTGAGATGAAGAAGGAGTTCAAGCTGTTTAATTTACTTTTGTAATTTGGTAGCGTTGATATTTCCTTTAGACTTCAGCAAAACTCATAACATTGAAACAACATTTTACATATTTATGTTTTAAAGTGATTTCTGGGAGAATCATCCCAATGGACACAGATATCTTGATATACAGGTGATTTGGGCTTTGCTTAGAGCATGAACTTTCCTCTGATGAGGATAGCTCGTTTTTACCCAAAGTTGACCAACGTGGGAATTCCAATCTGCGTGAGGTCAATTCAAGAAAGAGAGGAAAATAGTTCGGACAAGGTTGTGACTTGGCTCCTAACGTGGGTGAGTTACCTGCTCATAGCCTGGCAACCTTTCATTCCAAGCTGCCAGTATAAACGCTTATCTTTGGCCAGTGCTAGCATCCACCCAAAACTGGCATAATCCATCACAGATCATGGCTGGTACCGCACAGAATGTTTTAGAGCTTGTTATTATTAAACTATACAAGAAAATAGATTTATTATTCCATTCACTTTTATAAGACTTACTGACCTGACGTTAAGAGTTTAACCCTGAGCCAGCCATGTATTTGGTGCTAAGTAAGTATTGGTTTTATGATGAAATGAATGAAGATCATTTCAGGGTTAAGCATCTCATGTTCATTCCTTCTCCAAAGAGTCAGCGTGAAATATCTTACAGATAGATGCTCAGCAGTAAGTAAATGACAGGGTGGCATTATTAAGACATTTACCTGAAAAGGGTCTGCACGTTTACAATCGTTTTGGCATCTGCCATGTAGTCTTCTTCGGCGCTCATGGTGCTCTCTTTGTCCACGACCACCATGTTGGCAGCAAAAGTCACTCCACACCTGAGTAAGTCATCTAGGCTTTGATGAAAAATCAAGAGAAAAGAGGACTTTCAATAAATCACAGTAGCAGGGTTGGTGCTAAAAACTTGCCTACTCCCCGTGCTTGGATGGGTTGCTCTCATAGGCAGCTATCCCAGGGTGAGCATGGGCAGGTGTTACCAGAAATGACCACACGATATTCTCTACTGATAGAAAGTGAGTTGTATTTGGGGGCTCCTTACATTTCATTTATTTTTCAACTGTTTCAAAGCATGTGTGTTAGGGATCTTTAATGATATTTACTAATTACATAAATAAAAGATGGAAAACACCCATTGTGCAATCAACTAGAAATAGAACAGGTTAGAACCTTATTTTTAATAGTCAGCACACTATTTCAAAGCCACCAGTTGCAATTTTTGTTCCTGAGGTGCTTTTGGTAAGAGTAGAAATGATTTTTATATTAATTTAGATGGTCAAGACTAATAAAGATATATAAACTGGGAAATGCTCATTTTTAAATGTGTATTCTTTCTTTGTGTAAAGTTACATGCTACAGATTGGTCCTACACAGCCGAGAGAATATATATAAATATCAGTGGAATTCCAGCCTACCATTCAGCCAGCCTAAAGTTTTTGAACAAGTGATTGAATGAGCTGGTTTCTTTGGTTGCATGAAATAGTTGTGCTAAATTAGGCTACAAGTCCCCAAGAGTTATAAAAGAGTCAGTCTGTCCACCTACCACTGATAAAAACTTGACCCAGCACTGAATTAAAAGAAAATGTTACCATTGAAGCTGAGGCAAAGAAACCTTTATCTCATTGCCTCCGCTTCAACCAAACTGGAAAAATAGAATTGAGTCAGATAAGAGACTCAACTTGAATGAGTGGTGAAGAATGTTCTTTCTAGGTACAGAGTTGACTGAAGACAGATAAGAGGAATCGGGCTAATTGATTTCCACAGCTTCTGATTTAAAATAGGAAATGTAAAACTAAAGAACAGCAGCTCCTTTTAGAGTCTTAAATTGAAGAGTCAGTTCCCTGAAGATCTTTTCCCAGCTCATGACGATGGCTGAACGAACCGTGTTACATGACAGGGGGTTGTGTTCCTTTTCAGGAAAGGCAGGAGGCAGGATTTCTTATTATGTTATAAGGTGAGAGGGTATCACCAAAGCTTTGAGCCCAAAGTCCCCGGGAGTAGTCCAGAAAAAATATTGCACTTGAATCAGGAACAATGTTCTGTGGGAGAGATTTTATGACTAAAGCTGTTGGAAACAATATTATTCGGAATAAATGTCCTGTGGTGAAAGGGGCAGGACCAGCACATCCAATAAATATGACGACTGACTTTAAACCCCTGGGAACACTTCACTTGGGTGTTCCCTTTATCCAGGACTTCCATCATAATTGTTCTTGATCTATTACAATACATTAAAACAGAAGAAGTAACAGGCCGGCCGAGTGGCTCAGTTGGGTAAGAGCTCGCTCAAGAGTTTGAGCTCTGAGCAATAGCGGTTCGAGTCCAGCCTGAGCTGAGCAGCCGCTGAGCTGCTAACAGGTAGCAGGATGGCTCAGCTTAAAAAAATAAATAAATAAATAAAAAATAAAACAGAAGAAGTAGGTGGAAAAGGAATGGGAGTGTGATATGGTTTCTTAGGGCCCATAAAATTGATGCCTAAGTCATATGCCTTCCACCCGCCTTATTATAATTTTAAGAAACTTTCTCATATGACATCTCTTACAATCTTTTTTCCCCAATTAGAAATATCTAAATAGGACATTATAATTATCTAAATAGGACAAGGGGAAGATAAGGCGGTAGAAGGTAAGCTTGACTGGAAAATGTATATAGAGAGAATTTTGATAGGAAAGATGAATATTTCATCAGCAATAAATGGATAAAGTTGAAACTTGACAATTCCACTATGAGAATACCTGTGCTAAACAGCTAATATCTATCCCTAAATGTGTCAGTTAATTCCATACTGTAAATATTGGCTGTTGGTGTTTACACATTATCTTGGCAAGTGATTTTTGTAATTATTAAATGACTTTAAATTTATAGAAAATACAAAAAAACTGGAATGGCATTTATGAACAATCTAGAAACTTTTTGTTCATCACGTTTTAACTTTAAATTACTTTTATATTTATTTAATATTGCAATATGTCCTTTTCCCCCTTTTTTTATTAGACTGTCAATTTATTCTTATAACTTCATGTGTATCTACTTTCTCCTCGCTATCCTACCTACAAAAAATCTTCAGCATGGTTGCTTTACACAGCTCTACCACCAGATGGCACCCTAAGAAAAAAGTCACTAAGGATGGAAAAAGGTTAACAGATAATCTAATTGGCAGTGCCTACCTCTCTACCCTTTTCAAGGAGAGCTAGAATGTGAATGTATGTGTATAAGGGAGTGTTTGTGTGTTCTAATTCATTGGGATAGTTTTTATTGTTGTTTTTAAGGAAAATCCCAAACAGAAGCAAAAGAGGGCGGTGGTACAGAAAACCTCTGTGTGTCAATCACACAGCTTCAGTAGTTATCAACTTGTAGTAAAATCGGCTTCCTCTCGAATCCTAGGAATTTGAGCCTCTCAATTCTTTTTTTCACCATAAATACTTTTACAGAGGAAGAATTCATTTCATAGTTTACATAAGCAAATACATATGGGAGGTTTTATTCTTTCCTTTAAATATGCTGTTTTTCTAATGATTTCTAATTGAATAATATGTCAGAGGAACATTACTAGTGATAAAATATGGATTGATTTCATTTTCATGAATAGTTTTTAGTACCTTTAACTAATTTTAGTTAGTTGATTAGTATTATAACTGTTAATGTAAATTATATTAACGTAAAATGTTATGTCTTCATTAACATATGTCTACATATATGTTAGTCTGTTTGGGCTTTGATATAGCCACAACCAGTAAACATTAACAAAGTTAGAAACTGATTTTCAACATCTATAGGATGAAATGTAATCATGAAAGTTCTCAATTTTGATAAAGTTAAGCATTTTGTTTTGAAGGTTCTGGCTGACACTCTTTTTTAGATAAAAAATTAACATTTTATAAGCATATTAGTTTTCTGATCTTTTGTACATTTTTATGATATGTTCATGCATATAAAATAATATGGATTTTAATACTGAAGCATTACACATGTTTGACCTTTTAATTAACAATTCTATTTTAATTAGGAATTATAAACTCTGATATTTATTACTAGAATAAAATAAACTCTTAAGGAAATGCTCCAGTTTATAAATGTGACTTAAAATGAGCATTTCTGAATTATTTGAAAGGTTTCCAGAAGCTATGATAATGGCATCGATGTATCACGACGCTAAATCTTTTGGTTTTCTCTACCATGATGTCAAGAGGAATTACGGCATTGCTGTAGACGACACAAAACTGAAGCATCTTTAAACTAGATAAAATTGGCAAAATTGGCATGCAGCAAAATTTGCTTTAATTGTACAACAGATTACTGCTAGGAAGTTTGAATACTAGACATGTAATACGAGAACATAAGCTCTACATGCAAAATACATCTTATTTGCAATACTAAAATGGGAAATGACACTCATCATGCAACGGCGGGGTGGTGGGGAGGCACAGCACAGGACAAACCACGGGACACCACGCTAGTTCGCCAAAGACTTTGTCACCTACTTGTCAATAGAGCCCACCATGTAGTAAACCATTGGAAACCAACAGATTGCATCCAGAAAATGCATATCTGGCCTAAGCAGCAGATGGGTCACAAAATGAAACACAGTGTCACAACAGTTGGCAGTACTTGTAGGGAAAGGAAGTAAGTCGACTTTGCATTTCCAAAACTAAACACCAGACAAGATTCATTTTAGGTGCTTTTTTTCTTAACATTCATTAAAAAAAAAATGACATTTGTACTTTTTATGAATAGCACAATGCACTCAGAATTATAAAAACAAGTTGTATGTCTGCTTTCTAAATCAGAAACATTATGGCATTATTCTACGAAAACACTGAATTGATACCCTTAAATATGACTCAAAGTCTTATCAATGAGTTGAACAATTATTTATGCAGAGGAGGCCTTGTAAAATGAGGAACTAATAATTTTTTTCTTAGGTGACCCAAAGCACAGGGAACTGAATTAGCCTGCCTATTAAGCATGTCTCTCTAAATAATATACGGAATTACAACATGCCCCTTAATACGAGTATATCAGCATATCAATAAATATATACAGTATATGTACCCATGCATTCTATGTATTATATAAAATTAAAATGAAGCTAATTCACCTTTTCAATTATTGCTACTTAATATTATTATTGAGTAAATATTTATTATAACTGAAATCCTTACTTATATGCATATTTGGGGAAAGAATCATAAACCTGGACGTTCCCTTAGAAATCACTTAATCTATTGTATTTACCTTATGAAGTTATTCTTTTATGCATTTATCCACTCAGCACATATGTATTCAAAACATTTTATATAACAGATATTTTAATATACTCAGGCATATGCAGAAATGGATATTGCGTCAACTTGTACTATAACATACAGATTTTGTGGAACACATGTACAAAAGCACACAATTGCAATATATATCTGAAAAAGTAAACAATAGGTTGCACGGAGAAGGCAGAGTTGGGGGTGATTTCACAGAGGTGATATTTAATTTGGATGTTGAAGGGCGAGTTTGCTCAGCAAAAGAGGAGAGAAAAACTCTAGGCAAAGGGAAGTATAGCACCCATAGTGCACCAGGTGTTTGTCTCAGCCAGATGAAGTCTGTGCTTCCCTGGCTAATTCTCTCCTATTGGTCATCCTCTTATCCCTTTACCGTCTAAAGAAAAAAAAAAGAAAGCCCAATACACTACAGCATAAAAATAAATCTTCCAAAGAATACCACTGTTGTAATGTTTATGAAATCCTCCCATCATTTTAAATGGACCTGTATTGTTACATATTGTAAATGTACCCCAAATTCATTTTAAAAATCCTCAGTTATTCAGTGTATAAGTCATGTTCACTTTTATGCTATCAATAATTGATGTTACAAGTTATTGCCAATATCTTGCTGTTATAAATAATACTGATATGGACATCTTCAGATGGCTTTTCGTTTCTAGCATTAGTTTTTTATCCCTTACCCTAAAACACTCACAGAAGGGTTATTAGTGAATCACAGCATATAAAATATGTTTATAACTCTTTATCATGTTGTTTTCAACAAATATTGTAACAGTGTACACTCCCAGTGGTCGCCTTTGATAGCGCCATCTTGTTTTCCTCTTTCTGGGCACTGCCTTGCTTCTTCAAATCAGAAGGACCACTCTAAGTGATGATTCAAGACCCTCCATGTCTCTCTTATGCTACCGCATGACAGTAGATGCACCTGTGAGGATGCAAACACCACAAGACTGGGGAGGCGCTGAGATTTTGTGGTGGTTTGAACAATCCTTTTGCTGTGTTTTTTGTTATTACTTTGTTGTAACTCCCTTTGCTCCTGTACAGTTCCAGTCAGATCAAGTGAACAGCTCGGTAACTTATATGGCATGTTTTGGCCCATAATCCTTTATTATTATTCATTGTAGATACACACCCTGGCTCGAGTGACCTCCATTTTCATCCGACTCATTCTGTAAAATTCAGATCATTTCCATTTATTTATGTTGTCTTCTCTGACCATCTGTCCACTGTGACATATCTTTCCTCTGAAGTCTTGCAACAGTAATATTATTGAGAAATTCAACTTAAAGATACTGAAAATCTCCTATGTAATAAAAAGTACTGGTGTCTATGTGGGCAAAGGAAGTCCTTCCATTATGCCACCCTTCTGTTAGAATTAAAACCAAAGATAATGAATGGCCTTTGTATTCCGCTGCTTTGTCTAGCAGAACTCATGAAAGGTACTTGGACATCAAAATTATTGCCTTGTTTTAGAAAACTCGTGAATTTTAGTCGCATGCAATTCTGCCACAAATGTGTTTGACAGGACTTAAGCAATCTTCCAAATCCTTAGAAATTACTTTGACGTCTGTATCGTGGTGTCATGGTTTATCCTTGCATGAATGCAGTTACGTTATTAGGTAAATCGAGTTCTCTAAAACCAGGTAAATATATGATCCTGGTGAAGCATATAAAATGTAGGGAGTCTAATATGCCATACTCTGCAAATTTTAACTTGCATAACAGATAGATCCATCCACTATTCCTACTTATAAAGGTGGTTTAAAGAAAACGTGAAATAAAAATGATGTATCAATTATACACGTACATGCATTATGTTGGCTCATTTAAATAAATTGACAACAGTGTTTATGGCTCTAGACTGCTTAGTAATTAATGAGTAACATGCATGATAGCATAGGCTCTTAATAGACTAATTTTTCTAATTATTGAGAGAGTTAATTGGCAAGTATCACCATTACATTGAGAATGATTGTTATTGAAAAACATTGAGCAAAAACATAAAATATTCATAAGAGTAAATGCCCCTTTCTTACGTTACATCCCCAAAGTACAAATGAAGAATGGAATGTAGAAAAATAAAACCATTAATACAATAAAACAAAATGTATGCAATTTTTTTATCTGACTGCTAAATAAAGTATACCTATATTAGAAATGATATTCAGGTAAAGTAGTGAAAATTATTGATAGATTTAACTGTAAAGTTCACTGCAAAAAATTTAATATATAAGAAGCGAGTATTTAAAAATGTGTCACTTATACAAAATTATAGATGAAATTTTCTTTATATATAAAGAAGCATTTCAAATCAAAAAAAGAAAGATAAACATGACAGGAAAATAGATCTAGGACAAAATAAATATAGACCAAGATAAAACCTGCTAAAACTAACTAGTAATAAAAAAATAAAAATTCAACAAACACAAGAAGTAATTGATGTTAGTAAACAGAAAACAAATGAACATACCATTAATCAAAATCCTAACTGTAATTCTATTAAGAAGATGACAACTTACGGGTCCAAAACATATCCTCAAGAAATATTTCACTGTAAAAAATTGCTGTGATATATAAACATTAATTAGCTAGTGATTGCCAGGAAGTGAACAGATTTGTGAATTTGTGTGGATTTGCAAAGTTGAATATCATTGCTTCCCATTTTAGTAATAGCTATAATAAACTTAATTTGTTTATTTCAAATTCAATAAATGAGTGTAGTGAGACAGTTTATTTTGTTAACATTTCATAATTTCATTGCTAAGTAGTTTTTTTCTCCCATAAAAATAAATAGTTTAATTTTAACTACTTGAAATAAATTGCCACTTTTTATTAATTGGTTTGCACACAAATCTACCCCTCAGTTTGAATCTTGACAACGTCATTTTCTTGATTGGTAGAAGGGACGGAAGCTGACCTTTCTGGACTGACTTTTACAAGTCAGATTTTGCAGTAGTCTCATGATCAATGTTCTACTCATTTTACAAATAAAAAATTGAGGCTTAGAGAAATTTGATAACATGTGACAGGCCTATCAAGCCGGTAAGCTGGGACCTTATTTCAGATCTGCTTAAGTCCAAAGTTTAAACATCTTCAGTGAGGACGCTGATATATCATCAGACTTTTATCGTTACTTTTGAACTAAGCTGAGCTGAAGTTTACTTGACACTATATGCATACAGAAAATTTCATAAAGGGATAGTGTAAACAAGATGTAAAAATTAGAAACATAAGCCTGGACTTTGCACTTCAATTTTGTGTACCTTCCCGTAATACATTCCAAAGATTTTGACTCTCTTTTCCAGTTCTCATGAAATGGTGTTATCAGATCACTAGATGACCTTTAAGGCTGGGGTGGTAATCAAAATATTTAAACTCAGTGTGACAATAGACCAAACAGAACAGATGGCCAACCAGTCAGAAGTGAGACCAGCTCTAACGAACCAGTATCAAGTTCAAGATGTTTCCCAGTGTGACTGAGTTTTATTTAATGACCACAGGAGACCTATGAGACTTTCTATTTGAAAACATTGTGGACACTTTCTTTGATATATAATGTGTGTAAATATTATAAGTGTAATTTACATTTTAAAGTCCTATACGGATGACATCTGTTATTATTTATTTCTGTTATATTGATTTAATTGGTTCTTCAACTAAATTTCATAAATAGCCACATACTGAATATTATTTTCAACAACGCTCATGTGAATTTAGTCCAACCCCACGAAGCTAACTAATAATTGTGTACAACCATCCATGTACAAATTCTTATAACATGGAAATATTTTAAAGAATTAAACATCCTATTTATTTTTTTTTTGTAATATTGTAGGATTGCAAAATACTAGCCACTGCAGAGCAACAGGCACTTCATTGTTTAAAAAAAAAAAAGATTGCATAAAACTTCCTGGAACATTATATATTTGTGTTTAGCTTTTGTTTCCTCATTCTTGACCAAAGGAACAGAGTACAACTAATAAAAATGCTAGATACTACTTGCAGAAAGTACACAGAAAGCTGGTAAATTTTACAACATGTACAGTCATCACCTTAATCCTTTGGAAGAAAATCAAACCCCAGAAAAATCATCTAAGAGACAACAACATGTGAATAGTTGGATTGCAAAGTTTAAGTCATTAGGAGAGCAAAGAAACTTTTTAATGCAAAGTAATGCACAGTTAAAATATTATTCTTGTTTCTACAAAGAATTGACAAACAACATTTATTTGTAAATAAAAAACCTGTAAGTTAGGTAAGATCGTATAGTTGAAAAGAACAATGAACTCTGAATTGCAGAGAAGTTTCTAATTCTAGAATTGACCTGGGCTTGCGATTGCCATATGAAGGAGACTGGGGCCAGTCTTGTAGGACTGGGCCCTTAACTTGTGGAATCTGGTGCTGTCCCCAGGTAGAGTGTCAGGACTGAGTTGAATCTCGGTGCCCCAAGAATTGCTTGTTGGAAGTGTGGAGAGCCACTCACCCCAACAGAATTGAAATCGGGTCCAGGAACCCAGTTAGGAGATTGACACATCAGGACAAGAAATTTGACCTTGTACAACTGGGGAAAGGGCAGTTTTTACCCTTTGCTTTACCACTGGGATGCTGTAAGCACAGTTCCACTTCTTCCTCTTCAAGACTTGTCCTATCTTCCTCCTTGCATTCTGGTCTTGAGCTGATCCACTTTGGTCCAAGCCATACAACATGGGATGTTCTAAGGCAAATGAGCTTGCCAATGTCCCTGTCTTAAATTCTATCTCTAAGGGAGTGGACACCAAATGCAAAAAGAGCTAAAACCTGCCACCTTCACATAGTTAATTGAGCATCTCTCGGATGCCAGTTCAACCAGTCCCTTAGAGCTTCCGACCAGAGAAGTTCCAGGATAAAGGGATATATGCAAAGGCCCTGGTAGTGATTTTCAACCACTCTATTGCCATAACTAACCTGCAACCCAACACTTACTCTCCCAAGATTTGTTATATTGAGTTTTTATTTCTCCTGACATTGGGTCCTGATGTCTGCTCGCCCACACCTACCCTAAAGTTACCTCACTTTCCCTTGGATGACAAAATAATCTCTGAGTCACGACACCTAAAAATTCTTTAACAAAACCCTCTAGAGGTGTGCTCAGCTTTTATAATTGATTACCACTATGCTAATGATGCTTAAAAAGATGCATCAATGAATATCTTGATATTGGTATGTTTAGAATAAATAATGCCATGAAGTTGTAACATATTGGGGAAATAGCTCTGTTTCAAGAAATTTATTTTGATAAATTTTAAGGCAGAGACAAGGCGACAGATTTTGGCCTCATTGAGTTTTATCCTGAAATTCACAGCACTTTGGAATTGAAGAGGGGGCTGGAGGACCCTCAAATACAGTCTTAACATAAGGACCATCTGCTCCTAATTTCTGGTCATAGAGAGGAATGTTCTAATTTTAAGATACTATGGATTTGACTATAGCGTTCAGTGACCTATATTTATATTTGCATAAGAATTTTGAAATGCTTAAGTAGTCTAATTTCACAAGTCTATCAGTCCAACATTTTCAAAATTAATGAACATGGGAAAGCATTAATTATTCATGTGATATTATAAAATGTGTGTTTTAACCAAGGACGAATCATAATAATTTATGATGATGCATCATGGTTCAACAGACCAAGATGGATCATTAATATGCTTTCCTGATAATTGATGGTTCTTTAGAAAGACAACAAAAGTATCCAGCTTTGGCAGAGATTTTCTAGGCTAGCTGATTAATGTAAGGAAAAGAGCTGTAATTATTTAGTGGCATGTTTCCCACTGCTGTTGAGTGATGACCACTTATAAAATAGTTGTAAGTGAGCTCAGGATATTCTAGTGATGTTTTAAGTAGTATTTGTGAAATACAACCATAGATAATGACTGTTTTGTACCATAGCACAGAATCTATCTCCCAGTGAATCATGTGCCATAATGTATCTGATTTAAAATATTCTAAACAAATGAAAAGGAATTATTTTTGACATAATACTGAAAACTCTTTGTCTTCTTTGTGTATTTTGAAATATACTTACGGGTTATCCAACAGCAGTACAACGGGATTGAGTTCTTTCTTTGGTCTATAATATGCCCTGAGAGGAACAATAAAATTATACAATCCATTTCCAGCTGTTTCAGCTGCAACTATAATTAGTTTATTTTTGAATCCATAAGCTTTTGCGTCCTCATAGTAGTTATGCTGGCAACTCTAGAGAAGAAAAAATGTACAAAGAAATGCCATTTTTTATACTCCACTAAAATTTGGTGAAATAATGTAGGGTATATGGATATGGAAAGTTAATCTAACTTAGTAAATCCTTTAGTTTCTAACAAATTTGAAACTATGTCCAGTTCTCCAGCCTGTGTTAGGAAATGGAGGTATACAAAACAAGACAAATGAATGACAGTCATGCAGCTTGATGTGGGGGAAGAAAAACTCAGCAATATGTGTGTACACATATTCTGTTGTAAGTTAAACTTGTGGCTCGACGACATCTGGGTATCTGTACCTTCAAATGATCATAATGCGTATGTATATGAAAACATCACGTTGTGCACCTTACATACATACAATTTTTACTTGTCCATCACACCTCAAAAAATGATCTACCTTTGACTTTCACTTACAGAAGTATAGCAATATTATAATTAAATAACCTTGGAACATTCCCAGTACTGAATACCTAAAGGGATGGGTACAAAACAGGGGGTGTTGTTGTTAAAAAACAAACAAACAAACAAACAAACAAAACCCTAATTGTCTAAATGTCTACCTGTGCTGGCAAGATAACGATAGAAGTACTCAAAAGTAAAGTCCTAACACTAATAATAGCAACCAAAACAATAACAACACATTACCAAGGTCACTCAGAGAGGTTGTGGAAGGGCAACAGGTTCCTGTCAGGGTCAGTAAGAATGTCAATGTTGATGACATACAATGAGGGAAGACAACTAATTTGGGAGACTTAGAAGTAGCTCAACTAGTTAGAAAAAAAAGGGGAGGGAATCTGGTGTTGGACAACCTTGACCAGGAAGCAGCTCCCCTACGGAGTGGGTAGCATGACCCCAAGTCACACACTTCACAGATGCAGTGGGGATTGGCTGCGTAATCCCGCCCCCTCATTAGTCATTTACATAAACGCCCACCTCTCCCAGCCACCCTGATGTCACCTAAGTATTGGATAATCCCAGATTTCAGCAGTCTGCACCTCTGCATGCTCCATAAGGTAGAGACAGGTCATGCATGGCCTTTGGGCTTGAAAGGACCCTCGAATGCCCCTCCCCCAGTGCTGATCTCGGAAAGGTTAGGCTTTCAGTTGTTATCAGGCTCCCTACGCGTCCAGAAATCATTTCTGCTCTCTGTTCTCCCAATATATATTTTTTTCTCTTTCATTCTGTATTTGAAACGTAAAACGTCACCAGAAGTGAATCCTTCTTTCACTTGTGTGGTTGTGTGGGGCCTAAAGTTTATATTATTTTGGAAATCATCTTCAAGGAAAAATAGCAAAAATAGTATAAATAAAAAATTAGTCACAGCGTCTCAGAAGGGGCCAACACAGGGGAAGGGCCCTGCAGCCTGCAATGCGTTCATGTTGCCAAAAATACACAGCTGGCCAGAGTATGAAATGCTAGGGGACAGTAGGGTAAAGCCAGGACTGAGAAGAGAATAAGGCGCTGAGAGGCGGACCGTCCAAGGCCCACACAGCGAATTCTGGAAGGTAAAGGCAGGACTGCTGTAACGTTCTGTTAATCTTCCAAAGAGGGGCAGCAACAGCCAGGATTCGTAATGAAAAACAACAGCAAGAATATTAACGCAATGTGTTGAGGGTCTGCGCATTCTCTAGGTTCATGGCACAACACTGTGTTAAGCTTTTTGCATGCACCAATTTATGTCACCCTCACAAGAGCACTGCAGCATTCATATTAAAATCGCAACCATTTTACAGATGTGGACTGGAAATGTAGTGGTGAAGTTATTCACCCAAATTGCACAGGTCATAAGAAGAGAGGCGGGATTTTTTTACTCTGGCGAATTCCAAATTCAGAGAAAAGAAATTCTTGGCTAGATTGGTGGTGCATTTGGACTTGTGGGGGTGGGAGGTTAAGTATCTTCTTTTCATTTGCTTTCCTACTCATCAGGAGAATAAATTCTGATGCAGGTCAAGCCCAATGGCCATACTGTGCAAGAGAGAAAAACTCTTGGATTCTCAGAATCTTTCTCTTTTGGATGGCTTCTCTACAACATACAAGCAGGAGCCCAGAACTGTGAGTGAATCTCTGTGAATAACCTGACCATGTCAAGCGATTCCGCATTGCGACTTTGACAAAAATGCCTGGTAACAAAAGTAGTGCATGTTTGGCCAAAGTGATTTGGGGAAACTCTGGATGTTGAGAGTGTGGCATCTGTTTTGCTCTTCAAAAACATGACTGACTGACTTATTGGGTACTTTGAGTAGAGAGGTAAAGCATTTGGGTCATTTTAGTGCAGTTAAGAAAGTAAAATTCACCACTTTATGGAACACATTTACATTTGAAGAGATAATATTCTTTAAACACTGCACTCGGAAGACAGCACAAAATTATGTAAATATATGCAATTACAAAATGCCACAATTTCATTTCACAGAAAAAATGGTAACACATGCTTACCTTGTCTAGTCGTAAGCAGCAAAATGGCACTTTTTCATGAAGAAGATGACAAAAAGTGGGTGAACTTCCTATATATGGAGAATAAGGTGGGTAACCTTTAGCGTATCTGTAAAACAATGAGAAATATTGAATCACCTTGAATAGCACGCAGGAAGTTGGATGATTAACTTCCCCCATGTTCCCCTTTTAGATGCTGTGGCTTTTTGTGTCCCAATTACATTTTGATATGCAAATAGATTTGATGGGGGAGGCAAACTAATGCCCAGGGACCAAATCTGGCCCATCACCTGGCTTTGTGAATTAAAATCGCTTTTATATTATTAAATGGCTGGGGGGAAAAACTCAAAATAAGAACACTATTTAATGTGACGTGAAAATTATATAACATTCAAATTGCAGTGGCCACAAGTAAAGCTTTGTTGGAACACAGCCTTGCTCCTTCATTTTCTGTATTGTCTGTGGGTGCTGTCATGCTTCAGAAACAGACTTGAGCCGTTGCAGAAAAGTTGCAGGAAAGACCATGTGATCCGTAAAGTCTAAAATATTTCCTAGCTGGTTCTTTTCAAATAAAGCTTGCCAATACTCAGTTGAAAAGATTTAGATAGATTTTTTTTAAATAGCAGTGTTAATTTTTACAGGACATATTTAAAGCAAACTGCGTTATTATGATTCACTTTATCAATATTCATTAGCCATAATGTATAACTAAAAAGGAGTAAATATGGAGTCAATCATACAATTAACCCCCCCCCCACACCAAAAGGACTATTTGCTAGAAGCATGCTTAAAATACTTACAAGGATATGCAGTTTGCAAACATAAAAATGGCCACCTGCACATTTTGGCAGTGCTAATTTTTAAAATGAAACTATCAAAAAGTAGCAGCATGGATGAAAGTTAAGAAATAAAAGAAAATTTGGTGAAGGCAAAGTTCCTTTATCCAGTATGAACAAGCTCTTTTTTCCTTGATAAAAATTTACTTTCTAAACCAAGAAATTTCAAACCTACTTGAAGCTGTTTTCCAGACATCATTGGCTAGGAGGGTAAAATGGAACACGTTTGACAAATTTAGAAGTCGATAATTTGTGCTATTAGTTCATCTTTCTCGTTTTTTTCTGGAAATAAAAAAATATCTTCCTGTCGGCCTTTTCAGAAGTAGATGTAAAGAATTTCAATCACATCCTACAATACCATTTCTAGAACTATAATGATGATCAAACCTCTCCTTGTTCCTATCAAATATTTCATAAATATATCTGAGTGCTATTGATTTCTTAGAGAGGGGACTGTGTTTGGTGGGTATAGCAATGTTCCTTGTAATAAATGTTTAAACAGTGTGAAGGGTTAAAAGAAGGATTTTTCTAAGTTTCAACTATATTTCAGTTGATTGTAATGCAATTCAGCATTAATTAAACATCTATTCATATGAAAACTGTTGGGAGCAGTGTTTGAATGATGTTACCATCGCCACAACTACCTAGTACTACGCGTAACAGTAATTAATATCACCAAATGCTTACTCCACACAAAAGAATTGTCTCAGTTAATCTTCATATGACCGTTATGAGGCAATAATTATACTCAGTTTGCAGATAAAGACGCTGTGAGTCATTGTTTAATCAAGGTCACTTGCACACAAGCCCTAAAGGTGGAACTGCCCTGGGAAGCAAATTCTTGAGACTCAGTAGTCAAGGCTGTTGACCACTGTGCTTTGCTCAAGAAACGAAAATATAGTATGTGTCTACGACAAGTAAACAAGCTCCACTGAAGGCTAAAAGGTGATTATAGCATGTATATTGGTACAATTTATTATGGAAGCTTAGTAAAGAGAACCAGTTCATTCATTCATTCATATTCACTCATTCATTCATTCAAAATGGTGTATCCTGTAGGAAAAAGGCTGATGAACACTGAGATAAAAGAAGCGTAATGGAGGAAGCTATTGTACACGTCACTGAGTAACTGATTGAACATCAATAAGGACGTGAAAGAAAATAAATTAAAGTTAGAAGGTACAATATAACCAAGCCTACAGTTATGAAAACATAGCTTCTATCATGGAAATACTGATTTATGTATTTTTTTCTTGAATGCTAAAAGATAATTTAGAGGAAGCCTGGAAATATATGTTGAAGTCAGAAATTTAAAGGCTTTTTATAAGCCTTTATAGTCCAAAAGAGAGAGGCGTAGGAAGGCTGTTTTGGTAGAAATACGGAGGTTTGGTTCTAGGATGCCCAGAACGTATGGACGTGACTTCCCATGGCACGCACAAATGCCAGCACATCTTACAGCCTCGAGGATCTACACATACTCTAAGTTGGAGGACATTTTTTCATCTGGTGTGGTTTCATCTTCTGATTGATCACTTAGAAGGTCACATGTTTGAATGGAGGACGTGTCTGCGACCTCTAAAACAGGAGCGATGCTGGGTCTTCTGACTTCTTTGATTCCCTCTGTAGGAAGAGACAGGGTAGGGCCACTTGCGGATCGACAGCTTGTGTCTTGCAAGTCTATAGCGACGGTACCTAAAACAATGAAACATGAGCGTCCGTCAAAACATTGCCACTGTTAGGACCTAGAGATCATTTCATGAGCAAAGTGAAACGAGAGACAGTATAACCAGGAAACATATTATTGTTCATTCTCTAATCTCAAAGGTTATTTACTTTTTCACGTGGGCATTTGTGTCTACATGAAAAAAAATTCTGTATTTGTGCAAAAGTGTACTGACTGAGTTTA
Organism: Hipposideros armiger; assembly: GCF_001890085.2. Classification (NCBI taxonomy): domain Eukaryota; kingdom Metazoa; phylum Chordata; class Mammalia; order Chiroptera; family Hipposideridae; genus Hipposideros; species Hipposideros armiger. Next base: position 1,766,995 of record NW_017731387.1, read on the forward strand.
GCTCTATAGCATGAAACAAAAGATTTGTGAAATCCTGAAATACTTAGGGATTTAAAGTTAAAAGCTACCTTGTTTCAAGTCACATTTATTTAAAATTAACAAAAAAAATCTTTGGCTATTTTTTTTTTTTTACTCCAATTACATCCCCCCCCCACTCCCCTCTCCATTTTGCTGACTTATCTTTGTCTTACTAATCTGTAACCCCCCCCCTTTTTTTTTTTTTAGTTTCAAGTCTACAAAACAATGTAATAGTTGTTACACTTTTCACTCCTCAACCCCTTCCCCCAGCCCACCGCCTCACCCTGATATTGTACGTATCTGTTACAATTTCATTGACTCCATTCCCCACACTATACTCCACATCCCGTGACGATAGATAGATAGATAGATAGATAGATAGATAGATAGATAGATAGATAGATAGATATAAAATTATAGTTGACATACAATATTATTCAACATCAGCTTCAGGTGTACAGTGCAGTGGTCAAGCCTTTACAAAAGCGGTCTCTCTAGCAAGACGTGTGTGACCACTTTTAATATTAGAACAACTAATATTTTATATTTATGCAGCAAATATTCATTGTGTACCTACTATGTGGCAAGTGCTATTCTAGGAACTTGGGATGTGCAGGGAACAAGACAGACCAGGTTTCTACACATATGGATTTATCTTTAAAATAGTCAAGTAGACAAATGAAAAAATAAGCCATTTTAGATCATGATAAATGTGTATGTGTGTGTAAATGTGAAACGAGTCAGACAGAGAGGAGTTTACCAGTGTTTTTGAAAAAACAAACAAAAAAATAGATAGGATGAATTAAAATAAAGAATGAAGTCCCTGGAAAGGAAAAAAAATATGGATCCACAGCATAAGCGAAGGTATTAATATTACTTTTAAAAAAAGAATGTTTTCCTTGTGACAGAAACTAAATCTTTGTAGGTTTGTAGGTAGTTCAGTGGCAAAATTTTAAGGAAATTCTTATTTGTCTGGATATTTTTTTTCTTTTAAATTAAGATCTGTGTTGTAGAAGCCATATTCAATGGTAAGAATTTGATGGGGATGGAAGGAAAGTTTTAAGAAAAATAAAGAATATTTGAAATAGCCTGTTGATACCTAGATAGAGGACTTACAAAAGAAGTATAGACATGGCAGGTGTTTATATTCTAATCATAAATATAAAATAATTGTTGGTAGCTTTGAATTAGCTTAATTTCTTACCAACTTAACAGCTTTGAAATTTTGTTCTAAATACTTGGTTACACCAAGTTTGTAATACATACAAGTATGTTCTAAATTTGACTTTGAAATTTTAATAAAAATTGAAGTATATTTATTATTATTATGATTTTTAGAAAGAAGCAAATGGCATTTTCAAATTGCTTGATACTTACCCATGCTGGCAATTATGCTATGTACGGGTAATCTAGAAGGTCCATGATAAAATGACCTTGGTACATTGCTTTTTTTCTGCTGGTCTTGGTTTTTAAATGCTGAATTCTCTTCTTTGGTAATATTAATATAAAAACATATATCTGTAGCATTCATAATGTATCGAGGACCTGGATTCAGTAAAATGTTTTTATTATCCTCCCTCCTAACACCAATCAAGCAGACACCATACCTAAATATTAAAAAGAAAATAAGACTTTAAGAATTGTAACTCAGCAAAGGTTTTAGTTTTGTTAAGTTTGCATATGTGAGAAAATTAGTAAACTATTATAAGGAAAGGAAAATTAAAGCACCAAATTAAAGAATTTAAAAGATTCAAAGTATCCTAATAGTTCAAGACTCTTAGATCCTTAGTGTGTTGTGAAGTCAATTTAGTTGATTATAACATATATATGTATGTATACATATATACATGAAGGAGAATAGAAGAGAATAGAAAACATCAAACTGCATTCCATATAGTAAGGATAATAACATTTTGTAAAATTTGTTGTATGTATACTGAGTCTTACCACAAAATGTATATCTTACTTTGTTCAAAAAATGTAAAGCAGTATTTCTTACTTTAATCAAAAAAGTTTGAAAACCATTGGCCTAAAGGAGAGAAAGAAACTTACCCAAGGCCACATAAGAAAGAATCAGGGTCCCTAAATTTACTTTTGTTCTGTTTCTGCTGTATTTGGTTTACTCTAAGTTTAAAAAACAAAATTTTAAATAGTCTCAAATAGATATTCAGCTTAATTAGGAGAAATAACAACCAGTGAATGTAACAAACATTACTTTTAAAAGTCTTGTATACTTCTTCAGGATAACTTCCAAAACCAAAATGCCCTGAATACTTTTATTTCAGAATGCTCACAGTGTTACAAATAAATCAAGCTTAAAAATATTTTTTAAAACATCAAAAGTATATACACACACACACACACACACATATATATATGAATAGAATCACATTGAGAAGTAAAGTGGAATACACTGGATATTGGATTAGTAGACTATACTAGATATATTACAAATGCTAAGATGTTATATTAATATATTTATAGCACTGATTATTTTTGTGATAAACATGGTTTTATTTCTTAGTTAAATACTTTTTCAAAAAAAGGGAACACATAATGTTCCATGTTTGAATTAGATGAAACTGTCACTTTTTTAATGTATTTTTCTGACCAATGGAAGTCTTTTAAAATGTCTAGTTTTTATAAATATTATTACTTTGTTTAAATTGTTAACACTTGCAAATATAGCTCTATAAAGGATGAATTTTCATGTATGTATGAATTCTTCATGATAGAAATATTTTTAAAGATAATTTAAAAGTTACTAAAGTAAATATTTCTACCAAATTATACTTTCCACCTGATGGTCTTAACTGGTAGAGCCCATACGGAAGGCCAGAGTTGAAGTGTCTCAATACCCATGTGAAAAAGCCCAGTCTTGCAGCTCATGAGCACCAGTACGGGTTGTATTTTAGAAAACTATATTCAAAAGCTACAGTTCAGTCAGATTTTAATTCCACTCTGGAAGCAGAAACATACTTTTTGTGTGCATGGAATGAGGCATACGTAAAACTCTTTCCTTCGTATTCGGCAAAAAATGTACTTTCTTCCAAAGTAATATGGTAAACTTCATTCCCAGAACATCTGCCGTATGTCTTCTGCCATTGCTCTGGCGATTGCTGGCCTTCCCTGAAACAGAAGCATGCACACAATAGGGGGGCGGGGTGGGGAGAGACACACAGTGAGTGTGGCTGAAAGGATAGCTGGCGTTGCCCACCTGGAGGGCTCATCCAGCACAGTTCAAAGAAGGATCTGGGTAGTGCTCTGAATGATGGCATTATTTACAAATGCAGTCACTACAAACATTTTGAAACTAACACCATCCATAAGCTTGAGAAGTAGCAGATTCCTAGGAAGTAGGTTTTCACACCCCAGTTAGTGAAGGCGTTTATGCTGACCATGAACCAATGAGAGACAGACAGCGTTTGATTTTTAGTCTCTGTTTATCCGTACCCAGTCATGACCACCCGCTATCTCTCCAACACGTTTTATGGTCTCGGTCGTATCACCCACTTTATCTCCTTTATGAAACCTGTTTGGCACCTGTAGCTAACTGATTCTGCTTTGTACTTGAAATTATCAATGTACACATGTCAACTTATCAATTTGATTTCATAGGAAATAGACTATCTATAACGTAGCAGTGGCTTCTTTCCACTTATGTTGCAGTTTAGAAAAGAGATCCTCAGAAGTATTTTTTAAAAAGAAGATAAATTTATCCCAGAAAGTGCAGTTTCTTTTTTTCTGGAATGTTCTGCTCAGTGGCCTTGAAAATATATTTTAAAAAATTCAACTTATGAAAAATTTGTTGTAAATATGCAATAGCTCTTTAATCCCATTTTGTACAATAAATTCCAATCACTTTTGCTGAGTAAAGCTTGTGAACTCTGTTAAGTACAAGAAATGAACTTCCAAGAAGGGAAGGGATAAATACATAAAAATCAAACTACTTCATCCTACTCTGTAGATTCTGAGTGGATAAAAGCAGATACAAAGGGAAATCTACCATATTTAGGGTTTAAAAAGCCACTTTAAACTCTGAATTTTGTCTAAAGGGTTATTAGGGAGGAAAGACATTTATAAACATTTTCACAGTGTCAATACATTTTTTAAAACCGTGTATTTTCAAGGTGTATTTTGCTTCATTTCCTCTTAAGAGGCCCTTTGAGTCTGACTGCCTGATCTGAATCCCAGCTCTGCAATCTTGTGAGTTATTTAACTTCTCAGCGATTCTTTACCCCTTCTGTGAAAAATAGCTTCAGCCTCACTGGGTTGGATAAAATGAGGTAATAGAATAAATCACTTGGCAGATGTGGGAATCACAGTAATCACTCGGTAAATGTTAGCTTCCACCATTGCCTGGCTGTTATACCTGCCTCGTTGCTATATTTTGGAGCTACTTTCAACATGCCTAGTCAACCTACTGAACAACAAAGCTCTTCAAACCTTTCCCCCTTTTTTCTATAATGTGAATGTATTTTTGGAAATAGGAAAATAAAATGAAACCTTTCTGACTTATTGACCGCACATGGCGATGCCTAACTACTACTTCCTAAGAATGATTGTTCCTGGTGGAGAAAATGTTCCCTTTGGCAAACAAAAGTAAAATCTTTTGTTATGCCCCACAGTGCTGCTTGGTACGGCAGTATATGGCAAAGACAGAGTCCATTAAAAAGGCTGGAAATTAAAGAGAAGACGCCGGTAATTCATCAGGGCTTGTTTGAGATCCCAAAGGCAGTCTGGGGTCAAATAATTGTCACACAAGGGTACAAAAGCAATTCAAGAGAATCCTGAATCTAATTCCAGTGGCTGAAATGGGAATACAGTGTGGTAACTTGGAAGGGAATGGCACCATCATTCCAAAGTCCTCCCGATCATGCTTTACCTGCCTTTCAAATTTCATCTCTTCCTTCTCTCTTCCTTCTCTTGGGCGCCCCACCCATGAGCAGCCTCGAACTTCCCTGAACAAGAAACTCTCTCTAATATCAAGTCCTTTTCAGAATGATGCCCCTTCTACACCCTATAGTACTCATTCCTTGACCCACAGTTTGGTCATTACTTCCTCAGCTCTGAAGTATTGTACTTTCTCCATGATACTGTAACACCAGATTGGATGAATTAATCCTTAATGCCCTGCCTCCCTGTGAAATACACTTTATGGAAAGGGATCAGGTCTTGTTTGCTGCCATCTTGAAGACCTGACTTCCGTTCTGACCCCAACTAAGTGCTTAATAGATGTTTTGTTAAATGAACACAGAATAATCTAACAAGGTTCTTGATGTCCAGTTACTAAATGTCCTGCTTTTCTAATTATAGCATACCTTCCTTCTTCACCAGAATCATTTTCTAGGTCTAACCAATTACTTTCCGTATGATGAATTTGCAGTTAGAATTAGAAGGGGAAAAAAAATCTCTGAGTTCTGTAATCATTAACAGGCATGAAATGAATTCAACCTCAGCAGCAGTGAAAACACAAAAGATATTAGGGACCAAAAGCACAGAATGGGGAGCTTAGTGGAAATTATGAAAAGCCATTTAATGAAGTTTTAAGATGTGTTTACATGAAACAAATGAACCTTTAGGGAAAATAACAGGCTTGCACATTTATTTACTATTAAATCAAAGTACCCTCCAACCTGCAAAATAGTATATATAGTCCATTTCGTACCGCATTGAGTTTGCTTAGCTATACTGATTGATAACAACAGAACAGTAATGAATCCTTCCTAGATAGGCTTATGTCCACCTTTATTTTCAAAATAATTGTCAGCTCCTGCTGTTTGTAAAGATATTAGCAGAAAATGAAAAAAAAAATGAGACTAGGAATATGAAAATCAAATAGTCTATTAAGAAAGTAAATGAAGAACAGAGTAATAGTATGTGGTTGTACTTGAAAAAAACCTCTTTGAAATCTTCATTTTCCCCCGAATAAAAGGCCATGCTGTAGAATTCACACACCCAATACCAGTCATGAGAGCCTTAGAGAAAATTCAGGGGGACAGCCTTGCAGGAAAAGAAGCTGTGTCCGCTAGTCTCTGCATTTTAAACTCTAAACAAATGTCCTAATGAGAAAAAATATTTGAAATTAAAAAAAAAGTGTAAGGAAAGGTTATAGAAAATTGCTTAGGAGAAAGGAAGAAAAATGTCTAGTGAAGTAAATAAATGACAGACTCCATGTCAACATCAAGACCCTGTAGCTTCAGCCCTGTGCTGGCCAGCCCCCCATTTCTGTGCTTTAATTAAGTCTTGGACAGACCTCATTTCTTTCAAACCATGTCCAGTCATCAAAAAGTCTGGCCGCATCCAATTTGAGACCTGAGTCTTATCAACTCAGGCTTATTCTCCCCGGGATGTCGCTGTTCTCTGAAATCACCTTTACTGGTCATCCGTGTCTTCTAGGAGGTGTCGTGTAGAGACATTTAAAAACTCTTTGTGAGGCATGAGGTTTGGGCCTCTGTCTATTGTCACTGACAAGCAAGGAACTCTCTCAACCCCGCCCTCATCCAGTTCCTCCGTGGCACACCCTACAGCCTGTACTTTCTCGGGTTCCTCACGTGTGGCCAGCAGCCTCAGATGGGGTTCCAGAAAGACAGCTCAACTCTTTTAAGTTGTCACTGTGCCTTAGGAAACCCACGTGTGGGGGATAAGGACGACCTCTAGCTCCGCAGTCTCTCTCCAGTTCTTCTTCCCTCCGTGTAAAGTAATCACAGGAAACTGCATAAGCGAGTGTCTAACTGGGAAATGAGACACCAGGCCCCGCTTCCCGTAGGCACCCCTATACTCCAGGGGCAGTAGGGAATTCTTCTGTATTCCACCTCTTGTGGCTGGAGGTAGGCGCAAAAGCTGCCCCCCACCCCGCGCCCCCGCTGCTCTTCCTGTCCCCCCTCTCTGATCTTCTTTCTATAGAAAGGTGAGGATATTACAAAATGGGATACTTTTCTTTCTCCCCAGTTTTGGATTACAGTCACCAGTCCTGGCACAACATAAAAAGTCCCTCTCAATGTAATAAGAACGGGTAAAAAAAAAAAAAAGAAAAAAGTATGCATGTTCTATTCTGTTTATCATCCCCAACTTGGAAATATCATTTGTTCCAGTCAGTTTTTAAACGGCGCATAGATGAATTTTGACAACTGATTTTATTTTCTTCAAATACAAGTTGCACATTCCTCATTAGTCCCTGATTACACCTTCAAGGCAAATGGGTATTTATTGCCAGAAAGCAAATTAACTCACATAGCAGCTTCCTGTGCTTCCTTCCACACAATCAGCCAAGTGGCAGGAGAACTGATAGCTAATGACTTCGTACTCTAGCTAATGACTTCGTACTCGGATCTGCTCTTTGCAGAAATGTATTTTAATACAGGCCTCTAAATGCAGTTAAAAACAAAAACAAAAAAGCTCACATACTTTTGTTTTTAAAAATTGCCCCTCCTCAAATGTTCCCAAAGGGAGAAAAGAGGATTGAACTGGAATTTCCTGTTACAGATGCAGTAAGCTGAAGTCCTAGTATAGTACGCACTCTCTTCTTATTTCAAAGATGAGTTCAGTGATGTAGCTTGCATGAAAAAACAACAACAACAACGTAAAACCATATTCTCCTGACAACTTCCTCCTTTTTTTATGCACGTTTTTGTTAGAGTCATAGTAGTAAGTTCTAGAAAGCGAAATTTGATTTTTACATTTATATTTTTCTCTATATAAGGATGACACCGAACTAACGGTAGATGCGAGAAGAGGGACCACGATATTATGAAACCCTCAAGGTTGTAAAATGCAACCATTAACAGGAATCCACCTCTTTCACAATGTTATATATGTTGTCTTAAGCACAATGGATTGTAATTATTGGATTTAGTTTTGCTACTATAGTTTGTTCTCTTCAATCCTAAACAATGTAGTTAAATATGCAATACATGATCAGTTTCAGATTCATCAAAATTGACATGGATTGCCAAATTAGTTGTTTCTATATATTTATTTTTATTATCAAACTAAATTATCAATGGGAATGAGGGTACCTTGTGACAAGAATCTTTGATATAAAATCCATTCTTCCTATGTAATGAAAAACTTGACATGTAACTAGATGGAAACATTTGCCTGAGGAAAAGGATGTCATTTAGACTTATTCTAGAAGAGTTAAGTAAAATAAGATTTCCTTATTGATACTCCATTTTAAAGAAGATAGGAAAATCTGTTTATTATCATATTGATTAAAAGTTGATTTTAAAAGTCTATAAAAAAGTGACCTAAAGGTTTAAATCTAAGTAAACTTAACACACTTTATTTAACTCCATACTCTAGTATTTCACCAATTTGACATCAGTTTGGTTCCATGAAAGTTCTTTCCATTTATACAGGGTCTTTTTCTGTAATGGCACATGAATTGCATTAATTCACAATAGTCTCAAACTTTTACTTTATTTAAAAAGTGAAATGTTTAAATAGTATTACAATCTTGCCTTACTATCAGTGTCAGGAATCTAGTTAATACCGTAGGTCAGAGATGATTTAGGCAAATTGTAGCTGGTGTCAGTGGAGACTTAATTGTAATCTATGTGGAGACAGCCTATTAGGGAAATAGCTAACAAACAACTTGTAATGAGCTTTTATTCTTGCTAGTCTGCAGATAAAACTGACAGGCAGGTATCATTATCTTATCTGAAAAGATAAGTGTCCTAGAACTCTAGATAAGAGAAGTAATAAAACCCAAGGTGATGATGTCCCAGTCTACTAGGAAGAGGCTTATGCATTCCTAGTCTTGAAGGGCAGGACTTTCCCAGCTTTTCATGTCATCAGACATCAAATTAGACATCTGAGCCCTAAGATAAAAACAAGAGGGAGGGTGATAATCCATTTTCCACCACTAGGTGGAACCCAAAAGCCATTCTCAGAATAAAAAGTAGAGAAATGCTACATGGGTTTCAGGCATTAACAGTGAGCATAAACAATGAACACACTTTTGAAAGGGCTCCATTTCAAGAAGAAATGAAGTAGAGCTCAAACAGTACATTTGACAGGCTGGCTATACAAGACGGTGGCCAAGTTCACCAACCTTATAATTGGGTTATCCCTCAGAGTCTCCAATGTGCCTTTCTCAAGAGCTCACTTAATTAAAAAAGCTAGATAATTATCACATGCAGAGAAAAAAAAATCTTAAAATTCTGTGAAGACAATTTCATCTATACTTTTCAAACTGTCAGGTGAAAAATAAATTCAGCTGTCAAAATGAAACTGTATTCTCAGCTCTTTAACGTTCTTATTAAATAAGTGGTTCCAGTGATTTTAAACTGTTCTATGTCAGCAGCAATACAAATGTATAGCTAAAATATACTTTCCCCCTCTCTCTCACAGGCTGCTGGCCCCGAATAGCCGATGCTTAGCTTCCGTTCTAGTCTCCATGCTCTGTCTGCCCCTTTAGTTTAGAAATCACAGTGTATGCTCCTGTTATATCCTGTTACAAAGTTATGCATACTATGTTTTCATATATTTCATATAATCTATTACGTATTATATAATAAAGAAATAAACATTTCTACATATTTATAACTTGAAATATGTAGAAATATGTTTATTTAAATATGAACAGAGATGGAGGAGGACCAGAAACTACTCTTGTCATTTCCACTTGATCATTTGAGTTCTTTTTTTTTTTGGCCTTTTAAAATTGTGTGGACCTAGGAAGTCTCTCTCTGTGTCTCCATGTTGTCATCTGATTGATTTTCAAGGTGGCAAACTACCCTTACCATAGCTAAAAGATGCTTTATTGATAAAGTTAATCTCCAGGGGGAAAGTCATACTATGCCCCAAATCCATACAGACGCCATGTTTGTGTTGCGTCCTGGCGTGGACTGAGTAAAGCCGCCTTTTGTGATCTCAGTATATTCTTGCTGCCTTTCCCAAACTCCTAGCACAGTATTGGTGCACGTGATTCTTAGGAAATAAGCAAATGGCCAAACGATAGCAATATTTTAGCTCTATTAAGTGCTACTTTTAGCATGTCACTCCATCGCTTAAATTTTGACACCCCCTACAATGCTTCCAAATTCTGAGATTGCTTCAGAGTTTTGAAGTACCTCTTAATAGCATCTATCAGACTTTATTACTGTAGCATTGGAGGTATCACCTATCGACCCCCTTCCCTGAAGTAGGAGAGAAAACAATCATCTCCCAACAGAATCCCACACACAGCTGTTCATATAACCATTTTGCTATTTTAGACTTTTCTTGGGAATTCCACTCCAGTGTCCACAGAGCAAGTTTAGCAAAGCAAATAAGTAAGACAGTGGGAAGTGTTCAGGCTTGCGGTGAGCTGGCTGTTGGACGTCCACTAAAAGACAAATTCAAAGATAAACAATTCAAAAGAAGAGAAAATATTTACACCAGCCTGGTGGCCAAACAAAACCTATGTGCTGGCAGAATTTGGTCGGCTGGTTGTTAGGTGGCATGCTCAGAGCTACTGTCTAGCTAGTTGCTTTGTAACTTCAAGTAACATACTTGAAACTCTCTTCCCTACCTACAGAGTCTCTTGAGTTCCCAGCTGTCTCCCATCCAAGCACTAACCAGGCCCAACCCTGCTTAGCTTCTGAGATCCGACGAGACTGGGCGTTCAGGGTGGAATGGCCGTAGACATTGAGTTCCCACGTTGCAAGATGGAGCTGTGGGCTGCCGTCTCCCCTCCCACACCTTCTCCCCACTTTGACTCAGGAGCGTTCTCTACTGTGCAGTGACTTTCACATTGTCGACGCTATAAATACGTGCATAGTGTTCGCTGGCTATAAAGAAGTCGATGGCTTCAGATTAAAAGTATTAAAACATGTACATCTGAAACTTACACAGTGCTGTACGTCAGGTGTATCTCAGTAAGGCTGAGGAAAAGTAAAGAACCTGATCACGTTATTATGATGATGGCAACACAGTTCACTTAAGAGTTGAGTGGAGTGCTATCATTATATGACCTCCTCTGTAGTTCCCTGAGACTGTTCAAGGGACAATATTAAGAAATTTCTCTTTACTTCCTGACCGCCTATTGATCAGTATTACAACACATTTTAATTGTCTTTATTGTAGCTTCTTTTTAACTTTCTTGGAGTTGATGATTGCCTTTATTTTTTCCGGCTGGAAGAGAAAACAGATACCTCCTTTGCCATATCCCACTGTACATGTGGCTTTGAATCTAGCCCAACCTCATGTGGAGACCCAATGTCTGACTTCTCACGTCTTGACCATACCTTTCAGGAACCTCTGTTTGTAGCTATGGTGCAGACATGTGACCTGGGTTCCATCAATCAGACACAAAAGCAGTTTATTTCAGAAATGAGGTAAATGAGAAACAGGCAGGCAAAGGACATTCATTTTGTGGTGGTCAGTGGCTGAAGAGACACCATGGTTTTAGGACGCTTGGAAATCAGTTCCTTATGGGGTTAGCTGTGTGTGTGGTGGGGGGAGCTGCTCATGCAACGTTATTACTCTGGGAGTAATTGACATTCCTTCATATGTCTCTTTACAATTAAACCGGTTAAACAGATATCCTTGTCAAAGTGAAGACCCCTACTCAATACTGAAATAACTTTTCCCCCTATCTGCAAGTTTTTGAAAACTTTTCTTCACAACACTGCTGTGTGATTCGGTAGTTCGGGTCTCTAGGTGTGGCTCTTTCTCATTGGTTCTCATTCTCAAGCAAGAGACCTTGTCAATGTACAGACTTCCATTACCCTCCTTCTGCTGTAGTTTCCTGCATTCCCTTTTCTTTGCCCTCTCTGCAACGCGCAATGCATCTGATATTATTGCTCTTGGATTATATATTCCATCTCTTTGCGTTTTTTAAAATCTGAAATCCTCAAGATTTCTATGATGTGATCTTTCATGGCTTTTATTGAATTTTAATTTCAGTGATGATTCTGTTCATTTCACAACGTCTTCTTTACTTTCTGTTTCTCCAGCATAACTGGAGAAATTTTTTAATCTTCTTGAAAATACTAATTACAATTACTTTAAGCTGGCCTGGAGATGTGTATTTAGATATTATGGGCTTTTTTTTTACTTTGGAGAATCAGATCCTCTAGAACCATAACAAATTTAAGTTAAATATTCTGAACATTAAAAACTCTACAAACAAACAAAAAGCCTCAACGTTTTATTCCTTTGAACAACTAACATCACCCTTTTATAGTCCTTCAGTATTCTTCTGAATTGTTATTAATACTTGTCTACTTTTCAAAAATTTCAAAAATACATATGAATTTCTTTTTCATGTATTTTTGTTCTCATTTCCTGAGACTCTCCTTGCTTTCAAAATATATGCTGGACCCACCTTTCACACGTTGTAAGTGAAGACAAGACCCAACCTTTCTTATAGACCCAAAACATTGCGTGGCGTCAGAGGCACTGGTCTCCTTCTGGCTGGATTTACTGCCCTCATGTCATCCTACATGCTGACAGTCCCCCCATGACAGGAGCCATATTTCAAAATTGTGAGTGTGAGGTACAGGGAGAGTAAGTGGATCTCTTTGTCTGCAAGTGCGATTTGTGGAGTAGCACGTTAGGCCTTATGGTGAGCAAGAAGGAATCAGGTTCTGTAGTCTGGGGCCTCCAAATACCAGATTAGAGAGGGTTGGACCCCAGTTTCAGCCCTCTGCGAGAATGTAATTCAGACATTTCCTTCTAATGCATTTAGGAAAAATCTGGTTTTTTTCAGTGGTTAGGGTCTGACTAAACTTAACTGCTAGGAAATGGTGGATGGTGACCTGTGTGTATACAGAAATTCAATTAAAATGTGTCCTCTTTTTCTAGAAATCTTGTGCCCAGAGCCTCACTGGGGGTAACATTTTGTTTTGCCTCCATCTTCTTCTAAACACGTCCTGGGATGGGGATTTCATCAGAAAAGGTTCCTTGATCCACTTTCTATCTTCCAAAATCCATTGAAATCTCTCATCCTTTCCACGTCTTTTTCATTGATGAAAGCTTATGCTTTGTTTTGTCTGTTTGTTGTTTAGTCATCTCTTCAATGGGGTCTCATGAGGGAGAGCAGAAGGCATGTCATTCATAAACTACTTTAACCACAGGCCTCAATGAATCACCTTCAGTGCATCCTTTACTTCCTTCATTGAAGTCGTGTTTACTGAGCATCTGTGCTGTGAAAAACATTCTAGACGATGGAAGGATGACTAAGACACATACATTCTCTACCTTGAATGAAATTACAGCGGACTCTGTCGGAGAAAAATGAATACGTGAAAGAACCATGGCACAGGCTCTGGCAGAATATAATAAAATGCTGTGCAAGTTCATCGATGGGGGAGTTTAAAAATATTCCTGAGGAGACAGAAGTTTTTCTTTAGCAAAATCTTCTAAGAAGCAGAAGTAATGAATTTAAGGCAGAGGGAATGACATTATAAAAAGATGCAGGAGGCGGGAACCACAAAGTATATTTAGGGTCTTGTTATTTGGAGAACATGCTGTATCTATGAGAATCATGGGAGATAAGCACATAAAAATAAATTAGGACTCCAGCATAAAAGGCCTTAAATAAGTAAAATGGTCATATCTGAATCTAATTTGATCACGAATGAAGCGCCATTAGAGGCTCTCCAGGCAGGGGGTTGTCAGACTGGGGCAGCATTCTGATTCCTCAAAACCTGCTTAGTAGAATGCTGCTCTAGTAGGTCTTTAATAGATGTGCTCAGGACACCATTTCCCTGGTAACCAGATGGGTTTTGGGTCCACCTAATAGACAGTCTTTCTGGAGCTTTTCAGCACACGTTAGCTTATAGAAAAGAAAACTAAGGGTAGCTCTCAGAGGTCTGCCACTTCCCCGTCTTGTGGTTCTCCCCTATCAGACCTGCAGCGTTGCAGTCTTTGTTGTTGTTTTTGTTGTTGTTGTGGGAGGTCGGGGGGAGGGAGAAATGGAGACAGGGCCACCAGGAAAATGAGGACAGTGCCATCTTTTTAAATCTACCTGATCTAAGGAGCAGGCTTCTGTGGAAGCAGCAGGACTCTGCGTGGCAGGAACCACAACAGCTTACACATGGGCTCCAGTAAAACTGATGTTGCCCCCCGCCAGTCACCCAGCTTCACATGTCGATGTTCCAACTCCCAGGACCTCAGTGTGTGACTGTATTTGGAGACAGAACCTTGAAAGAGGGGATTAAATTAAATGACATCATTATGGTGAGCCTTAATCCAACCTGACCACCTTCACAAGAAGAAATGTAGATGCAATGAGGTAGGCTCAGGGAGGAGAAAGACCATGTGGAAATCCTGGAATAGAAATAGGAAAGCTGGTGTAATTCAAATAGGGCTGATAATTGAATCAATATTAATTCTTCTTTTTGATAATTGCATTACCTTAATATAAGATATAAACACTAGGGGACATTTATATGGGAAGGGTACGTGCAAACTCCCTGTATTATTCCTGCAACTTTCCTCTAAGTTTGAAAGTAGTTAAAATGAAAAAGTAAAAAAAAACAATAAAAAAAATCCATTAAAAATGTAATGTTTAATTTAGCATTTCCCAATCTTCCTTGAGTATGTAATTTTATTTTTCAGGGAAAGTATTAATATCCATCCAAAAGCATTATTAATTGTGCCTTGCAACACAACTTTGGCAGTTGGAGGGAATAACAGAATGCTATTTATACGCGACACACAACACACATTAATTACACTCCATTTTGGCTTAATGCGTTTCCACTGTGGTTGCCGATTTCACAAAACTATTAAGCAATCTCTGGAGAAGTAGTTCTTTGAGAAAGCCTGAATTCACTGACGTTTAAATGTATCCAGTTCTCATGTTCATGATAGGAAGTCACAGAGACCCTCTCTCCATAATTTGATAAAACGCTTTGTCTTTCATTAGAGGTAGGACAAAATTTTGCAAGCTAAGGAAACAACCACCAACGAAGTTATTTTGTTTGGAAAGACACCAGTTACTTCAAAAACAATGGACACAACTTAATATTCATGTCTGTAAGTTAATTTTCATTTCACAAGGTGCATTGCAACAATACCCAAATCTGCAGTTTCCAGACCCAATTGATGAAAATAACATTCTTGCCCAGTCAGTTAATGAAGGGATTCTTATGAAATACCCACCCCCAGAAACTCATTTACCAAATTGCAGCTTTTTCAAATTGATTCTGCAAAAATATAAAAGCAACTCTGCTTCACCCTTCTGATATGTATTCATGGAATCGAGCTTTGGGGTTCTTATATATTTTCACCCATTCAAAATACTTAAAGTTTATATTTATGTCATATACCAAGTGATTTCTATTTAAACCTGAAGCCTCCAGGTTTTTGGTAAATTAATGTCAAGTTATTTCAGACCTGAGCAGCCATCATTCCTCCTCAGGAGCCCAGAGTTGCCGCTGTCATTTGTATCTGCATTAGAAAGCAGCTACAACCAGTCTCAGACCCCCTTTTCTGCCCAACCACGCATCTTAGAGTCTCCTGCTGTCCAGACTCACTGACTGAGGTGGTTTTCTTTTTTTTTTCTCTTATCTACATGCATATCTAGGGGCCAAGATGTGTAAATTCTGACTTTGCAATACTTTTATCAATTCTTTCTTTCCCGTGGGTTATCACTGAGACCAAAAATGCTGCCTCTTGGATGGGACTAACTAAATAAATGTTCTCATCAAAGTCAATTGAAAGGAAAATAAAAATAAAATTAAATTTTCATGAGGATGAAGTGCCGTGAAGATGGGGCAGTTAAATGGCTATTAACTGGCCTGATAATTTGGTATTCCTTTGCCCAAATCATCATGGTCCGTGTCCACCAGCATAAGCAACGTTTTGTCCAAAGAATAAACTTATGTTCATCTTTATAGCAACATTGCCAAACAAATCAAAATGCTAATTGAATTAACAATAAGAAATACCCCTGCCAAGAGCACTGGACACAAATGTAATAAACTGAGCAAAGGGGGAAATTGTGAAGTGCTGAGGTACAGAGTGAACTCCCAATGAAGGGAAGGAGTGCAGTTACTTGAAGTCCTCTCGAAGTTCCTTTCTGACTTGGAGATCAACTAGCACTAGAATCAACATACTAATATACAGGAAAAGAAAGTCAGAGTGCTAATCGGCAGTCAGGATATTGGCTAGGTTGCTACTGAGACTCCAAAATACAGGATAGAATTTTGTTTTCAATGAATACTTCTCTTTATACAAATCCAGACGTAGGCAAATTACCCTTAATTTGGGGTTTCCATCTGTGTCCCCATTTCCACCAGTTAGAAGGAGAGAATGAAGGAAAGGATGGTGGTGACTGAGTGGATACGGCTGCTTCTGGCTCGAATTAGAAACTCTGTTATTACTGTGATATGAGGTACATCTGTCACTACAAAAGCTGAACTTGTGATCTCCAACTGCTGATTCCTTGGTCTGTCTTGTTTGTTTCAGAACTCACATTTATGAATTGCTTTAGTGATCTACAATCTACATAGCATTTTATTTAAAATATATATTTTTAAAATAGACCATTATAGGTTTTGTATTATATTTATTTCTGTGCTTGTTGAATCCTAAAGTCTTAGCTGTTTTTTTCACTTTGTATCAACTAATATAGGAGTCCACAATAGCTTGTGAAATCAACTATTTTAATTCAAAGTCATCATGTATTATAGAATAAAGTTTTAATGGTACTAGTCTCTCCTTTTCTAATGGAGAAATGTGAGTATTACTATTAGCTTTGTTTGCAGTTAAAGGTTTGATAAACCTTACATAAAGCATTTCATGGAGTATTCAACATTTTCCCCACTATACTACTTACTGCAGCTTGCAAGTCTGTTCTATTTTTAAATCAATATACATGAGCTTTCTATTTTCTGCTGGTGCTCAAGGGCAAAATTTCAGAACCAAACATTTTGTTCATAAGTGAATTTTAACTATATCTTCAATTAATGCATAATACAGAAGACATGATACAAATTACTTTAGTCAAACAATATTGTTAATAAAATTCATTAAATAATTTCAGCTAAGTGCTTTTCTGTCTGCATGATAATTTATATTCAAGTAATGGTATATTATCTGATAAGGTACTTGTAACTAGAATATATAAAAACTCTTACCATTCAATAATCAAAGACAAAAAAACAATTAAAATGAGCAAAGGACCTGATAGGTTTTTCTTCAAGGAAAATATACAAAAGGCCGATAAACAAACATGAAATAATACTCAGTGTTTTTATTCGTCAGTAAAATTAAAGTCAGAACCACAATGAGACACAACTTTGCATCCACTAGGATGGTTATGATCAGAAAGCCGGATAATAACAACTGTTCCTAAGGATGTGAAGAAATTGGAACCCTAATACATTGCCGGTGGGGCTGCGAAATGTTACAGCCTCCTTGGAAAAAATTCTGGCAGTTCCTACAAAAGACTAAACAGAGTTGCCATATGTCCTAGCAATTCCACTCCTAGATACATACCCAAAGGAAATGAAAGCATATGTCCACACAAAAATCTTTACACAAGTGTTAAGAACAGCCTTATTCACAATGCTGGAAACGAACCAAATATCCATCATCTGATGACTAGAAAAATAAAACATGATATAGTCATAGAATGGAATATTATTGAGTCATAAAAAGGAATGAAGTGCTGATGCATATTACGATATGGATGAACCTTGAGCCTGTCTTGCCCAGTGAAAGAAGCCAGTCCAGAAAAAAAAAATCACATAGTATATTATTCCAATTATGTGCAATACACAATACCCAAAATAGGGACATGTTTAGAGATGGTAGCTGAGGGGTTGCCTAATGCTGACAGAGCTGGGGGAAATGTAGGTGACTGCTGAAAGGTAGAGGGTTTCTTTATGGGGTGATGAAAATATTCAAGAGTTAGAGAGTGGTGATGGCTGCACAGTTGTATGAACATATTAAAAACCATTGGACTGTGCACTTGAAATGGGTGAAATATATATATGTGAATTATATCCCAAGAAAGTTGCCATAAAGAAAGTTATCCTGGTGGACTCTTGCATTGGTTGTGACACTTAGTTGTGAAATAATTATGCAGGTCAATCTTATTTATGGGAAATCCTTACTGACGTGGTGACAATGTCTTCAACCACTTTCCTTTTGTTGTTGTTGTTTAATAAGGAAAAATTCATTAGGATATTTGGGGAAACCCCTCTTTTAAGAGTCACTGAAATTTGTTTTTAAATTATGTCAAGTGCAATTTATGCACCAGGCAATATTGTGGAGAATAAATAATATTCACTAGGTGTAGGATGATGTAACTTAACCAGTGTACGAATGATACTGCTCGTGTAAATGCCCGCATTTTGTCATTTGTACAATGAAGCTGGCCTAGATCGTTCATCTTGAAAGTGGTCTGACTCTGTGACAAAGGTTGAAGGAATGGCGACATAATAAACCCATGTGATGAGTCCTATGAATGTTCAAGTAATTGGGATCAAAATAGTTTTCAGTGTTTTACTTAATTTTACCACCATGATGAGTACTTTCATCCTTGATAAAGTTTCATTCATGATCTTGTTACACCCTTTCCACTGCACAGATTAAAGGCTTGTAAATGTATCGAACAGAAATATTTCTCTTCAGAACATAGGAAAAAATGCTCCTGGGAAACTTGTACTGCCTCAATAGAGGAGAGATGTAATTAGAGGAAAGTGAGTAAAATCTACTTAAAAATACTGCAGGGCACTTGCTCTTTTTCAATTAGCAATTTATTCCATCTAGTAATAAATCCCAAGAAAGGATTTTCCTTTCTCTTGATTTATTTGATGTGGCACTTCACTTAAATAACTATTAATTAACTTACTTAATTTAAATAATCATCACCACAAGCACCTCAATGAAATTTACTTAGAAAAACCAACATTGTGTCTCAATTACCAAGTAATGACTATAAAAAGTATGAACACAGTGCAACATTTGTCTGTTTAAGGAAGAGGGGTGAACAAGTTCCCTGATTATATTTTCCTTGATCAACCAAGTCAAAACCACCCTCTGTATTTTATAGAACTCTATCAAAATAAATGAGAATGCAATGTTCTGATGATAAAACTTTCTCCATCTACCTTGAAATGCATATAAAAATGATTTCTTTTATACTACATTAGTTAACCCCAAACTACTTTGTCATCATTCTATAATAATTAAACATGTTTAATTTCAAGGTCCATTGTACACATATAGCTTTAGATTAAAAACTTATCTCAAGAATAGGAAAAATTGGTGTTAAGATTTCATACCAGTGACTGTCATGAACCTGTTTTTCTTTCAAGTTTTATTTGCAAAGTATCAACCTCAAATATAGAAACAATGCTCCAATCCTTGGCCTAACAAACGATGTAGACACTTAGAATTTAGGATAAAACTAATCTCAAGTTTCGTTACAAGAGACAGCAAATCCCTGTCAATGTTCTGTATGTCTTGGACCCTGTAGCATATTTGTCCATTTATCTGTCCATCGGTCTCTCCATCAGATGAAGGGAACTCACACAGACAAGTACAGCTGCATATCTAGCTGCACCCCTTGGCTTGCTGCCTTTCTAAAGCACATCCCTGCACTCATAGTAGTTTTTATAACTTCAAATGCATTATTCAGATGCAAAGAAAAGGTATACTTACTGCCCCCTAGACGTGTGAACCAGGAGTGTGATGAGGGTGGAAGTGGCTGGGCATATGCAGTTTAAAGCTAGCATGGCGTATTTAAATTCTTCTTCACACACAACATGATCTGTTTGAGATAAAATACGTGAATTAGAATAATTTACCTTGGGATGGTCATAGCTTTAAATAATAGGAAAAATAACACAATTGAATAAAATTACAGAAGTTTCAATCCAAACACTTATTTTAGAGATGTTTTTACATGTACCGTTTTATCCGCAGGAAAAAATGTTTCATAAGAAAGGCTCTAGAGTATGAGTTAAGTGAGCCCCAGGGAAGGGGGTGCTAAACCCAGCTCTGTTTTTTACAAAAGTGACAGCCTCTAGCACCATGTCTCATTTTTCTATGCCTCCTCAAAATTGTGTGGTAGTTTGGGAATAGCTCATCAGTTACCCTCCGAGGGTCCCCTTCTGTCCCTTCTCAATGAATGCGTGGAACTGTGTCTGGGTGGGGATGGCGGAGGGAGGGTTGTGCTGGAATGGACTAATTTTTCAGAAACTCTACCTGCCAGGAGCCGCTGGATGTCTAGGGCACTCTGTCTTAGAGTTTTAAAAGAATTGAGTTTGGAAATGACCAGCTTAATCTGAATGGGCTAATTATCATTTAATGCCTCAATGCTATTTGGTTAATTAGAAAATAGTTTGCAGAACTCAGGATTGGCCTCTTTTGTGCTGAGCCGGAGGTCTGCAGTAAGGGTTAAGCCTGGCTGCTGACAAGCTGACAGGCTCTCAGGCCCAGGTGAGCAGTGTGGGAAGGTTGCTAGATAGATCTCATTCTCCACTGTGCTGCTGCAAGCCTACGTCACAGACAACCTTGCAAGTTACAGAGTGGACTGCCAGCCTGTTAGCAGTTTCTGCTTGCTATATTTTGTCTCGCTTTGAGAACATTTGCTTCCCCACTCCCCTCTCCCCCCGGGGGGGAGAAGCGGCTTGCTGGCAGAGGTTGTGACCGCCATCCCTTGGGAGATGGGCGGCCTTGGCCTGGAGCAGGTGTGTGTGGCCAGCGTGTGGGAAAAACGCTGTGCCTTGAATAAAGATTCCCCTTTTTACACCCTCAGTAGGATAAGGATCTGATACCCCTTCCGATATTGTTTTATTTGCCTTAATCAACCTAGTAAGTCTTATATATTACTATAATTCTATTTTATACACTAAAAGCAATCTTAGGCGCACTGTTAGTCTCTTAATCTCTTAGTAATAAGCAAAGCATGCACTCTGTAGTCTCAGGATTCTGCTCAGCTATGGTGTTTGAGATAACTACTAATTGGCCATAAAACATCCTTCCAATGCCAAGGCTGGAATTCAGCTCTGACCATCAAAGGTAAAGACAAAGTAAGTTAGTCATTAGTATGAAACAAATCCAGCTGTACCCTGTAACAGAAATAGCATGAGATAGTAAATCTCTAGGAAGGACAAACTTCTAAGGAGACTAGACCTTGGGAAGGAAGAAATAATGAAACTATGTAGAAGGCAGAAGGGTAAAAGTTTGTCTCTGGAAAAAATAGCTCAATGATGTCATGGTCAACTGTCCGGTATAAAAAGGGACATGCTATAACAATAAATTGAGACACTGCTCTTCTTGAAAAAGCGCTCCTGTGTCTCCGCGTGTTTTTCTTTTTCCTTACTGTAATAAATAACAAGAAAAGAGAGAGACACTCCTTGTGAAAATGCCGCACTGCCTCCCTGCCTCTTGCCGCCGACGCCATCCCCACCAAAGGGCCTTCCCTGGACCTGTGGGAGCTGGTCTCCCGCGTATACCAATCAGTGGGAAATGGAAGGAAGAGAATGTTCAATAAGATATGGGTAGCATTTTGATTTCTATTTATGCTTTTTTCCTACATTTCGGTAAAAGATCTGCAGTCTCTATTAGCCCATCAAGTAAAGTCCCCATCACTGGAGACAATTTCACACATAAATATAAAGAATGTTTTTCACTGTCTTACTATATACTGAATTATCTAAGAGCACAAATACTGCGTAAAGTCAGAGGAAATTTCCTTTATTCTGTTTAACATTGTAGATGAGTCATCAATGCAAAAGTAGGATGACTACTGATAGGACCAGTGTCGGTGCCCGGTACATACTTACTGGTGCAAGCATCTTTTCCGTTGTGTTTCCTAGGTATTCATAGCTTAACATTTATGTTCTGAAATATATACCTCTTTGTTATCCATCATTTCCTTCTGTTTCTCCTTCACATTACAATTAGGGTATTATATTAATTATTTTAAATATATTTGTACAGATATATTTACTCTGAATTTCATTCCAACGTATTAAAGGAAGCATTACAAAATATGTATTGTAAAAATGAGGTATTAGATCAGATAGGTTGAAAACCATGGTCTTAGATGAGTGAGTTAACGTTAATGGTCATGGGATTCCTTGTTAGATAAAAAGTGAAATCAGTACTCTTTTCATGAAAAAAAAATCAATTTAATCAATATTGATGGGTGACACTGGGAAAGGAATATGATAGAATATTGAACTAGATCATAATCTTCATTTGTATGAAGTACAGGGAAAATAGAGCCCAGTTATTGATACATAGAAAGGATTGGAAGAAATCTCCCCCAATTTCTCTGTGGCCACAGAGAATAGTGAACAAGGAGCCATGCTCGTGAATAGATGAAGGAGTTATTCTCCAAGAGCAGAATGGGTGTCTAGTCAAGGAATTTACTGGAAGGTCTCTGCAGTTCATGTTCCGCAGGATTTCGTCATTGCTATGGACCAATGACTGCTGTGTCTCTCCCTTTCTCCCCTTTCCCAAAACCCAGTATTTCATTGCAATCCTCTGCCCCACTAATATGGGGTGGGGTGTCTAACGAATTTATGGTGTGTCTGTTGCTAAACTATCGGGAACCACATCTAGAACTGACTGTTTTATCCAGATATCTTGAACTTTGAGCCGGATGCAGAAGTGATATAACTGAAGTAGTATTCCTAAAATTGATGAATATTTTAAGCTATAGGGAAAATATTACACATGAGTCCTTGGGTGGACGGAGTTGAACTGTGGCTGAAACCAAACTCTCTGTCCCCCCATATTTATTGTCTCCACTTCCGTTAGTAATGGAGGCTCTCACTTCCCCCACCCCATTCCCCATGTTTAGCTGGGCGCAAGGCTGCCCGGGTAGAAATGACATTTCTCAGCTTCCCTTTTAGTTAGGTATGGTCACTTGACTAGGTTTTGTCCAACTTCTGGATGATATTGACAAAACCACTTTCCCGAAACTTTTCAGTCCTTGCTGGTGAGATGACATATGTGGCAAAAACCCAGCTTTGATTATGCAGACAAAGATGGCGCCTTAGCAGTGGTCACATTTGTCCACTTTTCCCTTATGGCTTCTAATCTCCCTCCCTTGTTGAAGAAAGTGTTTCCTCTCTCAAAGTTATATACATTTTATCTGGTATTTTCTTCTCGACCTTCGAAAGTTTCTGTTTGTTGGTTTTGATTTAGATCTTTCTCCTCTGTTGCTTGCTGATAGAACATAAGCACTGGTGGCATCACCACTGAGCATGCCAGGCCATGAATGAGTTCCCTGTCCCTGTAAGTCTGACTTGCCTCCTCTGGAACATGTGAATATTAACAGCATTTACCTCATAGGGTTTTCTCAGGAGAAAAACAAACAGTATAAACTGCTGATCAGAATTCTAAACAAGTATTATATACCATCACAGTAATGATTTATTAAGCATAAAACCATAGATTTCAATAAACTCTATTGAAATAATGCCAATGATATATTTTAAGAATTTAAGTAGCAAAACCAAATAAGATAACTGCATTGGTATACAATTAAACCATGGTCCTAATTTTATAAAAATGCTGAATTCTCCTTGTATCTCCATGTGTGCACATATGTCTGAATAAGCAGAGGTAACTGGAAGAACTGGAATCATACTAGTAATTGTAACTACCTCACGGGGTGGGAACAGTTTTGGGGGGATATGACTTTTAAAATCGTAGGATTACATGAGATTCTCTTTTATTGCTATTTTTATTATTTTTAATTGAAAAGCTTTTAAGATAAGCAATTATAACTAAAGACACAAATGTACAGATAGACATGAATTAAATCTATTTGCAAGTCCCCTTTCTTTTATGGAACATGAAATTGCTAATTACATTTTGATAAGCCAGAATATTTTTTAAAAGTCTGCCTCACAGTGCTTTCTGAGCTCTTGTATGATTTAAAGTACTAGAAGCTTCTTCCATGCAGTTGCTAGGCAACAACCCTTTGGAAAGCAATAAACAGTAAAAAGTGCACCAAGCCTATCTGGCCCTGGGTTTTGAGTTACAGAAATCAAATATTCTTTGGAAAAGAGATTTTAAACAGAAATGCAAACCAGGGTAGATTTTTAAAATTGCATGTTATTTGGTTTTATTTTAAGGGGAGAAAGTTCATTACAGAGAGCAACTGAATAAATCGTGTTATAAAATCTCTCATATAGCATTTGCTTATTAGGCTGATTATAAGCATGAGAGGGTTAATTTCTATGAAAATTGCTTATTTTTCTTAGAGGAAAAGACAATCTGTAATTATTGACTTTTGTTTTGATCCTGTTGCTTTAATCAATAAAATACCAATCAGTGAAGTGTGTGTGTGTGTGTGTGTGTGTGTGTGTGTGTGTGTACACACGTATGCATGCACACACATCAGAGACTTGCCAAATCTAGGACTGTGAGCCATTCATCCACTAAATGGCTAAGAATAGTTTTAAGTAAGCCTTTAAAAGTCGTTTAGTTTGACAAGTTCTAAATATAAGAATGCTTATTAAATGTATAGACATTCAACCCAGTTTGAGATTGGCAGTATTCTAGAAAACAGATTTATTTCATTTCAAGAAAATTGAGTATAAAAAGCATTTCTGTGTTTATCTAATTGCTTGAATCCTTATATTTTTTTCATGCTGTCATGTTTTTCAAATGTGTCATACTAATTAAATGATCAAAAAGGAATTTTTTCCTGAATTCTAGAGCAAAACAGTTTTAATTTTATTTATCTTCATTCCTTTTAAGGATGTTAGAAAAACAGCACTCAATATTTTATGAAAAATTGTTTTCCTCAGAAGTCTAATTTTGTAGGTTCTAACCAAAAGTATTCTTTCCTCACTAATTTATGGTAGTTATTGACGTCATTACAATTATGATATAATTATTGAATCATCTTAATAGTAATATAACAAACAATATTTCAGCTTTTATGCTAAAAGATACCTATATGTGTATGTGTGTATGTATATATTATTAAACCTCAGTGATTTTATATATACATATAATTAAGCCTTGATGATGTATAATGTTTTAAACAGTTTTCAGGTAAAACAATCAGATACTCAGAATTAAATTGCCTAAATCCATTATAAAAATTCAAACTGCTTATAAAGAACGCTACAAAAGCAATATAATTCTAAAACTGATTAACCAAGCACAGTAAAATGAGTGATCTATTCTAGTGGCTTCCTCTCTTCTGCAGCCACTCAGAAGGTTACTACTTGGTCATATTGCGCAAAGTCACTAAATTGAACCGATGCCTGAAAAAATACAACCACCATGTTCCCCAAACACCCATCATTTAATTAGGAGGTTTGGGAGGAATGTAGCCAAGCTTGACCTTGAAATCAATTTTGTTACTTTTCAATGACAGACACCCTCAGAGTGTGGCTGGACTGAAATGATTTGTGTCACTGATTCAAAGGGATTTTGAAAGATCTGTAGGAGATTTATCAGGAGCAAATATACTGTAATAAATGTTATAAAGGAAATAAATTCAGACACAAAAGGATACCTTTCCTGCCCTGGGGGTAACAAGAAAAGCACAGCCAAGGAACCGATGTTTAAACAAAGGTTTTAAGGGTAACGAAGACTATGTTAATTGAAGGTGAAGAAAGTGTTCACGTAATTTGAAAACATAAAATCAGACAAGTAGGAGGACATTTAAATTTTTATGGAGATAAAAATCCTGGGGCCGGCCGTGTGGTGCGTTGGTTAAGAGCTGGCTTGGGACGCCAGCTCTGAGCAGCAGGGCCCTGGTTCGGATCTCACATGAGGGCCAGTGACACTGCCCTCTACAGCTAAGATGGTGAACAACAGCTCTACCTGGAGCTGGGCTGCTGTGAGCTGCCATGAGCTGCCGTGAGCGGCCGTCCAATGGCCAGCGAGAAACTGCCTCACCCGGGAAGAGCACAATGATACCAACATGGGCCAGTGAAGCGACGTCCTCCACAACTAGACTGAAGAACAAAAGGACAGCAACTTGTCTATTCCCCTTCCCCAATTCCTCAATGCTGTTCCCCTCCCCCCAATTCCCCAATAAAATCTTAAAAAAAAAAATCCTGGCTCTGCCACTTAGTATGGCACCATCAGCATTTTACTTAATACCTTGTGTCTCGGCTTCCCATCTGTCTACTGGGAATAATAATAGAACCTGCCTGTGGTAGCCAGCCTCCCCGACCGCCACTAGTAATTCTCATATCCCATGTAGTCCCACCTACACGGAAGAGGGCTCCTCTGTGTAACCAGTAAGATATTTCGGAAATGACAAACTGTGACTGCCGGTGCTGTGTCACCAAAAACACTGGGCTTCCGCCTTGCTCCCTTGGATCAGCTGGTCAGGGGAAGCCAGCTGCCACATTGCAAGGGCACACCAGCAGCTCTAAGGAAAAGGCCTTGAAGTAAATAAGGAGGCTTCCTGCCGACAGCCAGCACTCACTTGACAACCATGCGAGGGAAGGGTGTACCACCTTCGAGACAGACCCTTCAGATAACTGACGCGCCAGCTGACCCCTCCACGGCATCACAAACATCTTAATCATTATTTCTTCCGAATGCCTGAGGCACAGAAGCTATGAGATAAGAACTGTCTATTATTTATACCACAGAATTTGGTATAAAATTCTGTGGTATAAATAATACACAGCAACAGATAGCTAACATACTACCTTCTAAGGCTGCGATAAACACTGAGTTAACCTATAAAAAATGCTAGAAATTAGTCCTTGCACATAGTAAGTACTATATGAATTTCAGCTGCCCCTGTCAGTAAAACAACAACAACAATAATAATATAGTTCTTCTATTATTCTTCATTCAGCTAAGGGGCAAAAGTTAAAAGGAATAATGCCCACTTCTGCAAAGCTAATTTATACATTTCTGGAGACCACATTGGTAGGGTGTCTTATTAAAAACCATTCAAGTACGCATACCATTTAACCTAGAAATTCCATTAGATAATCATTTTAAGGCTATTATCACACCAGTTCTCAAAACCTCTTTTATGATAATTTAGTTTTTAATTTTTTTATTTTATTTCTAGATGAAACTGAGTCTTAGTAAGCTGAAAAACAAAGAATACTCCATAAACAATCCAAGGAGAAACTGATTTCATAAAAATTACTAACCTCCTGCAATTTGCACATTTTATAGGTTTCATATTCTTATTTTAAAACACATAAACTTCCAAAATCTGTTGGAAATAAGTGATCTCAGCTAATTACATTTACCGTGGTGATTTTTAAAAATAGCTGCCCCCTCTTAAATTGCTTTATTTTTCATTCCTTTTTGGAAGCTGAGTTAACGTTTTCCAGAAGGAAGTAGCTGTTGGCTGACTCATCAATTTTAGTTCCTATGATTTATCACACAAAATGGTTTGATGGCTTAAATAAGAACTTGGCACCAATGAAAGTTTTTGTTATATTGAGATAATAAATGAGAATTGATCATGGGTTATAGAAAGTAACATTATGACACTTACACATATTTATAGAGTCATAAGTATTTATCTTTTACCAACAAAATAATATTTAAATTCACATAAATAAATTACTATAGTCTAACGCACATAACCCCTAGTCATGATTAAGTGAATAACATGATCCCTGCTTAGAGAGAACAACTCACAATTCTTTTTCATGGCATTAATTGTACTTAATAACTTGGAGTTTCTGGGAAAATGTAAAAATCTATAAATAAATTAAAATCTACCGTCATCGAGAAAGTCACCTTCTAGCTAGTATTACATGTTTCTGTAGGAAAATAAATATAATTTTGTACATTCATATCCTGAATATAATTCTTGCTTTCCCTTAAGGAATTTCATATATTGTTTATTTAATTTGTATTGACCTATAATTTCTAATAATCCATTTGGATAATAATAAATCTCATACACACACCACATCTCATGGATCTGTGACCGTATGCCATGACATTTTGCTTCTTTCCACATTTATTCCTGTAATCAATCAAATGGTAATGGGTGTTCTTGTATGTTACTGCTCTATGCAGATCATATTATTTCCCCATGAAACCTTCACGTGATTGTGTAAACAGATGTCACCTGATGTCTCCATCCTTTTTGGATTTCTGCATATGCATCCTTGAACCACTCACACAAAAAATACACTCAGACCTATGCTCCCTTTCAAGCGGTTCCCAACATTAGCTGCACAATGGCATTCTAACGTCCATTTTAATATGACAGTCTGCTGGACAAAGTGGATGGAGAAAACATTACCGGGATCTGTATTTAGATTTCTGGCACTCTTTTTCCCTGTTACTTCTGTCGCTTCACTTGCTTACCTCATCATGATGGAGCATTACTTGTATACTTGAAAGCTGTTTCATATGTTTTTGCATATTTTTATTTTTCTGAATAACAGCAGTACTTTCTAACATTCTTACTGGACATGTTCAGTTTTTAAATCGTTACTATAGTGACAAGACACTCTTGAGTCTAGCACCATGCTTATCATTGGAGATATAAAGCGCTTAAGAAACTAATATTCTAGAGTGAAATGAACATCGAAGCAATTAAACTTCAATTAGTTAACTGCTGTAATAGAATTGGTATTAAATGAGAGGACACACAAAAAATAAATGAGAGCTGCAAAGATAGAATGAAATGGTTTCTCCCCACTCTTTGGTTTCCACAGTCATATGATTGTTAAATCTACAGAATCTCTGAAATGCCTCGTGTCTCTCCTCTCACTTCATGTCTGTTATGGTCTCTCTAGTTGAATCTCTCAGTATCCCTCACTTACCAGCTACAATAGCTTCCTAAATAATCACCCCATGAGGCCCTGTTTGTCCTCTCCACTGCACTGTACATCTGCCCTGAAGTTACTTTGTTATCTAAAGCAAATTTTATAACTTTACCTACAACTTTTATGAGTGTCTCATTGCTTCTCCAACATTCCAGTTGTTCAGTAAAGCCTAATTCACAATCAATCTCTCTCTCTCTCTCTCTTTCTCTCTCTCTCTCTCTCTCTCTCTCTCTCTTTCTCACTCTCACTCACACACACACACACACACACACACACACACTTGTGTGTGTACAATATGAAGTTGTGACATTCCTACACAGTCTGCTTTGAGGCAATGTTAGAGCCTATGAAGCTCCCAATATAATATTTGCCTTCTCCACTTTCTGACTACCCTACTGTTGGGAACTCCTTCTTTTGCCACTAAAAATTGTATTTTAAGAGACTCTTCTTGATGCAAAGGTAATTAATTATTCCAGGGGTGGAGATATTATATGAAATTATGAAAGCCTTAACTGTCTGTAATAGGTCCAGCAGATCAACTAAATTCATCAAGCAAAATCTAGTGAGGCTAGAACACAGATGGAATCATGAGTTTTGATCTATTTGGAGGGTGCAAGGGTGGGGCAGGAGGGTGGTAAGGTTACAGCTGGGGCTCCAGGTAGAAAGTGTAGACTCAGCTGGAGTGGTGTTCTTGGTCAGAACATAACAGCACACAGGCTCCCTGGTTATTAAAGGGTGAGAGGTAACAAAAATGAGAAAGTTTCCCATTAGAACAGATAGCTAGTCCATCGTGTTCATCATTATAGCACCAGTGACTGGAACAACCAATTGCTCACAGTAGGACTCAATAAAAATGTTTTGAATGCATAAATGAGAGAGACAGAGGGTAGCTATACTTGGTCTTCTTTATAAAAAATTGATTTCAAGAAACTACTTTACGGACTGAAAGTCATATGTTTAGGATATGATAGAATATGCCTGGCACTGGAGAAGAAATATGCTACTCCAGTTTACAGAACCATGAAATTGAGTCTTTGAGAAATATACAACTTTAAGAAAATTAATGGAGAAAAACATAGAGATGCTTTGAGTTAATTTAATTTTAAGTGGTCCACAAGAAAATGGCTTGAAATACCTAATGTTCGATGGCAATTTAATCAAGTATCAAAGATAACACAAAGGAAAGCTGATTTGGCTATTTAATAGATCCACACATTAAACTTTTTAAAGCTACAAAAGGAAAAACAAATAAGTTACTGATATTGCGTTAGGAGGAGCAAAAGACGAGAATATATTTCACTTAAAAAATAATCCACACCAATGTTAATTTTTTTGTTTTGATTAAATGGACCGTGGCCATAGAAGACGTTAACATAACGTTCCAGGAAGCTACAAGGTGAAGGGTGAATGGGCGTGCCCTGTACTGTCTATACCTCTACTCTTCTGTAAATCCAAGCTTATTTCAGTATAAAAATTTTTAAAAAAAGAAACTCAAGGAAAAATAAAATATTGATATAAAACTGAATTTAAAATACAGGCTTAGGAGACATTCTACAGGGGGACAATGAACAACATTTGAATGTGAACCAGACCCATGGAATTATCTGATGCTCTTAGGTACAAAAATGTGGTCATGGGTATATAGCATACTATCATTCTTAGGAAAAGCCTACTGAAGTGAAAGAGTGTGTGTGTGTGTGTGAGTGTGTGTGTGTGTGTGTGTGTGTGTGTGGTGTACACAGATAAGTTTAAGCAAATGTGAAAAAATGTTAATGATTGTTGAATGTAAATGCAGGAATACAGGTTTTCATTGTATAATTTTAGAACTGTGCATGTTTGATGATTTACAAAGTAAATACTAGTGAGGAAAGACAGAAAACAATTTAAAGACTCTCCAGACTGGGCTGCTTTTGAAAATGACTCTATGTTAAGTGGGTTCTGATGAACTACACAATAAAACAAATGAAAGAGTAAATATTTCCATCTAAAATTGGGGAATTTTCAAAAAAGACATACAGGTAGTCAATAGAGATAGGAAGAGATGCTAAACATCACTAATAATCAGAGGAATACAAATTCAAACTGCAATGAGATATCCCCTCACACCTGTCAGAATGGCTGTTATCAAAAAGATGAGAAATAACAGGTGTTGTGGAAGACATGGACCAAAGAGAATCCTCGTGCACTGTTGCTGGGATTGTAAATGGATCTACTCACTATGGAAATCAGTGTGACGGTTCCTCAGAAAATTAAGAATAGAACTACCATACAAACGAACAATTCCCCTTTTGGAGAAAATGAAAACACTATTTCTAAAAGATATATGCACCCCTGTGTTCAGTGCAGCATTATTTACAATAGCTAAGATATGGAAGCAACCTAGGTGTCCACAGATAGATGAATGGATAAAGAAGAAGTGGTACATATATACAATGGAATATTACTGTGTCATAAAAAAGAATGACATGTTGCCATTTGCAACAACATGGATGGCCCCAGAGGGTATTATGCCAAGCGAAGTAAGTCAAACACAAATACTTATCATTTTGTTTATATGTGGAATCTAAACTAAACAAATGAGCAATCAAAACATATCAGGCTCATAGACACAGAGAACAAACTGGGGTCACCAGAGGGGAGGGGCATGAAAAAGGTGAAGGGGAATAAGAGGTAAAGTTATAAAATAAATAAGTCACAGGGATGGAATGTACAGCGCAGAGAACATAGTCAACAACCCTGTAATAACTTTGTATGGTGACATGACATGTGGCTGTTGGACTCACTGTGGTGATCACATCGTAAGGTATATAAATGTCGAATCACTGTGCTATACACCTGGCACTAATATAATATTGTACATCAGCTATACTTGAATAAAAAATAAAATTGGAGAAGTTTCAAAGTTTTGGCGTTTTCACTTTAAAACATAGGAATTCAAAGCATTATGTTCTTAAGTAGGTTGTTGTGAGGATGGAGTTGAAAACGATGTGTGTGGGTGTTATCTGGGAAATGAAGGACTTATTCCGCATGAAGAACTCACACCTCACCATTTGGTGAACGTCAAGCCTTGCACACACATATGTTATGTAGAAACAGCTAAGATCATTTCCAATATTTATATTGCTTAGAGATATTTTTCCACTCTCTTTTTCGGGTAGGAAAAAGTGAGGCATTAGAGTGTCTGGTGTTACATATAAAAGTAGATGGCAGCTAAACTGAGACAAGACCATTTTTTAGTTAATCGTTTCTTCCAGAAGTGTGTGTGTGTTGTGTGTATGTGTGTGTGTGTGTGTGTGTGTGTGTGCGCGCGTGTGCACACGCATGTATCGTACATGTGCATGGATTTTAAACAACATTGTGTTTATAATGGTAGCCATGACTTTCTACTGTAAGAAAAATACGTTTATACAATATTGTCAATGATATTGTTAAAAAAAAGTATTTGCTTTTGCCTATCCTTTGAAATTTTACCGCAACTGAATTTTTTTAATTCCCACAACTAACTCCTACCACTCTAGAATAATGATTCATTCTTCCAGGCATGTTTTAGTTGTGAAGTAGGAAGTATTTTGTTCAGTCAACACTTTACTACTGAGGTATGGTTCTTCCTTTCATTCATGAACTGGAAGCCATCTTCTGTTACTTATGAAATACCGTCATCAAAGCATGGAAAGTAAAATTCATAGAAAATTCACAAACTCATTTGCAAATTGATTTTTAGATTCTTTCCTCCTACTTATGGGTGAAAATGTCCCAATTTGATTTTTATGTCTCCTTACATCTGTTAAAATGAAGTGGGAGGTTTTCAGAGGACCCAATAGTGGAAAGAAAATTCATTGACAAAGCAAAGGAAATTGAATATTCACAGATGACATAACACTTTATTTGGTGGGGGGCGAGTGAGAATAGACTGTTAACCTAAATTTAGCAATTAATTTACTCACGTAGCAGGGCTTCATCTCCCACGGATTTTCTGAGTAATTTCATCTGACTAGGTAGGAGAGAAACAGCAAACTTCTTTTAGATTCATCTAATTGGAGAGCACAGTGTATTTGTTAAGTGCGTTCATTCAAGGTTTTTCAATAAAAGAGTTCCTTTCCTAGTAAAGTATGTATTTTTCTTCTTCGCTTGTGTGTGCGTGTGTGTGTGTGTGTGCATGTGTGTGTGTGTGTGTGTGTGTGTGTGTGTGTGTGTGTGTGTGTGTGTGAGAGAGAGAGAGAGAGANGTGTGTGTGTGTGTGTGTGTGTGTGTGTGTGTGTGTGTGTGTGTGTGTGTGTGTGTGTGTGTGTGAGAGAGAGAGAGAGAGAGACAGAGAGAGATTTGGAATGTAGAGTTGAGAAAGAGATAAAGGCTTGTTTTTATTCTGATTAAATTTGAGGCTACACAAACATGTCTGAAAACTGAACTACCATAATGTTTTGCCTTTTTTCATCATAGTTTTGGAACTAAAGGGAGACAATTTATGAAGCGCCCAACAATGTAGAGACCCACTTGTTTTTCCAGGCGATTTCCCATAGAACATTTGACCTTGAAAAGGCTTTCCGAGAATTGCTGGTCCCACAAGCGATTGACAGAGAACACAAGATGCTATAAAACCACATTTTTATATTAGCTATAGCTATGGAACACTGCCATCACCTCTTCCTGTGTCACAGTACCAATTGCCACATCTTTAAAAATATAAGGATATTGGTAAAATTATTTCTCACTAGAAAAGAGATTTCACATATAGTATTACCATTCAACTTCTGATCTACAGAGGTTGACAAAAGTAAGCCAACAGAAAGAATTCGCTTCAAAATAATGACATTGTAAAAGAACGTTGGCATCGCTATATTGGAAACAGACAAGTGCGTTTAGGCTGGTCTGGGAGGTCTGAAGATGTGTCAGTGCTGCCTACTGTCACACAGGGATGGCAGTCACTGTGCTGGGCTATGTGAAGAGCAACAGGAAGTGTATGGAGACACCTGGGAATCCGCAGGAAGAAAGGCAAAGCGTGTGCTTTGAGGCTGGGTATGAACGCAACCATGCCGTGGACTAGGGCTGGGTCAATGGATAAACCTGGGATATACAGGGCAGGGAACCTACAGGACTTGACAGATTGGAAGCAAATGGTGGGACACTGACTCATGGGTTCTTAGCTTGAGTTCTAAGTAGATGGTGCTGGGAAAAATGGGGGAGAAACAGATTTAAGCTTAAGGAAAGTCAAGTATTTCCAGATATCTTAATTTGGAGATAGCTATTGAAAGTCTAACAGGAGATATTGACTAGGCAGTTAGAGATATGAGACTGGAGTTCATGGTTATACTGAGGAAGAGATTTAATTTTGGAAATCAGATAAGCGGATGAGCTCCCCTAAGGAAAAGGTATACAGGGAGAACAGAAAATTATTTTCAATTTTTTTTGTAGAGAATCTTATGATTTGTGGACATTGGCAATTTTGTTTCTGACATTCTAATGCTTATCCCTTTTATTTATTTTTGTGGCCTTCCTGCACTCCTTAGGGTTCCCAAGGAAATGTTGAGTACAAGTGGCTTCGGTAGGATCCTTGTTTGTCCCTAATCTTAAAGGTAGACTTTCAGTATGTGATCGTTAAATACCCTTTTTCCTCCAGGTTATTGTATACATAACTTGCCTTAGGTTAAGAAATTCTCACTTGTAGTTTTCCAGTGCTTTTTCTTTTTCTTTAATTGAGAATAGATACTAAATTCCCTCTCTCAAATGTGCTTTTTTTTTTTGTATGCATTGAATTAATTATATTTTTTCCTTGAACGTGATTTTCTATTTTGGGGACAATTTCAGCTTCATGACATGTTATTTTTAAATACATTACTTTGTTCTTTTTGCTAATCTGTGATTTTTAAAACTATGTTAATCAGTTAAATTGATCCCCAGTTATCATTGTTCATACTATTCTTAATGAGTTTTGCATCGAGGCTAAGTTAGCCTACTAAAATGAGTTTGGGAGACAACTTTCTATTCTCTGGAAAATATGGGCAAGCTAAGAATTATTTGCTTTTTAAATGTCTGTAATAAGCTCTTTTTAAAACATCACAGACATTCCTCAGTTACTTTTCCTGGAGACAAAGATCATGCATATTTGTTAAGAAGATAAAAAATAGGCCCTCAAGTTTCATGATAATTTTCAATTTGATTGGTAGCAACCACTAGTGGCTGATGTTCTTGTGAGTATTTTTTTTAATCATAACAACCGTATGGCATCATTTCTCTTATTATCTTTATTTTACATGTTGAAGAACTCAAGCTTAAGAGATTAAGAAGTCTGAGGTCATGCAGTTAATATATAGTAAAACAGAGATTTGGCTGATGATCTCATTCTAGAACTTGCAATATTAATCTCTACTTTGGCAAATTTATTATACAAAGGACAAATTGCTGAAACTATACTTTGTTTTTCTATGAGCCAATTTGAGCTTATTTTCTTCTAAAAATTTGTGGTGATAAAAAGTAATCAAATTATCTGTGAAGTATATTTTTACATGACTTGAAACTCACTATAATTTGTAATATGCTTAGGTTAATATTCAGGAATCTCTTCTCATAACTATTATTCTACTGGAGAGTTTGTTCTTTCTGTCTGTCTCTAAGCTTACTATTTTTACCTTGGTGAGAGGAGTAGGAACATATACTTTCTATTGCTGGAATCATGTCCATATGGACTTTTTTCCCCTGTGAATTTGATCAAAGTATAGGTGATTATTTTAATTATAATTAATAGCATAATAATTCATACAATCATTCATTCAAATAATACTGTAATGATTCAATAATTTAATGAATGCCTACAGTCATTTTGTTCAGGAGAAAAGGATCCTTATTGGGTATGAATTGTAGATCTCCATAGACTGATAGTTGCTAGGTGCTGCATTGTTTTTACTTTCTAATAGGTCAAATTTTGAAGTTTAAATACATGGAAATAAAAACATTTTATATCTTATGATAATTAGAACCATGCTATTTAATACTCATGAGTATACAAGGACCGACTCATAATACAATTACAAACAATATTAGTTATCTATCGCTGCATCACAAATTACTCCAAAACTTAGTGATTTAACCATTTTACTTCTCGAAATCCTGTGGGTCCTTAGGTTCTTGGGACCATGATTGCTTGGGTTGGGAGCTAGAGAGGTGGGGTGGCTGGGATGGAGGAGTCTCCCTTTCCATGGGAATGTTCCAATGGAACGTGTTCACATCCTGTGGGCAAAGCCAGTCACAAGACAACCCATATTCAAGGAGCGGGGAAATAGATCCCACCTCTTCAGGAAGTAAGCTGCAAAGCCACATCGCCCTGGGAGACACACACACACACACACACACACACACACACACACACACACACACACGGGGAGCACGGCTCACTGGAGACCATTATGTTAAAAATCTACCACACGACCTAAGTGGCAGCTTGATACACTCACTGCCTTTTGAAAGGTAAAGTCCATAATCTGTTTAACCTCATGCTGAGATATAAATATATTATATTGGCTTGAGAGTCTCATCCATCACCTTAAACTGTTTTCATGGCATTTCAGTGAAACTGGCGTGCTTTCATTTTTTCACAATATGAAAAGAGCTCCTCTGAGATGCTGTAACCTCAGCCATACAAGAATAGACTTTATTAAAAGAAATTTCAGCAGATGCCATAAATGAGAAATGCTGATATAAAATACTGAGATAGAATTTTAAAATACCCCATTCATTTCAACGAGTTGATAAAAAATAATGGCAAAAGAAGAATGTGAAAAAGATTCAATGCAAATAGTCTTTGTAATCTTTTTGTTTGTAAAGTTAGACTCTTTCTGTGCATTTGGTCTGCCTGCTGTGAGTATATCAATGGATGGCTACAGGGACTGGCAAAGGAACTGGAGTCTGTTACGAATCTTAGCGATAACACATTCAGAATTACACATTGTCTTCCCAATCTCCATATTGTTTTAAGATCCACATTCAATATCCATTTATTGAATACCTAATATATTTCAGACATTATTTGTTTATCCCTTACTGCTAATGCTGACCAATAGGATAGAGACATCATCTATATGGCCATTTAACAGGAGAGGAAAATACAGCTCAGAATACTATTTTGCCAGGTTAAATCTTAGCTGGTGACAGCGAAATCTAAATTCATATAATTAGGACTTAGCCTTCCTAAAAATCTTAGCAGAGCAGGTCATTAACAAATCTGATGAAAATTTTGCAAAAATATTCCTTGTGTCAAATAATAATGAAAATAAGGCAGCTTAGTTACAAAGGTTTTTTAGATTAAAAAATATTGGCATTTCCTGAATGCTAATTATATGTATAACAGGCAATAGATGGAGTACTTTAATTTCACAAAATCATCTATTATTTTTGATTTTCAAGATAGGAAATAGGCTTAAATGGAAGCTTGGCACCAGCTCTAAGGATTTAAATCAGAATCTCCTAAGTTAGTACTTTATAAGAAAAATCTTCCAAAGAGATACTAAAATGCAGTCTAAGTTGAGAGCCATTGATTTAAGTTGGATGCTACACATTTATAGAAAAAAATGATGTCATTAGTCACAAAGATAAAAGACAGAGCAAACTGAATAGCAATAATTTCATGATTTTCTTA
The DNA here is from genome assembly GCF_001890085.2 of Hipposideros armiger. Classification (NCBI taxonomy): domain Eukaryota; kingdom Metazoa; phylum Chordata; class Mammalia; order Chiroptera; family Hipposideridae; genus Hipposideros; species Hipposideros armiger. The sequence continues at coordinate 1,804,336 of NW_017731387.1, forward strand.
TTATCATTAAAAGTATCTTAGTGTTTATAATTTCTCATTCAAATATCACATAAGGTGAACATTTTAAGATATATGAACACATTTTCTGAAAAAAATACATTTTGCTAACACATAGTTAAAATGATTTACATTTTAATGACTTTTGAAGCTTTAGACTATTCAGGTGAAATATAATATAGAAAAACAAGGCTGTTATATTTCAGGAAAAAATGTAGATAAATTATTGCCTGAATCAAAATTAGATCCTACAGAAGCATTCAAGTAAAAAGTAAAATACCATTTAATGTTCAAGTTCCTAACAGTTTAAAATATAATCTGATGTGAATAATTATTTTAAAAGCAGTGCCCCCATTGAAAAACCCATAGGTGTCTTTCTCTAGAATGGTTTTCAAAACCTACCCCCAAATTAAATCTATTTAAATATACTTGAATATACTGTATTATATGACTCCATTGTATGCTAAATTTGTGTATTAATCTATAGCAAAGTATTATCGATCTATGTATAAATGTAAGTATAAATTAATAGATACAACATTTGACACCTGTGCCTGTATTGTGCACAAAACTACCACTGCTAATCTATTTAGGCCTAATAAGTTACCCAGTACCTTCAGTTGCTAAAATCACCCAGTTACATAAAGAAGTAAAGATTCATCCCAAAACATTAACTTGTCACATTGTGAAGCGAATAAATCCTCATGATGAGTAGACGATAAAAAGGAAACGTCCTGTCCTAAGGAACAGGACTATAAATTGCCACTAACTTCATAGATGGCGCTCTTACAGTCACAGTGGGAGTTGGAGAAAATGCAAAGGATTTGATTCAAGACTGAACTTACCAGCAAATTTGATATGGAATTTATTTTCAGGCTTTAATATCTGCACATACAAAGGGCAATTTGGAGCAAAATCTTTTACAGCCCATGCTCTCAGAATTGTTTGGTGGTCCTGCAATGATAAAAATCAAAACATCATGAAATAAGTGGGAAAATGTATAATACAGCCATGTGCCGCATAACAATATTTCGGTCAACAGCAGGCCACACATATGACGGTGGTCCCGATTATAATGGAGCTGAAAATTTCCTATCACCCAGTGACATTGTAGGCATCATAGCGCCATTGTGCAAAGGTTGCAAAAATCACCAGGGCTGTGGTGGAGACGGCAGACAACTTGAACCTGGCTGTGGATGAGGACGACATTGGGCAGCTCCTAGGGGTGGTTCCTGAGATGACTAATGAGTTGTTGGAAGTGGAACAGGAATGCACAGCTGAAGGAGGGGCCAGAGAAAAGGAAACTGCAGAAGAAAAAAAAGAACCCTCCCCCCCCCCAAGAAAATGCACAGGATTTAGCAGAAGCTTCTGCAGACCTCAGCAAGCTCCTTATAACGTTGGAAAACATGGACCCAGCCCTGAAAGATTTTCATTAATAGAGAGATATTCATGGTGCATTCTCTGCTTATAAGCAAATCTATCATGAAAAAAAAAAAGAAACCAAGCAAACCACCATGGATATATTTCTGAAAAGGGTGAGTCCTCAGGAAGAGCCCCAGGCAGGCCCTTCAGGAGGGGTTCCAGCAGAAGGCAGTGTCGTCACAGGACAAGAACACCTCCAATGCATGTCATTGTCCCAAAGACCTTCCCATAGGAGAAGAGTTGGAGGTGGAGACAGTGACACTGATGGTCCTCACCCCGTGTGGGCCTCGACCAGTGTGTGTGTTTGTGTCTCAATTTTTAAGCAAAAAAAATTTTAAGTAAAAAATACGAAATTTGTAAAATAGAAAAAAGTTTATAGAATAGGGATACAAGAAAATATTTTTGTGTAACTGTACAATGTGTTTGATTTTAAACTAAGTGTTCTTATAAAAGAGTAAACATTTTTTTTACGTTTATAAAGTAAAAAAACTTGGGGCCAGCCGAGTGGCGCATTGGTTAAGAGCTGGCTTGGGACGCCAGAGGGCCCCGGTTCGGATCCCACATATGAGGGCCAGTGACACTGCCCTCTACAGCTAAGATGCTGAACAACAGCTCAACCTGGATCTGGGCTGCCTTGAGTTGCCGGCGACGGCGTAGGCTGCAGCCCCTGTGGCAGTGGGTTGCCATGGGCTACCGTGTGTAGCCAGCAGCCAGCGTGAGCGGCCAGCAGCCTCTGTGAACGGCTGTCCAGAAGCCGGCGACTGATCTGCCTCGCCCAGGAAGAGCACAATGATGGTGCCAACTTGGGCCAGTGAAGCAACGTCCTCCACAACTAGACTGAAGAACAAAAGGACAGCAAGTTGTCTGTTCCCCTTCCCCCAATTCCCTAATAAAATCTTTAAAAAATAAGTAAATAAAGTAAAAAAACTAGAGTAAGCTAAGGTTTAATTTATTATTGAAAAAAGGAAAACGTTTTTAATAAATTCAGTGCAGCCTAAGTGTGTAGTGTCTGTAAGGCCTCCAGTGGTGGACGGTCACGTGCCAGCCTTCATCTCCACTCTCCACCCACCGGTCCTGCGGGCTCCGTTCGTGCTCAGAGCCCTGTACAGGTGTTCCGTTTTCTATCTTTCATACTGTATTTTTATTGTACCTTTTCTATGTTTAGATACATAAATACCATTGTGTTACAGTTGCCTACAGTATTCAGTACAGGAACTACTGTGCAGGTTTGCAGCCCAGGAGCACAGGCTGTACTATTTGGCCCAAGTATGGGGTAGGCTGGACCATCTAGGCTTGTGGAGGTGCCTCTAATATGTTGGCACAATCATGAAATCACCTAACTGCACATTTCTCAGAACGTGTTCCGTCATTAAGTAATGCATGAATGTATGAAAAGCAAAACTCATCAAACGGTGAGTGTGTTAAATTGTCCCATCCATAGTTTAAAATTAAACTTACAAAATAGGTCAGTGTTGAGGACTTATTTTTAAAGATCTTCATTATTTCTATAAGAGAGAGTAGCAATACTTATTTAATCAGTGCTAATACCAGCACTTAGAAAACTGGCAGAGATTAAGAGGGGAGTCTCTTGACAAGCTTAAAAATAATTTTCGCAGAAAACACTGGAGGGCCAGAGCCTTCAGAAATGCAGCACAGATGAGGGTTTGTAATAATGGTTTCCATGGAAAATGATGTGGGCTTATAATAATTTTAACATATTTAGGAAGATTGGTAAAAGAGGAATGACTGCAGTGACCACACATATGGAAAGGCCAGGATTTTACTTTTTTTATATAACAGTAAAGGTAAAAGGGTTTTGACTGTGGGTGTGTGTTGGAAGAGCTCAATAACGCTGAGATATATTTTTTAAAAAAACAAAAATGTTAAAAAATAGGGCGCTAAGACTGAGAAGGGGAGTGAAAAATCATGATTAGCGTGAAATTTTACATAGTGTCACCCCATATGCAAGTACTATTCTCTAATTAAATGAATAAATCAAAGCAATTTACTAGAGAAATATGCCACTCAGTTAGCTAACGCATTTTTTGAAAAAGGAAGCAAAAGGATGTTCTAAAGTGGCACTGTCCATAGAGTAGCCACTAGCTACATGTGGCTGCTTAAATTAAATAAAGTATTTTAAGTTATGAATTCAGCTCACATTAGCCACATGTCAAGTGTTCAAAGCCACATGTTGCTAATTCAAAGCCACATTGGACTTGGCCTGGCGGAGAAGGGGAAAACATGAAGGAGAGAAGCCCCATTGATAACGGAACAAAATAGGGCAAACAAGTAAAATAACAAAAAGGGTCTCTGCTGGGGGGAGGGGGGCCGGTGTTCCTGGAAAAAACAGGCTTCGCCTTAGGGATGGACTGTATATGGGAGTGAGAGGGTCTCAGGTCCTCAGAGTTGACATACTAAGTGTTTTTTTTCAATAAGAAAGAGGAGAAGAATGAATATTACTTGAGGGGTGAAAAGAAGTTTAAAGTACTGGGTACCTTAAAAAATATTCTAATGAAATAAGTACGTGGTGTTGTGTGATGTATTCTCTATCTTAATAATTCATGAGCTTCATCATTATATTTTAAGTCGATCTTTCAAAGTTTTAAACTACTAATTCAATCTAAAAGGTCCACCTTCCCTACCATTCATATGCCTGCCTCCCGCTGTTCTCTCCCAACACTCATCACAGTCTAACATCCCATTCCTTTCCTTCTGTAATTAGCGCATCATCAAGTGTCACTGCTACTAGGAGGTCAGCTCCACGTGAACACAGACATTGGTATGGCTGGTTCATAAATGTTATCTGCAGCTGGTACATCCGTGCGTGGACCGTATAGAACGCTCCGTCAATATTTACGGAGCAAATGAACGGTTACAAATGGTGATCGTGTTATACAAGGGCACTTCGTGTGTGAAATACTATGTTCAGGTCTAAGGCAGGCCCGAAGAATTACGTCAATCAGCCTCATGGAAATTCGCAGCGAAATGAATGAAGACATGTAAACTTGATATGAAAATGTCAATAATAGGTCGACATATGATAAAATAGTACATGTACAAAGCAAATGTAATTAATACAGAAGTGTAGCTATCAGAAAAGATGCTGTGAATAGTCACAGATTCCTCTAATGTACAGCTGATTTTGAAACTTCGGGTGGTGGCAGGAAGCAGCACAGAAACGAAAAAGAAAGTCTAGCCAAAGTGATCACTGGGTCTTCGGGGAGCGGTGTGCACGTAGCCACAAAATTCTAAGTGTTTGTAACCGAGCTTATATTTTTGGTCGCTTTTTGTTTTGCTCCTGAATTGTGTTGGGAAAAAAAATGAATGTACGTGTTGCATCTCACTGGGTGACAGTGGTTTCAACACTGTTTTTCAGCCCAAGTTGAAGAGTATGTAGCCTGGGAAGGACTGACTGCTAATACCTTTAGGATGGAGGAGTTTCCCAAGAGTCCTCTGTAATTTTTCCATGTGATTCAATCATCTGCATGAGTGAGCTTGATTAAAATTAGGGGGACCAGACAGCTCTTAGCCACATGGGATAAGAATACATGATTCTGAGGCCCCCGGCCCCCCTGAGACACCCACATACTTGTCTCCTGAAAGCCAGTGGAAATGACAGTAATAGGGACTCAATCTTCTAAGGGTAAAATTCTAAACAGTTTGTTTTCCTCCAAATGAAGATACAAGAAAGGTTTCATGCATGTGAAATGATTGAATTGTGGCAGGACTGGATAATCACAAAGGAGGAATTATTTATGCTCTTCATTTGATCACCTCCGCAAACTAACAACTTACTTGGAAAGAAGCAACTGAAATAGTTGGTCTGGACCAAGCCCTCATAGTCATTACAAAAAGATGTAAACAAAACAAGATGGCCTAGATTTTTTTGTAAGATAAAAAATGATGTGTTTATTACCCTTTGACGAAAGAATGAAAGAGCAGAGTCACATTCATTTAATATCATTTTGGATATAATCCCCTGATAGATTTAAGCCAAGCACTGCGGGGAGGAGGGGAGAGTGGATTTTGGGGACTATTGAAGCAAACTGTTTGCAGCAACCACCGAGCCAGACCCTTCCTGATACGGAAAAGCTAACATGAGCGATGTGGTATCTTCCCTACTAACACAGACAGCTAATTAGCACAGTGCAGCATTTTCCCGGGTTCTATATTTTCTTCTCTAAAAACATCTTCTTTAGTTGGATCATTGTGCCCACATATGGAGAAAGATGGCTTAAAAAAAAACCAATGGTAGCCTGCTTGTGTCCAGATATGAGCCCGCTAGGAATAGTCTGTCATCCTATTGGGTTGTCGGAAAAGTCATGACGCATTTTTGCAACGAAAAACAGAGAAAAAAATACGTCATGACTTTTCTGACAACCCAATATTTTGTAATCAAGTCCTTCTGTTTCCCCAAGGACTGTAGATACTTCTGCGAGACCTTGTCCACACAAATATACAGCAGTTGACACGCAATCCGGTCTTGGCCAAAGCAGCAGATGCGCTGTACACTTCGTGCCACGCACACCGTTGATTTTCCTTCTTTCTCCTTCCCGTCTGTCAAGACCCAGCACGCCATTGAATTGCCAGGACCCATGTCCTTCTTCGTGCCCCTCTGTCCAAGACCCCCTAAACTCTGACAATGCCAGAATTGTAGGGTTCTGTTTGGATTTCCTCAAAGTTCCTCTTTTCTGTCTGCTTTTTATTTGTTTGTTCATTTATGCCTTGTAAGGAATTTTCTTAAATGTCTAGTGATCCCCGTGGTCCAGACATATGTAGGAGTGAAGCTCTCAAAAGGGATTTGAGACCGTCGTGAATGTGAAGACCTTATTTTCACATGGATTTTGCTGTCGGGTGATCAGTCCTTGATGTTATACTGGGGAATTCCAGAAATTATCCATCCATCCATCCATCTGTCTCTCATTGTGTGTGTGTGTGTGTGTGTGTGTGTGTGTGTGTGTGTNTGTGTGTGTGTGTGTGTGTGTGTGTGTGTGTGTGTGTGTGTTGTGATAGAGCATTTCCCCAGAGAAAATTCCTCCATTTTTGTAACAGTGGATTAGGCTGCTAGGGTTTGAGTCATTTGGGAGAAACGTCACATTCAGTGAGGCAGGTTGCTCTTAAACCCCGTGCTTTTCCCCAAGTGCTCAGCTGTACCTAGTGGTTCTAAGTGAAGGACATTCCTGGGTCAAATTCTCCAAACAGTAAACCCCTTTCCCGGGGTGGGGCAAGTGGCTGGCAATGGGTTTGTGGAGGGGTTCAAAAAATCTCCTTGCTTCTGTTACAGACTTTTAATCCCTATCCATATGTTTAGTCCTACATATAACCCTACTTGCAGAGACATCTGGTGCCTCTAATTCCTGAGACTTTTGAGGTTCGATGGCAAAAAGCAGTCTTTCCTGATTTGTTTCCTATCAACTTAAATTTTCATTTCCTTCTGTCTGTTAAGTCAGTTACCACTCATCCATCTGCTTTCGAGCTTTCAAACTCGCATTAGTGTTCTCATCCACCACCTCTTTTGTCCTTATGAGCGAAATCTTTTTATTTATTTCCTGTCAATTTAGTAGAGTGTCAGGAGGAGAGGGAATGCATGGGTTACCTGAAAGCTCCCACAGTCACATTACAAAGGGTCCTCTAAAAGATGTTATGTGTTTACTTCTTAATGCTTACTCAGTAACTCAAAATCTTAGACGCTGGAGGACTGCAAGTATTTTTAAAACAAAGTGACCAGTTGAGGGGTGAAAGGTTGACAATGACATAAGTTTAATGATAGAAATATAAGGCATGATGCATAGGAAGTTCAGGTAAATTAGAGTGAGGACAACACAGGAGTTAGAGTCAGTCCTAAACTAATGTGACAGGAATGCCTGTCAGATGCTTCAGAAAGAGCAAGCCATGTTACTGAAAGACCCATGCATATTTTGCCCCTTACCCTGTCACTACAGAAGCCACCAAGCTTCTTAATTGTCTGCACCAGAGACCTGGCTAGAGATGGACTCGCTGGCTCAGAAACACAGGAGTTAACAGTACCTACTCGACATAAAATTAATAATGCCCTTCTTTAAAATTATAATATTAACATGCATTTGAAAAATAGGAATTATAATATGATAAATTACTACTTAATTGATTATACATTTATAGAACTTTAGGTCTAGAAAAATACATCATAGAGATCACATACCCCAAAAGTTACCAAATTGGGATGTGCTTCAAAATCATTTGGGGATCTTTTTAAAATACACAGATTTCCAATCCCCACCCCATATATCCTGAATAGAATTTTCACGAATGCCTGTTGTTTTAGAACAGCTGATTCTAATGCAGGCTGCCTGATCCATCTGCCTTGTTTCTGAGTTGAGGAAATGGTCTAGTTTGTCTCTGTAGGACTCATTTCATTTTAATCAACAGAAAACCCAAGGATTAGTAGAAACTGCTTCAAAAATGCTCTTGTTGACATTGTCAGTGATCCAACTAGTCTTGTATTACGGCAAAGATAGTTTGCAGATATTTGCTTCTCTTTAGGAAAATTTTAAGGCCACCAATATTTAATGTTAGCAGATTAAAAATAATAAATATTTTTATAATCTTCTAAGGTGGTAAGAAAAAATGACTGCAAAAGATTTTAGACACTTACAGAGGATGTCCTGTCCACTTCACAACGACTGCTCAGAATAAAACAGGCCTCAGCGTCGTCCATTCTAGATGCAGACAGAAAAACAAAACAATCTCACTGAAATACCTATGCGTTATCTGAAAAGTAGAATTTCCATGTTTAGTTTCGTGCACACAAACTACATGTAAACTCTGAGGTCCTTAAGCTTAAGTGCAAATTGGGTTTCTAGGAGATCATGGCTGTATTTGACTGTGAACAAAATAATTTTTGAATTGCCTCTAGAACTCAACAGTTTATAATGACAGAAGTAAAAACAAAATCAAATTTATTCTCTTTAATGGTGATATGTTTTTTCATATACAGTAGGTCCTTGAGTAACATCATTTCGTTCAATGTCATTTATTTACAATGTTGATGAGATGCCGTAGAAACTTAACTCTTGTCTGTTTTGTTATACATACATCCTTACAAGTCAAGGATAAATATGAAAATACATCTAAAATTTTGAAATCAACAGAAAACATCGAGCAAAACCACCTCTGCTAAGAATCTCTTTTGGCTTCTGAAGTACAGGTGCTATTTTGCAGATGCCCTGACTCCTAGGTATCCATGGCCTCCCAGCCATGCTCTCACTCTGCTCGTGTGGAATAACCCCCATGACGTGTGACAAATGTTTAAGACCATTTGTCTGGCACAGTGCAACAGGAAGAGAGCAACTAAGTAGAACCTGTCACCTTTCTGATTCCTTCAGCCCCCAGGCCCCACAGGTGTTATCTGTCGTGTGTGTGTGTGTGTGTGTGTGTGTGTTTGTGTGTGTGTCATGTGTCATGCCATTGAGTCGGCTCTGACGATGAAGACCCCATGAATGAGTGACGTCCCCAGTGTCCTGTCCTCACAGCCCTGCTCAGCTCCTGGAGACTCAGCCTGTGGCCTCTTTGATGGAGTCCGTCCATCTCCTAGTTGGTCTCCTCTTTTCCTGCTGCCTCCTGTTTTCCCAGCACTCTTGTCTTTTCCAGAGAACCCTGCCCTCTCCTGATGTCCCGAAGTAGCACAACTGCAGCTTTGGCATTTTGCCTCCATGATGTTCAGACTTAATTTGCTCCAGGACCCACTTGTTCGTCTTCCTGGCAGCCCAGGGTCTCCACAGAGCTCTCCCCAACACCATGTTGCAAATGGACCATTATTCTCTATCAGCCTTCTTCCCTGTCCAGCTTCGCCCAGTGCATAACCCAGACTCTTTAAAATGTAAACCCTGACTCAAAGTGCTTTGGCATTTTACATGTTTAGCCCAAGAATTTTATCTGTGGAAGAAACCCAGTATTCAGAGATTTGAAGAGCACTGGAGGGTGACTCTGGAGAGCTCAGCTCATCTCTGACTGCTTGAGATGGTTATGCCAGGCCACCCCTCTCACCGTGCTGTGTGGACATGGCCTGCTTTCCATCTCTGCACTGAGAAAGAGAAGCACACACACTGATTTTATAGTTTTAAATCTTTCAGTTTGACCAGCACTGGGACAAAGGCAGAACCCTATTCAAAAATAGCCTAACATATCTTGCAACACTGAACGTTGCTACCATTTAGAAATGAGAAATGACATGAAGCACTGCATGATGGAAAGCAATGGGGGACCTACTTTGCTCTCAGCAGATCCTGATCCTTAAGGGCTGAACCTTGAAGGTAGATGACACGTTGTGACCACATTGGAATCTGCAGGACCCTTCGAACCTGCGCGTCCATTTCAGTAGGACACAAAATGACCACATAATAATCCTGTTCAAAACAAGGAGGGCGATGGGATAGAAACAGTATGCTCTGGTATACACCACGTAGGTAAATGGAGTGTCTCAGGCCATTTTGATACATGATAAAATAGAAATGAACGCTTTCTAATAAATAAAAGTTTGCATTTAAAACCTGGGCATAAATATATAACACAACACGATCATAAACGTAGCTGAGATACATAAAAATCTCATAAATCAATATTCATCCTGACCTTTTTCAATCTTATTTGATGCCTGAAGAGAAAGTAATCAGTGCTTATGCTCAGCACACATTTCCAGTCTGTGAAGTTTTCAGTTTTTGGCTTATTCTAAAATATACGTTGCATGGCAGGCAGAAGTGCTTAAGTATCAATTCATACTTCAAATCATTGCTTTTAGAATAAAAACAGTGATGGTGGTTTATATCCTTTGGTAATATGAAGTAATATATTGAAAAATTTTTGATGAATATCTGAATGGATAAGGACTCATAAAATATTGATAATATTGACAAAGTAAAGAGTTTGAGATAAATATATTTTGAAATAATGGTCCTTTTGGAGAAAATGTAAAATGATTAAAAACAACTGATCTATATGGATTAAAATTATCTAGTAAATATTTATCACTTATCACCCTAAAATATATCTGGTGGGAATTTTTAGTTTTAAGAATTCTCCGTATTGATATTAGAATAATAACAATAAATTACAAAGGATCAAACTTTTCCCCCAAATGCATTTTCTTTATAATGAGCAAACCTGAAATTATTTAATATGAATAGTAAAAAAATATATATGGAGTTTCTTTAGAAATGCAAATTAATTTACATGAAAACAAATGAATATATTGTACAATTTAAGCATCGTTTATAAAATAGGTTTTTAAAATATTTTTAAAAAATAGTATTTAAAAAGTTCCCCAAAGTATTCATGCAACAAATCTCTTTGTTCAAGGGAGATATAATTAGATATACTCAGTACAGTCCTGACCTCAGGATTGTCCAATCTCTTGATACACATTTATCAGGGACAAGCAAGAAACCCAAGTAGCTCTCTGCTGTGTAGGCTAAGCCAACACATTAAGTAAAGAGATTACCCAATTCTACATTGTCCCAGCATCATGGCAAGTATTAGAAGTGTCTGAGCACGTTATCTGCGTAGACAGATGAAGAAACTTTTCTGAATTCATGCTCTTTATTCAGCTGGTTATTGTCATTTTGGGTCAATTAATAGCTGCATAAATAGGACCTAGTTACACTCCAGGAAACAGAAAAAAAACTAGAACTTGCAAACTTGCACATTTCTATCAGCAATACTTGATAAAACTGAAGGAGTCAAGTGAGCAGATGATATTGAAATGATCCTTTCTTTGTTTTATTATAGCTTATATTCACATCCACTGTTTCATAAAAATATCATTTATGCATTACCCAAGGGAGAAAAAAGCAATCATTTTAATTCAAAGAAAAACTTTCTTTGTAGCTTGACAGAATTCCATCTGTCTTTTAAGTGTAGATACAGAAGGAAACTTGAAATACTGTGTATTCCTTCTTCAGCATTTGTTCTGTGTTCCTGGTTCTATTTGTAATACTTCGTTTACACTTCAATTTGAGCATATAAATAAAAGCCCTGTGGAAGGCAGGATGCACCCTCGGTTAATTGACCTTGATAGAATGTTAGTATGGAGGTTCCAGTATAATGCATAATATAATAAGAGTACCTGCAGTCTTGGGTGAGCATAGAATTCGTTTAAAAAGTCCATAAGTAAGTCAATCTTCAGTGAGCTGACACACAGAACAACGTGCTTTTCGGTTTGAGCTCTGTGTCGACTATAATTTCCACCTGATTTTTGTCTCTCCATCCACAGATAGGCCATCTGTTCAAACTGTAATGCATTTTTCACATATGAATGAAAAACACTGGACAGGAAAATAAAAATCAGTGCAATCCATCTGGTGTTTATTAGGTGTACTCAGTTTCTTAGATGGACCTCATTGAGTTCCAAATTATCAGTGTTCCCTTCAGCAATCGACTTTTCATGTGATTGCTGCAGAGGTCACTAATGCCTCCCAGAGGCTCCAGGTCTCTAAGGAAACATATTAGTATATTTTCCTATTATATCGCAACAGGGCACTAAGAGGTTTGCGCATCTGCTTTATGTCCGGGAGAGTATGCAGCCATGATATGTCATGCGCTGAGTCGAAGAGAAAAGCCTCACTGGCATTTCTCCCATGTTTTTGGTCAAGTTCATCCTGTATCTCATGCAGTAAGACACCATTCCCACAACACACAATGCCACATTCTAGCTGGTACGTTAGGGAAGTGGAGGGTATAGGGATGGGATGTCAGGAAGGAAGACATGCTGCATTGGACAGGTTGGGAAGACCATTTTTATACCTACATAACATACATTTAGAGACACTGTGGCCAAAGTCTGTAATAGAATATATAAGTTTGATGTATATGGCGGGATGCCCACCTGTGGACACCCAAAGCTCATTGTAAGAAAGAAGGGGAGATTGCCTCTATTTATCTTTAGTCTCATTGTATATTTCTGTCTCTGCAACCACGTATCCATTCCCCAAAATGCTGCATAACAGTTACGTATCATCTTCAGATTTTATTTTAGTTGACCAATATCAGTTTTTGTTCATTACAAAGTTTGGCTTTTGGATGATTTCAAGAATCGAGAGAAATAAACCAAGTTTATTTCCTTGCTGTATTGTTCTATAATTAAAAACTGTATTATCCTATCATCCTGTCATTATTATAGTTAAATATCCTACATTTAGAAGATACACCTTGAAGAATTGACATGAGATGTGAGCTACCCATTGAGTAAAGGGGAAAAAAAATTCTCAGTTTCTAATATGATGTAAAAAGGTATTTCTGAGACAATTTTAATTAGTTGGCTACAAATAATAATAAGCATGTGCTAATACAGTCGATCAGTAAACCACCCTGCATGTGGAGGAGTTGGTTTTCTAAGACCTCACCCATTTCTCTAAAAACGTGGTGATGTTTACCTGTATGGGTAGGACCACGAGAGCAACACAGATCATAACAACAACAAAGAGCTTGGAGGACCAGGTTTCGGGAGTGACATCGCCGAAGCCCACGGTGGAAAATGTCACGATGCAGAAGTAAAGGGAGTCAAACAGATTCAACTTCTTCCCTATTCGTTCAAGATGTTGGATTCCACAAATGCTGAAGACAGAAATGAGCATTAAAATTAAAACTTTCAAATTGGGCACATTATTTTTAATCGCTTATTCATCTGAATGGCAAAGCCCAGTTCATGTAGCCATTTATTAATTGGGATCTTGTGTTATACAATTCATTTCCTTAGGAAAACATATTTTAAGATTTTTTTTTGTACATTTTCCAGACATAGTATAATTTTGAAGTAAAAAGAACACCTTCAGGATAGGTAAATACACAGATAGTTTATTGCTACTTTATTATAGAATTCTCGAGGCTAAAATAGTTTCAGCATTGAAGTACCCTTCATTTCCATCATGCATAAATGTTAATATTTCACTTACGTGTTAGCTATTTTTCCTAGAACTATGAATGCTACAACATGGTATATAAGGATTTGAAGCTATTCAGTGGTTACAATCCATTTTAATATAGATTGTTATCTTACTTCATTCACAGATGTCCTGGGACCCATTATTAAATAAAACTGCCTCCTCTCCCTGATCATAATTGATGAATTTTGGCTAATTATTATTTTGTGTCTGTACGCAGAAGGAATTTTAATGATGGGCAAAGATTTTCTGATAAACTAAATCCAGGAACGCGCTCAAATACAGCACATTCATAATCAAAATATCCCGTTTTGCCTCGCCATAAAAGAGATATGTTTTCCTGTCAAAGACCAAGTTAAACTATTTAAAATATATCCTGATTTGAAAGTAGCAAAGTAATTTAATAATCTAGAATTTAAATATACTCATAGCTGGTGGATATTAGTAAACACTGTGTTATCTTTAAATATTTTAATACTAAATTCAATATAGTTTCGTGACTAGGCAGTAATATATTTTTAAAAAGCTTCTTAAAATGCTTAATTTTAGTGAATATCTATTATAATTGTAACAATTTTTTGTTTATTATCCTGTACCCCCTTCCTAAACATTTGAAATTAAATAATTTGCTGCAATTTAAGATAAAAAAAAATAAGCCAATATCACACCATGTTCTATTTAACTTTCTGTTTAGTTGATAGGCATGAAAGTTACTCAGATTCATTGGTAGTAATTGAGTTTGCAATGGTAACTTGCAAATGAATATAATTTTCTTATAATTTCTCTATTGTAAAAATACTAAAAAATTTCAAATAAGAAAAAATTGTTTGATATAAAACCAATAGGTGCTATAAAATTTTACTTAAATATTTCATAATGGAAAATGGAGAACCTAAGATTAGAAAAGTCACATTTGTTCATACAAGTACATTTATTGATGTTTTACTTGTGCCAAGCTTTGTGCTGTATGTTAGAGATGCAGATTTGAATATGACACTCTAGTCTACACAAAATGTTTCTGGAATCTAATGTGAATGATTTTGACCTCAACTTTCTAATAGCACTGCTAGTAATAGTAATAACCATAGATTAATAATCAAACACTTAACTTATAACTTGATTAGCCCTAACTTAGATAAATTACTTACGCTTTTTAAACTTTCTGCTCCTCCACTGAAAATTAAATGTAATATTAACTTCTTGACTTGGCTGTTATGAGAACTAAATATACTAAATCTCAGCAAAATGCCTAACACATAATAACACTCACTGAATTCAGTAGCAGCTTTGTTATTTATATTCCAACCCTAGCATAAGAGAAATAGAAGCACAAAAACGGGTCAAATAGAAAGACTCAATATATACCCAAAAATATCACAAATTTTTGTTTTCGACTTGACAGAACAGTAAATGGACTCTTGACAACAGTCAGAGACAATGGAGAAAGGGTGGAGGTGAGGAGACAGGGTATCTATCCCCATTTGCTATGGATTCGCCAACAGCAGAAAGTCACCCAGAGTTAATGGGTCACCTTTATCTTGTCCAGTCTTCTCAAACCAGCAACTCTCAGCCATTATGGAAGTGACAATATGGGTAACGTGAAGGAATCCAAAAAGAAGACTTAGGCAATCTGTAATGGGAGCCCATGATCTTTAACTGTTTACAAAGAGCTGTCATGCTGATAGGAGCTGACCTTTGGAGGGTCACTGTCGTCATTTACGGAAAATGACCACTAATTCTTAGTAATGCAGTAGGGATAAAAAAAAAAACTAAGCACTATTTCTGGGCTGAAATGTCAATAACAGGCCAGTGACTTGTTTTAAAAAGATCTGGTTATCACTGAGATGGCTTGAATGAAAGGATTTCCATTGTGATTATATAAAAGACTGTATATATGTATATCATATACACGTCTTTATGTAATTCACTGACCTAGGTAACTACTGAGCATATCATTAACATGGTAATATTTTAAGATTTGAATGTTAAAATAGTAATATATGGGGGGAAAATTCCCACACAGTTTTCTCTTTTTATATTATTTTACACATACACTCAGACTTCATTGTTTTCATTTAAATCAATATTTAATTTTTATGCAACTTGTGGACTTTCTATTTTATGATGATTAAATATATCATTTTTAAAAAAATTCTGTGCATGTTGGGAAGCAGAGAATTCCTGCCGTGCGTATATTTACATTTTTCTAAAACCATGGTCAGTATTCACAATGCTGAGCTTAAACTGGACTTTCAAAACAATTTCATGCAGTCATTTCTGCCTTAATGTAATTACCTTTATATGAATACCCATTGCGACACTGTCTATTTTAAAGATCGCTGCCACACAATAAAAACCCTTTAGGGATTGCACAGCATGGTACATTGGCAAGTCTTTCTAAATCAAAGTGGACATGCGTTTAATTATGCAGACCAGAGGACAAAGTGCCAGTCTCTGAAATAAATATCTTTAATACTTGCTCAGAATTTGGTTATCACCACCGTACACCAGAAACATAGAAAAATGTCCTTGGGGCCTCTAATCGCCTAATACTTCCATAATCAATCATGATAAGAGATTGACTATGTAACTAGAACCACAGGAAACAAGCACAGCTCTTCAGCGGTATAATGTTTTATGTGGTTTTCAACCAATATTTGTTGACCGTCTAATGTGACCTATGGATATCGGGATAAAGGTAACAAATAATAAAGACATAAGGTAAGGAACATTAGGAAAATTTTGCAGGTGGAGAGCAGTAGGAATTATTTAATTTTTAGATATATTGAATCTATCATTCCTATAAGGCATTGCACAGAAAATCCATTGCGATAATATATTTTATTAATACATGTGTACATATAATGTAGCAGTTTTATACTCCTTGAGTAAATACTACTGGGTGATAATTTTGGTGCAGTTCTAATATTTTCAATTCCAAAAATATAGTAATATGCACTTATTACAAGACAAATAATAACGATATAAATGAGAAGCTATTAATATAATTCCAATTCTATCTACCTTTGAGGTAATCAATATTTCTTAAAGTAGCCTTCTGCCAGTTTGATATTTGGTTTGTTTTTAATGAATACATGCTTTTGATTTTAATTGGCAGTTTGTCACTATAGGGTTTTTAGATCCATCTTTTTAAAGAGTTCTCGGTCTAGCTCTATATCTCAATGTATGTTCTTTAAAAAGCCAATTTGGCAGAAGATGTTAACCAGACACAAGTTTCGACACTCACATGTATCTGGCAACTCTGGGTTAAGCATCTTTCATTTAGCAAAAGACTTTTCAGACCCTTTTCATGAGTAAATGTTTATTACAGCTTCGAGAGAAGCATTTTTATAAGATTAACCAAACGTATCAGCTAAAGTTTCTAGTTTCGACAGAGTATCTCAGAGGATTAGGGTTTTATGAACTCAGTTATGAGAACATTAGCTCATATTTTGTGCTTTGTCTGAGTATGTTAGAATCACAATTTAGCATGATCATTAAATGGTGGGGATAACATTTTGCCTTTGTCCACGCGCTGGATTACAGGGGCCTGGATTAACTGTTCTATGAAGGCATTTCATAGTGAAACTGTCAGGCCCTGAAGTTTTATTTCTTTTTAAATGAAGATGAAAAGATATACTTTTTAAATGCCATATTTTAATGTGTTCCACCTCTACCCTTAAATCTCAATTTAATACTGCTTTAAAAAGCCATTTTGAGAGTACCTGCTATTCCATGCATAGATCCACAAGAATCGTTCTGCCTCACTCGCCATTCCTTGGCCATCTACTGACTTCCTACAAATCTGAACTTTGAGCACTTTTAACAAAGTACAGTTTATAATCACAGGCCCACAGAAGCCATACTGAGTGCTGGCGCTTCCTCTCCCAGCTCACAAAAGAGCTGAGAGAACAGAACACATTTTTTCATAAGCATTGCAATTATTCAAAATGTGGATCACCAAATTGGGCGTGCCACGTGGAAAGCAGGACTCCAAATTGTATCTCGTTAAAATTTTTTCTTTTTAATTCTACTTTTTTCTGTTAACTGGTAAATCTCACTGAAGATCATTTCGGTTAAAGATAACATTCAAACGCTTGCAAAAAGCATAACCACGTTGATTAAAGAAGGGTTTGGTCCCATTTTGCACTAAATACACATAGAACCATGGTATGTAGCATACGAAGCATTTCATTTCTGATTACCCCAGAAATAAAAAGACATGTACAGTCAAATTCATTTCTTAAGTCTCACTTTACCGAAATATTCTTCCATTTAGAAGAGCTAACACCTTAATTTATATTCTTTTAAATCTAGTTGTTGTTTTTTTAAATCTTTTTCACCAACCTAGCAAAAAAAGATCAACAGGGCATGAGAGTGAAATTATCTAAGACTACACCAACATTAATAGGGTAGTAAGTGTTCTTTCTTATATTTAAATATTTCAATTAACAGGATTCCACCTTTTCTCTTGCCAGTCCTAGAGAATATATATTTTTTAACAAGCTTACATGAAATTATTTTATTCCACTTCATCTCCTTTCATCAGTCATGATTTAAACAAAATAAAGACATCTGCTGAACAGTCTTGGTAAACTTCTCATAGACGCATCAGCCTGTGAACCATTACTATTATGATATATGCAGATGAAGGAGCATTTTCATTGTTGTGTTCATGGTGGGATAATGAAACTTATGATTATGTACTTTTTTGTTCTGTTTGCGTTCCTCAGATTATATATATACTACCCTGAGCATGTATTCATATTCTCCCATAATCATTTATTAAGAAATGTGTTTTATCTCAATGTAAAACATATTTTCCAGAGTGAATTAAGGATGTGAGATGAGAATGAAAAGATGAAGAGAATTCCGATTGTGCAGGAAACTTAGCACTTAAGAAAGGGTTTTGTATGCATCCCAAGACACATGGACAATCTTTAACATTAAGCAAGTGGTGACAAATTATATTTGTATTTCACAAAGGTCACTTTAGTTGCCATGAGATGGTTTGGAATGGAGTCAGAGTGAATATAGTAAACCAATTACATGTCTGTTGCTGTAAAGAGCTTATGATAGTAACCATGAGTGAGGGGATGACTGAGAGGGAAGGTGTGGGTAGATTTTTAAGATATTTAGGAGGTAAAATCTATGGGGTTTATTAACTGTGTGTTGTGTGACAGAATATTAAGAATGATTCTTTTTCTTTTGGGGATTGCCCAAAAGAAAGGACTGTGGTTGCTATTTCACAGACATTGACAATTTAAGGAAGAAACAGCATAAACTTGCTTTTGGACATATTTAGTTTGGGGAATCTAAGAAAATGTCCCAGAAACAGTTGGAGGATATACAGGATGCAGTAAAAGCCATAGAAACTGGTCGAAGACAGTTTGGTCACAATTACCATGTTCTTTTTCGTGCACATCTGTAACTTGTAATGTTAAAAGGAAAGCTAAGCTTCGAACCCTGTCTCCAACTTGCTGCCAAATATTATACAATGAGAAGAGGTCTTAGACCCAACTCTGCCACATAAAGCACTTATTAATCCTTGTTCCTCAAGATCAGAAAGGTTCCTATTCTCTGTGTGTAACTCATCGAACGAAAGGTTCATTTTTACAAGAAATATGTGACAGTGTACTAGGGGCATGTTCCACCAACAGCCTTGTGGAATCAGATGGCAGAGCCCTCAGATGTCTGGGCACCCCTTCCCGAACAGGTCAGGCCGCTGCGCTCATCATATTCTCACAACCTAATTATGCAAGAACAGAAATAACCACACAGCACTTTCTTGCCAACCACATGTCTTGAAAATATTTCTAATTTCCCTTATGTTAACTTGTAAGGATTCTCACACAGATATTGATGCCTGGAGCTGGCGACAGCCTGGTAATGGGTTCCTGATTAGAGTCCTTCACAGGCTTATGAGTTTAACTGGGATTTAACTTGTGCAGACACGTATATACCACGCTGTCCTAAAATACTTGTGGGATTACAAAAAATATAGCTAAAATGTATGCTGTGTTCCTAGGAGAAAAATACAAAATGAAATGAAAGGGCCAAGGACTGATCACAGAGAAATTGACACCATTTCCAGAAGGACAAGCTTGCAGTGGACATACGAGCATATAGATGTGTGTGCACGTGCACCTGTGGAGTGTGGGGGGCATTTGTAGGTGTGTCCCACTGCCCACATACGTGCTGATAACCATCGTGTACATGTAAATGACTCTTCATATAAATTTTTCTGACTTTAATGTTGGGATTGACCTCAAGAGGCTTTGCAAATCATACTGTGATGTCAGAGATCCCTACTAAATACCAGAGGTGCCAAAAAAAATGCCTACAAGTGGACAGACACTTTGGTCAGCGTTGCTCAAGCAGTAGTTCGCTGTCATCAGAAGTGTCTGGAGTCTGATGGGAACAACTCTGAGCACCTCTTATAATTGCAGAAGTCAAATGTGACTTGTATTCATCTTTTGTTATCAGTATATATTGAGTATTACAAGTTTAATAGCTTTCCTTTCTTAAAATGTGTATACATTTTTTTGGCACCCTCTGTATATCTTTGTTTCATTCCCAGTAATAGAATAGTAGGATGAGATCAATAGGCCAAAGGACCATATTCTCTCCCCACCCCACCCCCGCCTTTTTTTTAATGGTTTAACTTTCAGAAACAAACCAAGAACACAGTATCTATTCTGCTTTCCTCCTTATTTGCAATTCCTCTTTCTAGCTATTAGGTTATTTTTTAAAAAGATATTCAATAGGATAAGCTTTAAAATCAAGTCATGAAGAGTCAAAGTAACTTCTGCCGGTTGCAAAGGCAATATAGTAGAAATTTGCATAGAAAACTCAGAACTCTGCTGTGAGGAAATATTACTATAGTGCAATAGGGTGTCAGTATAACCTGTAGAGTAAGACTAGCAATGGGGATGAGCCAGTGAAGTAACAGGGACAGATCACAAGTTATTTTCTATACAACAAGGAATTTAGATTATCCTCAAGACTCTGGAGACAGAAGTGAAGACTTTTCAGCACGAGAATGAATGATGTGATCAGATGGAGCAGTGGTGAGCTCATTCGTAAAAGTCTGTGGACCCTGAGTAGTCGGTTCTGCCCGAGCACCAGCTGTATTTACACTAGACTTACTCTCCAGGCTGACAAATCAATCACCTTTGAGACACGCCCGTGCAAATGACCCATGTGCAGTTACAGCTAAGAGCAAAGGAAACAGTGGATGTATAAAAGCTACTGAATTCAGTTCTAAAGCGTTTTCTACTTGCGAGCCCTTTTGCCTCTCTGCAACTCACTTTTTCTTTTGTTTGAATTTTTTGTTTGACTTATCTGATTCAGTTCTTAAAAGCAAAGTGCATAGCCAATACAACAGTAGCTCTACACACAGTGAACCCCCATTATATATTTAAAGATACATTCACATTTGGAGTTCATAAAATATCAATATATACACATCCCAGCTCTCCTCAGAAAAGGTGGGATCTGGCAATGGATTTATTTTTTTACTATCAAGAAATTAGTAGATGAGCACTGAGTTTGTATGTCCTTGCACATAAAATGTGACGTGGCACCAAATAAATATCAGCTGACTTTTTCTGACTATATATGATCCCACCGGGTATGGTTATTGCCATGTAACAAAACCAATCCCTGACATCCAGTCTCTAGTCAACAGTTTCTGGAAACCAAGGAAGGCACAAAATAAAACTATATTATATTTTCTGATATCGTCAAATTTAAGTAGCCATTAAAAGCCAAAGAGAACATAGAGCTTAACCTGTTACTTCATGTTACAAGCACTGAGAATTGCTCTTGTGGCAACTGTGACTCTTATTTTTACGCAACCGTTTACTTAAACCCAACATTTTTTAAACGTGATATTAGTATGTCAGGTTCATCAACAGAAACACTCAGCCATAATGGCAGCATTTTTACTTTCACAATACTTGAAATCAATTGAAAAATTTCCCCTTTCTGAGAGATGGCTAAGTGAACTTACATCCATTTCATAGAATATGATATTCACAGATAAGTCTGTAATATACAAATATAACAAGAGGTGAGTAAGAACAGTCTAGAGAAGTATCTGGTTCATCTGAGCAGTCAAATAACCTCTATATTGATGGTGGATTTAATTGTTTGTAAGCTAATATTAAATAGATCAGCATCTGTGTAGAATGGTCTCCTAGATAAATATTCTTCTTTTTCACTGGAAATTACAACTGCTCTTTGATCAATAATATTCAAAGAGCAGTTTCAAGAGATCAATGATACATTCTAAACTAAAGGAATTCACTGAAAAACATGATTTGTGTTAACATATAATGCACATTTTGCTTCAATGGCTTCAATTTTTTAAAAAATCTGTAACAGCTTTATCATATCAGATTATTTACACTCAAAGATATTAAACTAGGAATTAACATTGCAATTAAGATACCATTCAAGAAATTTTGTTTTTTGATTCTGTATCTTTTTTGCATGAGAAAAAAAAGCAAAGATAGCATTTTAAAATTCAACATATACAATAAATATGCTATTTCCTTTACTTTTTAGTCATCATGACATCCACTCAGCCCCAAATTTTCATTTAACAGACATTATTTTAATAGCATTTATCCTTTCTTAGCAAATATGAATGTGATAAAATGACATAGCTTTGATGGCACTGCTATGAAGGTCTGGGGCTCACTGGTTGAGAACTGGTCTAGTCGGACTCCTTTCTCTACAGAGGCGTCAAATTTAGGAAGAAAGAGTCAAAAGCTTAACCAATGGTCTCTCTACTCAGGAGAACTATGCGTCACTCCCAGAATATAGCAAAGCTTTTCATCACTTCTCCCCAACGTTGTAGAAATCAAATAATGTAAGGCTTCTCAAAGAACAGTTTGAAATTAGACATGCTTTTATTTAAGAGAGAAATCAGTCAGCAAGAAAACAAGTCCCCTCAACGCACTTTGTTTAGGCTCTATGTTCTAAATCTTTCTTTGTACGAAAAGGAAACCAAATTCACCATCTAGTGAACTACATAACTAATTAACTAGAGTGAATGTTCCAAATGAGATGAAATTTGACTAAGCTATGGTGCCTTTTCTAAGTGACAAATGTGTCTATAGCCTCTTCCACTTAGGTAACATGGCGAGAAAAAGACTCACCATCAATCCTTTTCTACCACCTGTCTCTAACCAGCTGAAATGTACACCTCTCACAACTTTTGATGCGTGTTTTAAGTACCTGTGGCAAGGTCGACAACAGGGCTAGTATAGGAGGCAATAAGAGTCCACAAAGTATCCTTTATGCTTAATCTCTTTGGGTATGATTGAACTTAAAGTAGGGTCACTATTGCTTCTATCTTTAATCAGATATTTTGTCCCAAAATGTACTGTTCAGGGCCGGCTGAGTGGCTCAGTTGGTTAAGAGCTCGCTCAAGAGTTTGAGCTCTGAGCAACAGCGGTTCGAGTCCAGCCTGAAGCTGAGCTGCCACTGAGCTGCTAACAGTTGGAAGGATGGTTCAACTAAAAAAAAAAAAAGATTCACTGCCAAAATGTACTGTTCAAACGCAGGATCATTCCCGTGCATATCTTATATATGAAAGAAAAAAAACTGATTTTCTGATGAAGGTAAACGATCAAAGGCGACGTTCTAAGGAGTCCCTGATAGTCATGGAATAGCAGACTGCTCAGGACCCCTGACTGAGTTGTTAAGAAAGATTTCACATATGAACTGAGACCTTAAGAACACCAAAAGCTAAGTGAAGATGATAAAGGCAAAGAGCACATGAAGATAAAAAAGCCCAAGCCGGGAATCATCATGATACCATCAAGGCAAGAAAGCAAGCAGCCGTGTGCAACCCAAGGTCGAGAGCGTGCCGTGTCAGTGGAGGTCAGAGAGGCAAGCGTGGGCCAGACCGTGGGCAGCCTCCTGAGTACCTGTGTCTGTCTGTTTGATGTCAGTGCATTGGAGGCCCACAAGCGCGTAAGAATAAAGAATAGTCTCACTGCTCTGTGGAAATAGATTGTTTAAGAGAGCAAGGGTGTCAGCAGACAGACTAGATCACTCGGGAAAGTGACAGTGGCCCTCGGGTGAGCGGTGACAGCGCAGATAGAGAGGTGGACGGAGCCTGGAGAGATGGTGGCCCTGGAGCCAAGAGGGCTCCCCAAAACCGCGGATGCTCCTCGTGAGAAGAGAGGAGTCTGGGTGATTTCGGCAGTTTAGGTTTTGACAGGACTGCATGAATAGTGGGATAATTGACTGATAAGATAGAGGGGAAAACACTGCCTCGAAAGAGAGAATAAAAAATGCAGACGTTGTCAGTCAGCTTCCGGGTGGTTTGGGAAGGCATAGACACCAGTGAGCTCAGCTCAGCTCAGCAGGCAGGTCCTGGAGAGCCAGCCGAGCCGAGAGAACCTCCTCTCAACTCTTAGCAGATATCCAGAAAGAACATTACCGGGGAAATTTAGGTGTCATTGTAAATTATCCCTTCATGCCTCTCTGTGTCCTAATTTATCTCCTAGGACAAAGCTGAACCCCGCAATGCACCGTCACTTGTACCACAAAACACTGTCCCCTAAAAGCACTGATTCCAGGGTCCCGTTAAGACCTCCTGGGCATGGAGAACAGATAAACAGATCATAATCAGACAAAACTAAACCATTCTTGGTGTCACATTGACTTAAAAAAATTGCTCCTTCCTCCGACCATATTTGTCCGCTGTCTAAACTGCAGGTAATTCTGCACATCTCATGGTGCCATGTGGCTCTTCTGAGGGCTATTAGCACAACAAGCCAACAGACACGACACCAATGCTGGTTTTGCATTAAGAACATTTTTATAAAAAAGTAATGTATGTTAGTGTCTCTGTATCATCCTTCCTACAGAAGGCGATTCCTGATTTCTGCAGGGAGTGTGGGGCGGGGGACGCTGATTCCATGGAAAAAGTGTGCTTCCTTCTTCCTGATGAGAACTAAACAAAATTACTTTTCTCCCTCCACCTCAGCTGTCCCAATGCTTAATATCAGATTCATACTTCATCCCAGCTACATTCGTGTGATTCTTCTTTTATTTCTGTTATAGTGACCCAATTTCATGTCTGTTTGTAGAACTCTCTCAAAGCTTTTGTCGAAGTTTATATATTTTTCTTTCTCCTTTTGACAAATGAATTAATTAAGGCTCAAGGAGGCTATTATTTCGCTAAAGTCACACCACAAGAAAGTGACACCATCAAGATATCTTCAAATTTAATGAATTTCTCTTTTTACCGGAAGTCCCTCACATAGCTAGATACGTATGTATACACCCCTGTAAGAAATATTCGGTTGTCGGAAAAGTCATGACGCATTTTTACAATGCAAAACATAGAAAAAATACGTCATGACTTTTCTGACAACCCAGTAAAACCCAAGAACATTATTGTTTGCTAAACTAGAAATCTGCCCTCTGGATTATGACAATAAAAATCCTGCTTTGTGTTTGAATAGTGCTTGATAATTTATCAAATGCTTTTATATAAATTATCTTAATTTTGGTGGCTTTTCAGTACTGGGTCCTGTTTGAATTTATAATCATAAAATAGAATAGATTTAGAGAAAGGCAAACAAACCAAAAAAACCCTGGGGAGAAAAGTGAAAGCATTTGGGGGAATTTGTGGCTTGAAGGAAGGTAGTAGACTGAGGGCTTCAATAGTGAATATACAAGATAATTATAAAGCAGGGAGTTGGAGTGGTTTCTCACCTCCACAGCACACACACTAGAGAGAATAAGCTCATATGCAATTCAAATGAGATATTTAGAACATTCTAAAATCAATTTGTGAGCAAACCAGGAACCTAAAAATAAATATGTCAAACTTATGTATAAAGATACAGCAGAGGTCCATAATAAATATAATTCCATGAGCTAAAAGAGACTGTAAAAAAGAGGATTAAGTGGCCAAATAAACCTGGATTATTAGGGGTAATCAGAAAGATTGTGCATAACTTTTTGTAGCAAAATGTTGGTGAAAATTCATATAGCCCTGAGGTAGGAGCTAGCATCACCTTACCCGAGGGATGGAGAGAAAGGAGACAGTGTTAAAATGAGTCTCAACACTGGGTCAAAATGCTTTGAAATCCTTAGCAAACGTTATGGGCACCAAAGAGGATAAATTAGAATACATTGAAATAATTGAAAGAATATACGAAGAGGAACTTGTGAAAACAGCAATGTTACATAATCCCAAATAGAAGGATTCTAAAAATCAGTTGAAATGCAAAAGTGTCTATGCAATTTAAGAAGTTAGGTAACAGAAAATGAATTAATAGGAAGGAGAATACTAGGATGGAAAAAAGGGATTTTAAAGCAGGGAAAAATAGAGTTCATCGTATTTTTAAAAGATACGTGAGTTCTACACAGATTTGGTTGCTTGATGGTAAGAAAATGCTTTTAATATAATGAAAATGTACTATAACAGCGCTGACGTTGACTATGCTTTAAAATAGACAACCATCTGGGTTGGATGGTATAGAAAGGGCTATGTTTGGAGAAGTGGAAAATATAAAAAATATTCTCGGGTTCATTTCAGTAATGTGATTCTTCATGAATATCTTCTGTTACCATTACATTTTTTATCAAGTTCTTGCATTTTCACTAGTTTTTACCTTACACCAGGGGTGCCAAGTGGACACTTTGGTTAATGTTGCTCAAGCAGTAGTTTGCCATCATCAGAAGTGTCTGGACGCTGATGGTCACTACTTTGAGCAGCTCTTGTCATTGTGCAAGTCAAACATGACTTGTATTCATCTTTTGTTATCAGTATATATGGAGTATCACAATTTAAATATAGTTATCCTTTCTTAAAATGTGTGTACATTTTTTTGGCACCCTCTGTATATTTTACTGCCCCATTTTTTGGATACAGGTAAATGAAGATTTTGTCTCCTTATCCATTGCACCATTTATTCTATACGATGCGTCTTCTTACTAGCCTGCTCAGGTTTTGGTTTTGCTCTGTTTTGCATCCGAAATTCCATTTTGTTCATTCCCAAGGTGCTTTTATCTGATCCTCTGTCTAATGATTTCCCACATGCTGATAACCACCTAATTACCTGCCTCGACACCCCTCCCCCACTGCATTCCCAGCTCCCCAACCCCTCACCGGCGGCTTCTGAAAGGCTTCTCAACCATCCTGGACTCTATTCCTCTTTATGTTCCTTTCCAGATTTCTTCATCCTTGTGTATGGTACCTTCATTCAGTCAGTTTCCCAAAATGCAAATATCAAAGCCATCCTTCCATTTCTCTTTATCTCACACCTTACATCCAATTTATCATCAAAACTGTGTCACTTTAAAAACATATTATGGCATTAAGAACACAACATGAGATCTATGCTCTTTAACAAATGTGTAGTGTACAGTAGACGATATGAAGGTACAGTCATGGAATTAATTAATAGAAAAGGCACACCATGAATCCGGGATTCAATAGGTCCAACCTATGATTTTACCATCACACAGAAGAGCAAGCACACCTTACGTCTTACTGCAGAGGGCGATTCTGTCGTTACTGTCACTCCAGTGTGACAATATCCATCATTAAGATGGAAACTGAAGTTCATAATAAGTGACAGGAAGTAAGATAACTGTGTTAAGATCAACCGGAGTGAAATGCACATGATAAATGGAAATGTTTAAGCACAGACTGAACCAAAAGGGAGACTCTTTCTTATTGATTGTAAAGCTCTCTATTTTTAGTAGAGATTTCTCATGCCTCGCTCTTAAGAAAGAGCCAGCAGGTAGCACAATTCGTGTACAGCCTGACCTGGACAAGTCTGCACTCACTCACTGACAGCTTGAGAGGACAGGTGAGGGACCATCCAGGTGAGGCATGACCTCACAGTGCACCATTCACAGCGGGTGATGGACCTGGACTCTTAACAGAGATAAGAACTGGGATTAGAAGATGGAGTCCTGGGTACCAGGAAGGCCTATGCAAGAATACACAAGACAAAGCAACCAGCGCAGGTGTGGTGGGGCTACACAGGTGCAGCCTGAGACTTAACACCTGTCTCAGCCCCACCTTACAATTGGGTCAAACCAACCCTATTACGGTGTCATATATACTTTTTGTTAACATGTGGCTGCTTCATTAAAAACCAGAAAAGCAATATGGGCACTAAAATTACACTAGATGAGCACGCATTTCAAATAGTCAAGGAATTTCAATGAATTAAATACAGCGTTTTTAAAGAGTCAACTTTGGCTTAACCTTTTTTCAAGAAAAATGCAGTTTATTTTTTAAATGTTTCATGAAGAATGTTGGGTTTGAGTTAAGAGTCTGCTGTGAGGTTTGCTTCTTTACAAAACATTCTTGAGTGTTATCTTTGACACAAATCCATACAAAATCATTTCAGTGTTACGTAATTGTAAAACAACATCTGAACAACATTTAATTAGGATTTAAAATACAGACTCTCCTGTGACCCTCTTTAAAATGACTGAAAAATTATAACCAATTTGCTGACTTCAATAGATCCTCTATATAATAACAAAAGCACCTTAATTACTAATCACTTACTCTGTGCTTTTTAAAATTTGCCGCTTTTGAAAACGTTAGCTCTACATTTAATTACACAAGCTTTTCAAGCTTTGGCAAGGTTTATAAGGAAAACATTAATTTGAATGAAAGGAAATATTGAGACTGTAAACTTTTTCACCACCTGGTAAATGTCAATTGGTACAACAAAATGTTTTCAGAGGGAAAAAGTCACATGGCAGCAATAAATAACCTTAAATATCCATGCACTCCCCGTGAGCCCGATTGCCGTGCACAGTTACTTGAAAATTTTCATTAGCAATGGCATTCTGTGCTGAAAGCATCTAACACTTTGATTTCATGCTTATAATTCAGACATTAGCATTCAAAGCAGCCCACATCTTCCACTTTGGTACTTACTGAATGAACACCAATTAAATTGTCCCAAATAACCATTTTCATTTCCTGTCGAGTATCTGCCTGAAGCCTAAAACTCCCATGGAATTGAAGAAAATTAGAGATGTTGGGGGTTTACATTTTCTAGGGAGAAACTGTGTTTTTGAAGTTAACGATAAATCTAGTATTTCTGTTGTTGAAAGAAAATTCTTCCTCTACTGCACCTTGTCTTTGTATCTATGCCGAAGAGGTTACTGACTCGTGCCATAAACTAATCCACCCGATTCATTCTGAGATTATCAGTTGATTGCTTCCAACGTGGATGGCCATCTTGACTGGTATAAAACTTATGTCACTGAGCCTTTTCCTCAGAACGTTTATGGAAAGACCACATGAAGTCACTGTTTCTGCAGTGGGTGTGCTGATGATAACTTGGGCTTTCTCTGGCTCCGTGACCCTAGCTTCTAACAGGAGACTTCCCTTGGCTGGGCGCCCACACTGTAGAACATAAACTTGGTGTTCCCACCTCCACCTGCATAAGCCTTCAGCTGCACCTCTGATAAAGTGCCGTGTGGAATGGTGTCCCAGGGCCGGTGACAATGTGTTCTATTGTACATACCACTGCTTCTCATAACCTATATTTTTTCTTTATTCTTTTTTTCTAATCTCAGTAGCATACTTCTAAGTTCTTGTATGTGTGAAAGTAACTATACATTACCCTCATAATTCAAGGGTGGTTTAAATTCTGTCAAATTTCAGGTTCTGAGTCAATTTTCCTTGAAAACTTGTGAATAGCGTGTTAGGAACTATTAGCTCAGATGAGAGAATATGGGTATGAGGCTGATTCTTATTCGATTGTAGGGAGTGCCTTTATTTCTTCCTGAGGTTTGAGCCTGGTCCTCAGTAGATCAGTGGATATTTACAGACAGCCGTTCCTTTTTGTAAATTCGTTAAGCATTTTGTGCCTTCCTCTATAAAATGAGGATAATTGAATTTACTTTATAGGCTGTTGGAGATTAAATTAGTTAATACATGCAAAGTGCTCAGAAAAGTGCCTACAGAGTAACCATGTGAAACAGCATTATTCTCAGCATTTACACGTTTGACAATAACTATACATTGCTGTCACGTTTCAAAAATAGCTTGTTTCATACAAATTTTAATCCCCAACCATGTTACCTAGATTTTTATATTAATAATTACATTATTATTATTTGCATATGTTAAATAGCCACATTTGCTTTTCTCCCAAATTGAAATTTACCTTACTTAGTTAATGAGCTACCTAAAACCTGCCCACCCACTTATGCAAAATTTCATTGGGACAAGCAGTTTTCTGTTTGCCCTCTATCAGTGATACAAACCTGATCTTCAGACACATGTACTCTCTGTCATTCATTTAGAATATCAACCAAACAAATGTGACCAAACAAAAGTAAGAATGAAATAAGACAGTGATAACACCGTGAGACCATCTTCTAATGCTTTGTCCACACTGCAGGATTTATCTCCTCGCTGTCCACTTCCTAAGTGGCTATTTGCCTTAGAGCTGAAGCAGTAAATAGAGCTCAAGAATCTAAACATCCAGCATTCAAATAAGCCTCAATCAAGGATGCACAAGAGGATCCGAATACTTTGGAATTAAGCATGCTAATCATGGTTAACGAAATCACATTTTAAAAACAATAAATAAATGAACTTATTTTCTCCTGAAAGAAGACTGAGATTTGAACTGAATCTCAGTTTTACATTTGACTAAACATGAAATATCCACTAACTTCATATAGCTCTTGGTTATAACGCTATAAAATAATATGAAAATATGTAAACATACATATTCAAATAAAAAACTAAACTTTGCAACAAACTAGTGCAAAATCAGTCTGTGAGTGTACAATTAGAAAACCAGTTGCATTATGTAGTCAAGGACTTATTGTTGGTCAGATTATGTCAATGCTTAAGCTAAAGGCATGCACTGGATTCCCTGATGTGCCCGCATTTTGGTTTTGTTCCTGAAGGCTGCATCCCCAGTGCCAGCTGCCTGGGAAGTCTGTGTTATTAACCAAGATGGGCACACAGCAGACGTGTGGGCAGATGAGTCCAATTCCATGACAATGACAGGAAGAACAATGCTGAGCACATTCTCTACAGAGCGGGTCAGCAGCTTCATTTCTATTTCAGTTTGGCACAGAGCATGTGTCTCTTGTAGACAGATGCTTAATGATAGTTCTTTGTAATATTTAGAATGAAGAGAAGACATATTTTAAACCTACGTAGCAGCTTCCCAAGGCAGGTAATTTGAAGATTGTGAGATTCATAAACAGCACAGCCGATGCATCAAATATTAGTGTCTGAATCTTTTGGCCCTTAAATTATAATGCACATATTAAAAACTCTGATTTTGAAAAGCATTGATACGTGTGTTCTATGATAGAACAGCAATTAATTAAGACTAAACTCACCACAATGTAAAATATATGTACACACAAATATATATACATATATGTGTATATATACACACACATATGTACATATATATATTTTACATACATGTATATATTTTACATTGAGATTATACACATATATACATACAGACAAAATATACACACATATATATAAGTATTTTTGTCTGAGATATCCTTCTTTTATAGATCTGGTAGAAAAAATTATGGTAATTTCTGACATGATATATGGTTCAATATTCAGAGAGTAGGCAAAAAAAAAACTTTCTTCATAGGAGAAATACTTCTAAATAGTCTAAAATATAGTTTTTACTCCTGTATTTAAAAAGCAGTCTGCGGGCCGGCCGAGTGGCGCGTTGCTTAAGAACTGGCTTGGGACTCCAGCTCTGAGCAACAGGGCCCCAGTTCGGACCCCACATGAGAGCCAGTGACACTGCACCCTCTACAGCTAAGATGGTGAACAACTGCTTGACCTGGAGCTGGGCTACCGTGAGTCGCAGGCGACGGTGTAGGCTGCAGCCCCTGCTGCAGTGGGTTGCCATGAGCTACTGTGAGTGGCCGGCAGCCAGCGTGAGCGGCCGTCCAGAGGTCAGCAATTGATCTGCCTCATCCAGGAAGAGCGCAATGATAATACCAATATGGGCCAGTGAAGCCACGTCCTCCACAACTAGACTGAGGAACAAAAGGACAGCAACTTGTCTGTTCCCCTCCCCCAATTCTCCAATTCCCCAATTCCCTAATAAAACCTTTAAAAAAAAAGAAAAAGAAAAAGAAAAGCAGTCTGCTAAAACCCTTCCCCTATTTACCGTGTCCCTGCTTCCAATTCCCATTTTATTCCAAGTTTAAACAAAGAAACTGCCCTAGCCAAACAGAGATTGGAGCCGTGGGCATGTTGCAATGCTGTGTTCATAAAAGTAAAAGTGTTCAATGGAGAGCAAGAGACTGCTATTATCTTTAACTTAGTGAGGCTAACTAGGAGAAACAAATATTAAAAATATGTAGGAAGTACAGAAAACATGAATGTATTACATTGCAGGAAGATGTTTTCTCATATTTGCTAGTAAATATATTTCAGGCATACTGCTCCAGTTTTATAGTATTATTAAGTTCCTATGCTTAGGTATTTGGGAGTGAATTAGTTTTTGTGGATTCCTGTGATAATTTAATCATCTTATATAAATAAGACATGTAAAGTGGAAAAAAATTAAAATTTTCCAGTGTTTATACCATTTGCCATGAGCTCTGCTAGACATTTTATAAACTAATTTGATCTTCATTTAAAAAAAAAGACACAGAGAAATCTTATAGGGTGATTACTATTATCCTCATAATAGTAACATTAATGATGTGGAAAATATGGCTAGATAAGTTAAGTAACTTGCCCAAGGGGTCCAAACTAGTATAGCCCTGAGCTTTAAACAAATGAAATACGTATGGATGTTTGTGACTTCTCAGTGCTAGAGATTGATTATTTTTCCACAGTATCAAGTTTTTCTCTTTTCCATGATAGTACAATACTCAGCTTGGGTATATCGTTGCTCAGCTACGCTACTTTTTTTGCAGGGCCCGTTTCAGCCATGTGTGGACATATGACCAAATTCTGGCCTGAATTATGCATGTAATTTCTGGGTTATGCCTTTCCTTCTTCCTAAAGGCTAGAGTTAGGATGTGACAGCAAGACAAGAGCAGCCATCCTGAACCGTGAGATAGAAACCATGTTTTGCGAATGGCAAAAAACAAGATATAAGGAGCCGTAGTGTCCACCAGGATTAAGCGGATGTAACAGCCTTGGACAGACTTCCTAGACATTTCTATCAGTTTAAGTTGCTATATCTTTGTGTACATTTGTATTTTATAGTGTGTGTGGTGAAACTCTGTTAAAACAGCCTGTAGGATGCAACTAATATAACAGTTTATATTTTTTATACAGATAACTGCATTATTCATGATAAATTCAAGTAAGACTTATTCTACTTTACTATGATGATCATGATTTATGAAGACACTTGACTTGTTATGCTACACAAGAATGCAGAGAGACACTAAACTTCAGCTTCTCTATTCTAGATACTATAATTTTAAAACATTTTATGTAAATGTATTAATGTGCATGTGATTAAAAACAACACTGTATGTAGTGAAACATAGCTCTATAAAATGATAGCACATTAAAATACAGGTTCATATCCCTATATTCGTGACAGCTGTAACATTAGATAGTATCTGTCAAAACTACCACTCCGTTGTGTAAAATTGAAACACATATACACACAATAACAAAAGCAACTATAAATGCATGTAAAATAAACAGTAAAACATGAATAATTTCAATAAGGCATAAATGACATAATGGAAATTTCATGTGGATCATTAACACTCTTAAGCACTATTGCACATCTTGACGTAAGTTGCAAAATGTATCTAGTTGCTTCCATCGAAAGTAAAAACTACTCAAGGCAGAAATTAAGAGCAAAGAGAGAGCCCAGTATAGATGATTTATTGTCCTGAGGATGCCTCCTGAACAAAAGTACTCAACTGTCACCATATAAAAATAATATACCCTTATTTTAGCATTAACATTGCAATTACCTGTTTTCTAAATCTAGTTGAGCTGACTTCTGTAACATTTACAAATCCTTCACTTTTTGTAATTTTCCAGCGATTGAAATATTGGCATGTGCATACATATATGAAATTTTTAAATATTTGCCCTTACGTCAAATGAGGAAAACTAAATTATTCAAATAACATCACTACCTAAAAATTAAGAATTTTTAGTGACTTTAAAAGGGAAGTCATTACTGTCAGTCTTTCTTATTTATGCGCTTAGATGTTTGCTAGCTGAACAATAAAATCAATTTGTGAAGTGTAAAAAAATCTTAATAAGATGGCATTGGAGCAATTTTAGAGGGATATTTTATATTTATAAAAACTTTATCCCCAAATGTTTATTTTTTAAATACAAAAGTATGCAATAAAACACTTAAATCCATTTAACAAAGTTACTAACCACATACTACTGATGCAAACTGGTTGTCACACCTCTGTGTCTCAATGTATCCAACCATGTGTCATATGAGGATACTTTGAACAATGACAGAACACGTGTAGACAGGGTCCCAAAAGATGATAATGGAACTGAAGCATTCCTACCACCAAGAGACACCGTGGCCGTCCTAATGTAGCACAGGGCATTACCTGGTGTGCGGTGATGCTGGTATAAACAGACCTACTGCGCTCCCAGTAGTGTAAAAGTGCAGCACATACAATTTTAGTAGCTTGCTGGACCATGTGGGTTTATGTAAGTGCACCCGATGACTTTTGCACAATGACAAAGTCACCTAAGTGTGCGTTTGTCAGGTGTCCTGAAGTTACACATGACTGTGTTCACACATATCTAGAGCTAACACACCTGGTTCCGTCGTACTGGCATATGAGAGAATCCTTGTTTTAGTGCTTCCTAATTCACTTTTTATCTTTCTTATTCCATCAAACCCTGGACAGAGCCCAGTTACACATATGACCTCAGACTCGGACAAACAGATACATTATTCTACCTCGTTTTTTCATGTTCACACTCTTTTCTCTACTTAAGATCTGCATGAATCCATATGGGCAGGGCACCATTCACACTGGTTTACTTTTGAGCTGTCAAAGTGGGACTCTTCCGAAAGAGGAAATCACTCTTTTTGTACAAAGCGAAGCACCAGGGCTGGCCTTGCCCTGGCGGGTTGCGGGGGAAGGGGCACCCTTGCGTTATGCCTGACTACCCTCCAGTGCATCCTGGAGGGAGGACAGTGGCAGGGACAGGATGGGCCCTGACAGTTTTCTCATCAGCATTTCTGCTTGGAGGACTCGAAAGACAAGGGCGCCTCCATGTCAGCGATTTGAAGGACAAATTCTTGTTTGACAACTAGGCCATGCAGGCTACATTCTTGGGATTCGGTTGTTTACAGCCATAGTTGCAGTAAATATCATCAATACCAAATGATAGATGTGCCCTCTTGTTTTTTTTTTTTTCTGTAAGACCGAAGAGGGGGTTTTATTTTTAGTTCTGTAGGTGATCCATTCCAGTTTATAATGAACACTGGTTAACTTTCATTAATTCACAGATTGATCTTTATCTATTAACTGAAACGGTCTATAATGCAGTTTTTTGAGAAACTACAGTTCGATGAAACATAATAGCAATGCTGATATGTGCAGTCTTACCAGGTGAAGATAAGGCATAGTAATGTAGATATTAAAATCAGAACTTGATTAAACATTGCAGACTGGGTACGCTGAATGGCTCTATGGAGATCATTCTAAAATAATACAGAAAAGCATATTTTAAATTTTGATCAACATTCAATATTCATGAATCATTGCATTTATTACTATGCGTGATATTTCAACTGTCTTGTTCATGCTCAATCCATAGACTTAAAATGAATATAGCAGCATATTTTCACTTTCGTTTAGTTAAAAATGACCTTTACTACAGCATATTACACAGATACTGCTATGGAAAAAGACCACCAAAGCACTCAATTTCAGTTTACTCGCTTTACAAACATCTGTAGAGACTGACTCCCCAAAAGCTTTCCAGGGAAGGCATAAGGTCTTGTGGAAAATTCTAATTCTAAAAGAATCAGAAAATAATATATTCAACTCAGGGCAAAGTAACAGCTGGCTCAAACTACTATCAAGTCTTATTCTGTGAATCAGGAAAAATCACGTAAAATTATGCCAGGCAATTTATAAAAAAAAAAAATTTGAATAGCCAATGAACAATTTTTTTAAGTTTAATTTCATTAATATTAAAAGAAATATGAATTCAAGATATACTTTCTTCTTTACAATTCAAAGCCATTAAAAAAATAATAATACCCAGTGTTAAGAGGCAAAAAAAAATGAGCATTCACATATGATACTGTTCATGTAATTTGTTATAAATTTCTTGAAGGTAGTTTGGTAACATAAGTCAGAAATTACAAGTATGTTCTCTCTATTTCATGCATTTATTCATTCATTTAACTCAATAACAGTTTCTAAAAATTACATGAAAAGCAGAGTTGGAAATCAATATGTATTTATGTTCATCTTTATTACAAAATTAATTAAATGAACTAATAAATGTTCATTACTATTAAAATAACTAAAATATGCAATACAAAAATGGTTAAATTGATCAAAACTGTGTAATGGATTCAGATATAGCCACTAAAAATGATTTGAAAAGGAATATTTAATGACATAGAATCTTGTCCACTACACACGAGTATATGATAAGAAATTCAAGTTGTAAAATTGAACGTACAATATAATTTAATGTATGATTGAGCATGTTTTGCTTAGAAAATATTAGAAGGATATAAATTATTACTAGTATTCTGTGTGGTAGATATGTAGATTTTCACAACTTTGTACTTCCTAGTTTTTGGTTTATCTCAAATTTTTTATAATAAACTTTTAATAGTCTTAAAATCAGTATAGAATGAGATAACTTCACTAATATAAAATCCCAATAAGCCATCATTTTATCTTCTTCCACCATACTTCTAACCAGGACTATTATGAAAACAAAAAATGAAGTTGATTAGAATTTCACCTCTCAACGCTTACTTTCTATTGGCAGAGGTGTTAATGAGCAGAAACATGAATAAAAATTTAGCAACCAGTGAGGGAGGAGAAGCAAAAAACAGAAGTGCAATGGAAAATGAGGGAATCCTACATTAATATTGCAAAGCCACTGACAATTCCTCTCCTGTTAGGTTATTTTTTCCAACTAATAACACAGTTTAATAAAGAGCTTTGTTTTTTTCTGGTGCATTTATTTTTCATTGGCAATTTAGGCAATCTTTATTTCATGACATAGTTTTGTTTTTTGTTTTTTTAAACAGTTAAGACAGCCCAATGTTTCTATAAACCGCTGCATGGGCCACATTCTCCCTCCGTTTGACATGTAGTTTCATGAGACTCCAGTAGTCACTTAACACAAATGTTTAGAAACATTCATCTGGTTATGAACTCTCAAATGTTATCCAAATACTCCTTCTGGCCAAAGCATTTGTCATGATTTCTGTTTAAAAGCCATTTCAGAGGAAAACAAGTTTGCCTCTGCAAAAATCTAATTTCAGTGTAGTAAAATTAATAAGATTGAGCCTTTCCTATATTGATATATATATATATATATATATACATATATATATGTATATATATACGCACACACATGCAAATTTATATATGTATTTATAATTTTGATCTCATAACAAGCCTGTTAGGTAGGTACTTGTGTTCTCGTGTGAAGATGAAGAAATTGGCAAAGAAGTGAAATCACGTGACTATCCTAGCAGTGCTTAGCATACCGTGGACTCATATCAACATTTGGAGAAGGAATGACTAGATAGTGAATGTCTTACAGCTCATCGATAAGGATTGAAGCCTACAGGAAACGGATTTCGTCAGAGGTATAAATCAGTCCTTCCAAACAGGGAGAGCCTTGAGCAAAACGCAACTACTGCACACTCTGAAATCTGCATCTCTCACTTCCTGATTCCCTTTGTCCCTCTTAATGTCCCACTCACAACCCAACCCAAACTAATCTAAAAAGGTGACTGTGAGGGCGGGGCTTCCAGCTTCAACAGAGGCTCTTCCAAAGCCCCACTGGTTTTTAATGGAGTATGAGACTACCAACAGTGAACTGTTTGACACCTTGACTGCCCGAATCCTTAAAACCAGGGGCCCTATCATACAGGCTGCCTTGAAAGGTAATTCGTCTTCAGAAGATTGGCTCATTCGTTGGACCAAGTAGCGCATAGCTTTGGTGTGGTGACATTTAGAAAACCTGAACCGTTTTTGTTTTACCATTTCATAGGCCTTTCCAGAGGTAGTGACTTGGCCATATGGACTTTTTACAAGTTTTCATTCTAATTAGGATACAGGAAGACTGGTCACTTAAGGTCCATTAGCTTAGGCATTCATACAACATATCACTTCAATTATTTGACAGCATTTTACCAAAGCTCTTTCATTTTTTTTTACAAACATTTAAATAAAACTATTTACTAAGATACTAAATTCATTGAAAAGAAGTTTTGAAATGAACCATTTAGATATTTAATTAGAACTAAATAAATTCCAGTCAAGTGAGTTCATATTTTATGGGCAAAAACAGAAATGGAAAGGTACACGTCAAAGACCTCAGGTCATCTCTCTCTGTTTAACCAGAAGACTGAAAGTAAGACGTAATGAGAGGTTTAAAAAAAAAACAAACTATTTTTGTATTTGTATTTCACTTTTATACTTACAATCATATTTTCCAAGGCATGTTTGGCAAGCCAGCAGTTTAGAAAGACTGGGACAAACAGATTCCTTAAGGAAGGCCAGAATATCTGAAAAACAAGTCAAAGCTAAACTTTTATCTCAAAGCAGGAAATCATGTCCAGCAGATTTAAAAGAAATGTAAAACAGATAAAAAGCTATGAGAGACAATATAATGATTTAAGACATGTGACACATCCTTTAAACTCATTAATAAAATGCAAGGAGCAGATACGATCTTTTCATTCACTGTCTAATTCTTACTTAGAGAAAAAAATCTTTGGGAAATTATTATAGAAGCAAAAAGAAAAAAAATAAGCTCTCACTGGATGTCAGATAGAACTATGCTAATTCTATCATTAAATCTTTTAGTGTGACAGTTTATAATAAATATCGCCTCTTTCTTCCTTACAATGAGAGGGGGGAAATAGCAGCAAGAAGAGAAAGTTCTGCTTTTTATAACATTGCCACTCTCTTTGGATTCAAACATTTTAAGTGACATTGGGGAACCATGTTTAATTGGAATGATATTTAGTTAGTCATTTAATCTAATTTCAGTTGTTCCCATAGATAAATCACTCAGAATAGTTCTCAGAAGTGAGCAACAACTTCAGCTATCTACTTATTTTCATAATTTTCCAAATAAAACTTAAACAGTTCAAAAGCATAATCCCAACACACATTATGATGAATCTATCAAATACAGATTAAGACCTAATATTTCAGTGGGAGCGTGCAGTTGAGCAGGATCTTCATGGAATTGGGAAAGAAGAAAATTGCTGGTTATCTGGCTGTTGGCAACTTTCTTATAAAAGAGAGAGATGGCCTTAGAAAATTCTGTCATTAAACTAGAGGTTAATATATTCTCAGTATGGGAAACTTTTATAAATAACTTGGTTGGACGTGGTTTCTATTTTTTTTTTAATTCCACAGTATACACAAGAAATGGAGTAATTTCAAGTCTGTTTAGACAATATTGACACTTGTTTCAGTGGCACCTCTAGAGCATATGTTTCTAAGAAGCGTTTCATTTTGCTCTTAAACTAAATCTCATTAGTTTTCATTTAATTTTACAATCCAGTTATCCATCTGGTTTTACTACTTATTTGTTGACACCATGATTCTAAACTAACCAAAGCCTAAATTAATTTAGCTGATCTAATATATAATCTATTAGTATTTAGATTTAAAGACTTAAGTCTAATGACAAAATTCTACTTTTTAAAGATTCTTTTAGGACTTACTGAGATGATGAAGGGAACCGCATTAATTATTTCCAAGATGAAGGGTACTCGTAAAATCTGCTCCCAGATGTTTCCCTTCCAAGAAAGAATGAATAAAAATGAGTCAGTTACGCCAATCCAGCTAATGAGGGATAAGGAATTCTCCAGCGATAGGGATGCTTTCATTAACAGAATACCGAATTAGCAATGACTTTTAGAGATTTCTTGTAAATGTAACCGCGCTCTTTTAATTTTGTAGTAAGTTCAACAAATGTTACAGTAATCCGTGAATATTGCACACACATTTTCATCATATATTATTTCCTAGAAGAGAAGTTACCAGTAAAAATGCATTAATAAAACCCACAGCATCCATGAAAAAGTGACTCAATCATAATATGTTTACTATACTAATGATATTCACAAGCCATAAAGCATATTAAATAGTTCCTAAACACACCACTTGTTAACAATGTTCATGGGTATTAACCTTGTTTTTACGTTAAAACATAAAGGAAGGGGTTTTTCGATCAGCCAGATTCTAATCTCCCAACCCACATAGTAAAACAATTTTAACCAGGACTGGCTCCATAATTCATGGGGCCCCAGGGAAAATCAAAATGCATAGAACTAAGAGTTCTATCAGGGCTTCTTATTACCGAATTGTTAACAGTTTCGAGGTGACATCAGCACATTACGCCAAGCACAGGCCCATCTAACTGTGTAGCCCGGTACAACTGCGCAAACGACATACACACGAAGTCAGCCCTGAAGTTAATAGCTCTTCGCTGAAACTTTTTTGAAAGGTGTCCAATGAAAACAAACTCAGAACCCCCTAGAGCAGCTTACCTTCTACGAAAGGAGCCACGAATGAAAAAAGCAATTTGAAACCTGGCTCCCTGTCATTTCCAATTATTTTTATAACCCTGGCTATAGACTTGGGGATCTTTCTGGATTGTTCTTTGAGGTCCCAAAGGCTCGAAGCCTCTCTCAAACTCCTGCACATCACAAAGCAAGGTTCTAGGCTGCCTACTGTCTCCGTGCTAAACTGTTAAGCAATAGGTTTCATTCGCACGGTTCATAACCCATCTCCAAGCTGTGTAGGAAGGGGTGGAGCAGGGGACAGAGGGAAGAAATGGAACCCATGAGAACGTGTCTGCGGGCCGATGTCAGAGGTGTGTGGTTCTGCTGTCGTCCCCTCAAGCTAAGTGAGAGGGCTCAAATGAGCAGTTAGAGAGCGTGGCTTAGACACAGACTATATTCAACTCATGCCTAAAACCTCTAATAAGGAGGAGACAGCAGAGCAAAGGGAAGAGTGCTGAGAGGCAACAAGCCACAATCATGCCGGTTTTAAGGCCCAGGTACCTGTTTCCTGGGAACCAGGTACAGACCCTACTGAATAACACCTACAGTCGTTTTAAAGGCTTTCCACTCAGGAAGGCTTAATCTAGGATTACACTGCTCTAAATTTAAGATTAAAAAGTGGTCAAAGGAATGTTATCTTCAAAACTCTATGTTTTAAAAAAGCAAGAAAGGAATTCATATGCTAGACAAAGAGTTCCCCAAAAACATAACCTTGAGTATAGTTGTCGATACTGCACACACAGAACCTGTGAGCTGAGACTGAGTGATGGATGTGACAGCCATTCGGATGATTTCCTGCCCTTCTCCGTGTATCTGTGTCCCCTGGTTGCCTGTTTTTCTTCCATCAACCACAATATAAGCGTCTCCATGAACAGGAGCCCTGGGTCCCCACTAGGTCATGACCCATACTGAAGGGACGCTTCTTCAGCACGTCTTTGAATGGGGACCGCCAGAGCCTAATAAATCTCTCTGTCGGGCAACTTCCAGACACTCATTCTCTACTGTCTACGTGTCATGTCTACCTGTGCATCCACAGTCACCTCAAATTCATCATTTCCACAACCACATCCACTTTTCCATCTATGTCAATCCCAATCTGAATTGTTTCCTTGCTGCAATTTTTCTTAGTTTTACTGCCATGTTCCCAGGCATTCAACTCTGACTGCCCTCTCTGATCCCCCCACCATAGGACTCTATTTGCACCTCACCGAAACCTGTTATTCTGCCTTCTGTTATTATCTGTATACATTTTTGCTCCTGTCTAGCCCCATTCCTAGATTGTAAAGTCACTGAGAAAAGAACAGTGCACAGTTTGGAGCTCTTCATCAAACAGAGGCTCAACGAATACTTGTTACACTGTGTTAGCCAAACAAAGCTCTGCCAACAATTACGAGAATTCATTAAAATGACTCCTCATAGACACGTTTTTGCTCCCTCCATGTTTTTTGTACAGATCAGGCAAAGAGGGTGAGAACAATAAAAAGCCAGACCACTCCATTTGTTTGGCTCATATAAACATGTATATAATGGATAAGTTAACCCATAGGAATTAGTGAAGTATTTTGAAGCCACCAAGGAAAACATTACTATATTACTACCGTTTTTTATCGCATACTAGAGAGGTCCAAAATAATTAAAGTGGTTTAAGAAGAACTTGCTTTATCCCCAGAGTATGAATTACAATGAGAGAAATGCTAGTAAACACGAGTAATGTGTTCCATCCACAGAAAACATGTAATGAAAACAGCTTACCTTGTAACTGAGATAACCAAGTAAGATTGTTTCAAATAGACTTATCAAGGCCACTAAAACCTAAAATATAAATTGTACCTTAATGAGAAAATGCAATAAGCTTAAAATAATATATATTCATCATAATAGTACAGATTATGTATAACATATATAATTATATTCATGATTGTCATCATTTATAAAAGTTAATAAATTTATAAATATATGCACATATAGGTATGTATATATATGTATTTATGTGATATAGACATATATGACATAGGAGGTGTTATGTGGCACTTTCACTTCTATATACAGGTGATAAGCTGCAGGCCATCTGGCACTACAGCTTAGCTTCTGCAATTTCTAATGCTCCTTAATCAATCTTTTCTTATTTATTATCGCAAATGGAAATGTGGGATTAGAATAGTCAGACTGGCTAGAGTTTGTGTGATCTGGAAAAAACAGGTCCTTTTGTGTGTGTTCCTAATACAGGGAATCACACAGAACTGCCCCACCGGAAATAACCCTTGGGCTAGCGTCACCACCGCCATCTCCAGTACATTTACCAAAAACAGCATTCCCCTTCAGAAAAGAGAAGAACACGGGCTTCGAGTTGAGTGACATGGCCCATCCTATCACCCACCTCAAACAGAATGAAACTGCCACATTTTTGAACACTAAACAAACTGGTCCATGTCAGCACTTCAAGGCGCTCTCAGATTTTGAGTGAACTTCATAACCAGCTTGCCTCCTGCCCCTGGCAGGGCCAGGCCTGCCTCCTCCAAGACAAGCTTCCCTCTTTCTCTGTGTTTTCTGTTGCATGTACAAGATCCACTGCTGAGCTACCAAAAAGCTACGACTGCAACAGAAGAAGTAACTACGAAGGATACCCACATTTCTGTTTTCAATCCTCTCAGCACTTGAGGAGAGATGGATGGAATCACAGCAAGCAAGCGTAAACAAGAATGACTCAGATAACCATTACATTTGTTCTAGACCTTTGGGGCTTAAGATCAGAGGCTTAAGACCATCTGCATGAGAGAGGCAGATACCCTGGAGCTTTGCATTTTGACTCCTGTTGGAACCAAAACTTTGACTTAAGTGAATTTTAAAACATGAAGGCAACAAATAACGTATAAATGCATGGCAATATAAGTAGAATACATTCAAAAGTGCATAAGCTAGCCATGATATAAAATCGTCATGACATAAAATCCACACGTCTTAGATTTTCTTCACAGGTCCTGTGAATCCTAATCACTGTGCTTTGTCCTAGAGGTACATACCTATTGTTAGATGATCTCTACACATCTTTAGGATGAACTACTCAAAATCCTATTTGGAAATGAGTACTGTTATTTAAAAATATCACTGTTAGGGGTGACCGGTTAGCTCAGTTGGTTAGAGCGTGGTGCTGATAGCACTAAGGTTGCCAGTTCGATCCCCGCATGGGCCACTGGGAGCTGCGCCCTCCCTAAAAGAGTCAACGATGCCACTGTAGCATGAAAGCAACGTGTAACCAATGACCGTGGCCGTTGCCCAATAAAAACCTCTTTAAAAAATAAATAAATAAAAACACTGTTAGATAAAAGCTGTTAGAATAGATCAACTTATATTTCAAGGCCATAAATGACTGTTCATAAAAATATTAACTTACTTTAAATGAGCACCTCACTGGAGGATACTACAGGAATCTAACTCAGAGATTAAAAGACTGCAATGTAGTGAGCACTGAAATATTTGAAAAGGGCTATTTATGCATTAATGACTTACACTGAAAGTCAGTGTAAAATAATGTAAAACTCAGCTTGACTTCAATACAATAGGAAATATCCAGGCATACTAAAAACTTGATTTCCTAGTCATGATCACAATGCATACATAATTGCAATGATTCATTATCATATATAAAAAGTACAGACTTCACCATCATCACGACTTTAAAAGGCAAACCAAACACATGATTTCAAAGTATTTTTAAAGGTTGTGTGTAGACGGTGATGGTAGAGTCGCTCAGGGTCTTCCATACTCAGCCTTGTCAACCTCTAAACTTTTTTTTCTGTTAGTAACTGTCTTAGAATAATTTTCACTTTTGAAAATAACAGAAAATAAACAAGTATTTGTAGGAGGGAGGCAGGAGTCGAGGAGATGGGAGCTGGTAACTAGTTTGCTGGCATGAAATTCAATAGGAAAAGGAACAAGGACAAGAAGCAGAGGGCCCTGGGGACATATCAGCAACGAAATTCAGACATGCTCTCTCCTGTTTCTTACTCTTTCTTCAGGGCTTCCTTACTCCAGGGCAGACTGTTTGTTTTATTTACAAATGATCCGCCCAGGGAGCAAGCTCTTGCTATTGGTAATCCCAGCCATTCATTCATTTATTCATTTAAGGATTAGTTATTCAGATTCTAACATGTTCCAGACCTTGAGGACATAGGTAAAAAAGCAACCTGGATATGGGCTTTTGATTAATTTTTCAAGGGTTGTATAACAGGAATGCCTAACGCCGGGGAGGGAACTTGCAGCGCCTGAAAACAGGAGTTTTCGCTGCACCCTCAAAAGCTCTCTGCAGGATAAATCCTGATGACAAGGAAATTCTCCAGAGATAGAAAGCAGGGCTCAGGCAAACGCGAAGAAAGGAACAGAAGTGTTAGTCTAAGATATGCGTTAAGATTAATTAAACAATAAGACAAACATTGTTAAGATCAACAGTTTCCCTCCAATAGTATTTCTCTGGGGAATATGAATAAATCAAAAAATACAGGAACAAAACAAAATTGTACGTAACCTGGAGGCCCCATAAAGGTAGACTTCTGTTCACCCAAATGATATGAGACCTGGGAAAAGAATAAGAAGTGGTTAGTTTTTGAAAATGCGGGAAATGCATTCGTTTCTAAATTCTGATTGAAGCTGGAAATATTTCAATAATGCTAACATGGCAAGACAATAACATATCAAAATTAAAACTAGAAAACCTTCATATGGCTTTAGTCTTCTTTTTGCTAATACTCAGTTCAGTCTCGTGTTAATAATGAAAGAACAGATAATGAGCCCTATCTAAAGAGTGACTGTGTCAGGGTAGAAAAACCTCAGACCCTTCACTCGTCACATTCTCCGCTGAAAAATCATTTAAGGGTCTTCTGTAAATCTA
This sequence comes from Hipposideros armiger, assembly GCF_001890085.2. Taxonomy (NCBI): domain Eukaryota; kingdom Metazoa; phylum Chordata; class Mammalia; order Chiroptera; family Hipposideridae; genus Hipposideros; species Hipposideros armiger. The sequence continues at coordinate 1,849,323 of NW_017731387.1, forward strand.
AGATTTTGTTAATTTTAAACCTGTTAATATTTCGGCAGTACAAATGCAACAGTATAAATCATCCAACTCAAGTCAGTAACTCAGATTACAAGGCACATTAGCATTTCAGATTTGGATTTTTATCAAGTGTTTAACATACCACAAAAAGCTTAGCGTAGAGCATTATGCAGGACAAGGAGCCACTGTCCCTAAATATCTCGTAACAGTCATTTCACCTTTGATGTTACAAATTGTCTGCAAAGAACATTAAAACACTCCTAGTGCCCCACTAGTTATAATTTTTCACTTTTTATACCCTACCCATATCTATGTTATTTGATGTGCAGTTGATTCAAATGGGAGGCATTCACAGAAATATACCCTATTTGGGAAAAGAGTACAATAGCTATATTATACTGCCCAGGAAATGAAAATAAGAACACACACACAAAAAAAGCAACACAGAGCAAAACCCACTCACTCTTTAGAGTTATGAAATATGAGGCCCCTCCCATAAAATAGGAAGTGTATTTTTAAATCTTTATAAGTCATTTTCTTTTTGGTAATATGTTATACAATAACAAGCAGCCATAAACTCTTTAAAATTCTTGTTTTAAAAAAAATTATTTTAAAGGACTATTCAAAGAAATTACCTGTAATTTCACTGTGTCACATCTACCTGAGTAATTAAACATCTTCAATCGCTCCAAACCAAACAGGTGACCCCGAAAAACTGGTCCTGTTAGTTTTTCACATCTCAGCAAATGGCCCAAATTCCACTGTTTGGTTACCCCCGAACTTGGGCATCATCTCAGGTATTTTTCTCTTCTGTATTTGAAATGCGTGATGCGCGAGTCCCCAGAGCTTTTCGAATCTCTGTAGAATTTATCTACCTCTCTTCTTCTCAACAACCACCTTTATGGAAACTGCCATTTTCCGCATTTTGGGGACTTTTGCAAAAGACTTCCAAATAGGACCCTGTACTTCCTTCTGCCTTCTACATTATTCCTCCAAATTACAACTACACCAGTTCTTTCTAAACTCATTTTTGCTCACATTGTGTATCGACATTGCACTTTTCAGGTAAAGATGGAAACTCTTAACATACCATTCCTAGACTCACCTGTGACAGGCCCCTCCCATCAGAGCCCCTTGCCCACGTTCTTACCTCAGCCTACAGCTCTCAGCTCACCCCTCCACCCGGGAAACCTCCTCTGAGACTTCCACTTGGTCAAGCAGTCAACTGCCTCTGAGGGGATGCCACTCACTGTACCTCTCCTGCCACTCATCTTGGTTGTACCTTTATATTTATTTGCAAATGTATTTATTTACTAGATGTCTCTTCACTAAACTGCAGGTTCCATGCAATGAAATAGTGTGTCTGTTTGACTCACCACTGTAATCCAAATGTGTTTCTGAGCACAGGGGGCTAGTAGGCTAGGCGTCAATATAAGCAAATGGAAGATACTGGGAAAGGCAGAAACATGGCGATGAGCTCAGCACCACTTCCCTTTGCAAAGCGCCCCCCTAGTCTCGGAGACATTGGGGAAATCAGACCAAAAGCAGGTATGTAAGGGTTACAGGGATACATACAGACTTTGTAGATAGAAAAGTGGTGTACCACAAAAACTACCAAATAGTAAAGAGCGTGGCAATATGTGCAACATTTATCAATTAATTGCTAAAAATAAGTTTGTCAGCACTTTCAGAGAGAAATTGCTCATTTTTACCTCATGGATTTACTAAGAGCAAGTTATATCAAAGGAAAGGTATTTTCTGTGGTCTGGGTTGTTGTTTTCAGAGTTCTTGAAATATCAGAGTATTTAAATTTAAATAAGACCACGGAGAAAAATTTTTTTTTATTATAGCTGAGCCATCCTGAAGATTTTTTTTTTGAACAAGGCTATGTGATGTGGAATAGGTTTCATAACCCTTAAAAACATTTCTACAAATCTCAAATATATAAATTTCAGTGTGAAGTGAGATCTCCAATGCAAAGTCCCCTTTTTCACCCATTTACTAAGCACTAAATTGGATAAATACATGGAAGGAAAACATACAAATTGTAATAAAAAGCTAGTGCCCAAACTGTCCTTCATAAAATGGATTTATCATGGAAAAAAGGATATGGGCCCTGATTTGCGCATTCCTAGATAATGACAAGAGGGGAACTGGAAGCCAGACCGTAATTGCAAATGAAGCTTCAAATCCATTGACAAAAAGCACTAGGAGGAAAGAAAACCTTACATGGATATTTATTGCAGCATTATTTATATCAGGAAAGTAACTGGAATCTACCCGAATATCTAACAACAAAAGAAATGAAACAGCCTCATCCACACAGCAAAAATACCATATGCGAGAAAAAAGATAAAATGTGTGTAGATAGAACAATACTACATACCTTGATAAAACCAGTGTATGTAATATTGTCCTGTCTATATCAGTATGAATGTGTTATATGTATGTGTGCATAGAGAGGGAGAATTTACAAAAGACTGGTCCTCAGAAAGCACTTTTCTATAGGTGTTGAGATTTTAGGTAATTTTTACTTCTTTGTTCTTGCCATATGTATCTATATTGTAATAATCATAAACCATTTACGAAGTAATAAAAGAATAAATTTCACGTTTTTGAATTATAAAAAAGCAAAAGAACAAAAACAAACATAAAAACAAAATTTTTATCATTCAATTATTCTGAATTAAACTAGGACGATAGATAGAACTCATGTTTGAAGCATTATGAGAACTAGAAGAGCCGTAACAAACGAGAATCACAGCAGAAATAAAATATGGGAAGTTAATGACTTGTAGCCTTAGCCACTTTTAACAACACACTCATATATGGCCTCTGCTCCAGCTGAGAAAATAGCTGCTGAAAATGTGGAATCAGCTTTGGCAACTGAGGTGGAGGTCAGCGGGTGAGTATGTCAACCAGAAGAATAAAATATTTGGTAAACACGTGGAAGTAATAGGGTCAGCATGTAGGGTAGAATTCATGGGGAGGGACCTTTTGAGTCTCAAACTCAAGATAAACTCAGATTGATAGCTCTCCAAAACAAACAAAAACCAACGTAAGCTTGTATTGTATTAAAAAAAGTGTAATATCCTAACCAGGGGTGTAAGTTATCAAACTCTCCTAACCATAGCAAATACTGAGAACTGGGTACCAGGTGTGGTGCTGGGCTCTTATTTCAAGGAAACACCACGCTGAGTATGTGTCCAAAACACAGGTGACGAGGATACCAAAGCACAGTGGACTTTTGACAGTAGGTTAAGAAGATGTTTCAATAACTGAATCCTTTCAAAACACTGGGCATACTTCATACTAAGCTAGACAAGCAACTGACAGGGTGCTGTTTGGGATGATGGACTTTGAGGGTCTTTCCATCAGACATAGGTTGGCTGAGGCAGAGAGGCTTTCTGTGCACCATCACTCTCCCCTTCCAGTGTAGAGTTAAGTGCAAACACTCTTCAGCCAAAAGCGACATGTCTCACCTTTGTGTTAAGGTGTGCAGATGAACTGATGCTCACATGACATCTGAGTATGGAATACAAGGAGAAGTGATGCGACATCTGTTGGCCAGTAATTTTAAGCATGTGTCTCTTCTGTATGCTCTCTGCACCTTTCTGAAAGCTGACTGCAAAGGATTTTTAAGTCTTAGGCCAACGCATTGCCACAAAATGAAAGTGGCTTGCATATATAATATTGTAGTTGCCAAGTTATAGCGTGTATGTGTGTGTGTGTGTGTGAATCACTATATGGAGAAAAGGCCTAGAAAACTAGGAACATAAGCATTAGACTGGTAAACAAAAATATTATTTTGAATTTTTGAGATTATATGTAAAAGAGCTTGGTACTGCTTTCTTTACATAAATATTCTTTTATTAGTTGCAGGTATACGAAACAACAGAATACTTAGACAGTTATACCCCTCACAAAATCATAACCCCCCCAAACTACTCCCCCTCTGACATCGTCTATAGCTGTTACAATTCCATTGACTCTATTCCCTATATTATACTCCACATCCTGTGACTATATATATATATATATATATATATATATATATATATATATATATATATAAAATTATAGCTNTATATATATATATATATATATATATATATATATATAAAATTATAGCTGACATTCAGTATTATTCAGCTTCAGCTTCAGGTGTACAGCTCAGTGGTCAGACATCTACACCGTCTATGACATGATCCTCCTGATAAGTCCAGTGACCACCTGACACCCTACATAATCTTTACAACATTATATATTATATTCCCCATACTGTATTTCATATCCCTGTCACTATATTGTGACCAATGTGTACTTTCTAATCCCCTCACCTTCTCCCCCACCTCCACTCCCCTCCCGTCTAGCAACCATCAGTTTTTCCTCTGTGTCTCTCAGCCTATTTCTGTTTACATTTCTCATTTATTCAGTTCTTTAGATTCCACATATAAGTGAGATCATATGGTATTTGTCTTTCTCAGTCTGACTTATTTCCCTTAACATGATATTCTCTAGGTCCATCCATGTTGCAAATGGTAAGATATCATTCTTTTCTATGGCCGAGTAATTCTCTGTTTTATAAATGTACCACAATTTCTTTATCCAATCATCTATTGATGTGCGTTTTGGTTGTTTCCATTCCTTGGCTATTGTGAATAGCGCTTCTGTAAATATAGGGGTGCATATATTTTTTTCAAATTACTGTTTTAGATTTCTTTGGCTAAATACCCAGGAGTGGAATTGCAGGGTCATAGGTAGCTCTATTTTTAATTTTTGGAGGAACTTCCATACTGTTTTCCATAGCGGCTACACCAATTTGCACTCCCAACAACAGTGCATAAGGGTTCCCTGTTCCCCACAACCTTCCAGCACTTGTTGTTTGTTGGGTGCTCCTTTAATCTCTACTGTGACCAACATACATGATAGAAGCAAAGGTTTACATGGTAACACTCAGTGCTGTTGGTCAGCAAACATTTAAAAGATATTGTCAAACTTTTATTTCTTCTTTTGATAGTTGCTACACTAAAGAAGAAATAATCTTTAAAATCTGTATGTCACCTGAATGCACGTGTTGCTATGTTAGACACTGATTTTAAATGCAAACCCACATATCGCAAAATATAAGCATATTTGTGTGTCTATCACTTGATTTGAATAACTAGTAATCACGCCACAGTTTTACAGTGGAAAAGAATGCATGAGTTTTGACACGTGGTGGAGAACTAAGCACCAGGAAGCATGAGTAAACACTGATGGTTCATCTCTTAATGAAATTCATAAACTACAGGCTGCAGGTGTAGTTCCCTTTGCCAATGCCCCGAAATCACTTACTACAAACTGTGTGTACAGCTGAGTTTGTCATTTGCGCCATTTCATACATTAACAATAAAATTCCTTTCATAGCCTTCAATCTCTCCAAATTTGCAACATTTTCATAACACTTTTGACTCCTGGAGGGACTTAAAAATAAAGCAAAGCAGCACAAAATATCTGCAGCTTTGTTATGTCAGAAGCTATAATTAAATAAAGGTCCTTGCTGAATTAGCCTCATTATTTTAAAATAGAGGCTGTGCCCATCAAAGCCACTTCTGTTTTTCATTAACCACGACCGCATGCACAATGGGAACTAAACAGGACATTGTATTCAAAATGGAGCCATGAGTTATTTTGGTTGTTGGCTAATTGCGGTAATCTGATTTTCCAAATGTATATCCTCTATAATTATGCTGAATATTCTTAGTAATATGGCATAGAAGTTAATTATAGGAAACTTTGTTCCTCTTAATGTTTTTAAATAACACAATTTCACTCTGCTGTCACCCACCAATGCCCTTTTACCCTTCGAAGGAATCTCTCATCACCTCAGTATATGATCTTCAGGTGTCTTGAATGTATATGTTATTGATTAATCTCCAAGTTTTAATAACAATTCTGGTCTGTTTTTAGAAGGATTTGTAATGTGAACCATTTTTTATAGCACAGAAGCCAAAAATGTAGTAAAGGGAATATACACAGACATGTGTAGGTTGGCGGTCAATCATCTTGAGGGGGCACTGCTATCGAGAGTACTGTTGGGCATAAGCCCATGAATTCGGGAACATTCTGTGCTCCACTGAGTCCTGTGCTAAGCCTGGGAGCTAGAGGCAGATGTCACATGGCCCTTGCCCTTGGGGAGGTACAGAGAGAACAGAGCAATCATCACAGTGGACCCTGGACCAACACTCTGAACTGTGCGAGGCCATTTACTACACATGCATTTTTTTCTCAATGAATACTGGAAATGTATTTTCTCTTCCTTATAATTTCCTTAGTAACATTTTCTTTAGCTTAGTTTATTGTCAGAATACAGTATAAAATACATAGAGCATAAAAAAGTATGTGTTAATCGGCTATTGATGTCATCGGTAAGTCTTTCAGTCAGCAGTAGCCTGTTAGTAGTTACATTTGGGGGGAGCCAAAAGTTATACATGGACTATGCAGAGGCGGGGGTCAGTGCCTCTGGGCTCTGTGTTGTTCAAGGGTGAATTGTAGTAAAATCATCACCAACACATTAAGTGTTGTGACAGAAGTATTCAGGGGGTGCTCCCAGAATACCCAGAACCCACCCCCAACCCAGAGTGGAACTGGGCTATAGGTCATGACATCAGGTAAGAACTTCAGATTAACTGTTATCCCAGAAATTGTTATCCTGAAGTCCCAGGAGTCCTAAAGCTAGTTAAAAAAACAAACAAACATGGGTAATGAGGGGCAGAGGTGGGAGACAGAGGTTCCAGACGGGAGCAGAGCGTTCAGTGGCTTAGAGACAGTGGAGAGCAGTCTGTGTGCCCTGTCCCATGGAGGTCAGCATGGCTGGAGGTAAGGTCAGCCACAGTCAGGTTATAAAGCGCCTTCATTTACTCACTGAGTCACTCATTCATTTAATGAATAACTACTGAGTGCCCGGTGTGTGTGCCAGGCTCTGAGGATTTCGACAGTCGATGCCCCCATGGAAAAGCCAATGCAACCGACGTGGAATACACAAAACAAACAAGTGAAATCAGTGTAATATGTAAAAGAGAGAAAGGCAATAGAAAATTAAAAGGGAAAAGAAAAAAAAAGTATTCAGGAGAGTCTTGTGAGGAGATTCCAATTTTAAACAGGATGTTTAGGTAAGGCTTTACCGAAAATAGGATTTTGAGGAAAGATCTGAGGAAGTGTGCCGTATGCTGTCTGGTTGGAAGAGAATTCCAGAGGGAAGGGTAGGTGTGAAGGCCCCGAGCCAGCCGTGTGTCTGGTTAGGATCCGGGAACAGAGAAGAGGCCAGTGTGACTGCAGCAAAATGGGTGGGGGAAGAGTAACCAGCTCATTGAAATGCCTGTCGCGTCCCCACTTGCCTCATTTTATTTTGATCTTTTTTATTTTTTGAATTTCCTTAGGGCAGACCTCCACATGGAAAAATACTTGTACAGAAGTTAGCCATGAAATGTGTTTTCTGCTTTGAAATTATTTTAAATGTCATAGGCTGGACAGGGGCCCAGGGTGATGATGAGATAAGAAATGATTCACAACACTGCACACCCAGTCCCCTACCCTACTGCCTCTAGCCAAGAACAGAGACTAAAACAAAGATCATAAACACACAGCAATGCAATTTAATACAAGCAACATGTTAATGAGCAAAAAAATCAGTCAAATCGATAAGTCGTTTAACTCAAAGAACATAAAGACCTACACGATCAAGCTCTGAGATCTGACACAGTCATGCATCCCAATAAATGTTGGGGTGTTTCTATTCAAGATTACCCAATAGAGTGCAACTGAAAATACTTTCAAAGCTGGTGTACAGTAGAGTAAGCCTTTTTTGGGGAACTAAGTAAATAACAGAAAGTTATTGGGTGTTTAAAGAGACTGACTCATATTAAGCAATGACTTAGAGTATTTTGATTAGCAATAAAAACTGTATGGGTAGGTATCCAGTATTAGCCTTAGGGGAATTGATAAAGAATATAAGAAGAGATGTTTAAAAAGAAGCTAAAAGGATTATATTCACGTATTACCTGAAAGGCAGATGAATTTAATTGCAGCAAACACCTAAAATGTCCTTGGAAAAAATTTAATTCTATGTAACAATCTTTAAAATTATAATACAATTCAAAGTAATCAAAGAGTATTGTTGAGGGTCAGACAAAAATACCTTACCATTCATTTCCTTGTGAAGGGCTTTCTAGCAGGACTCGGATTATGTATAAAAAGCAGCTTAATAATTTGAGAGAAAAATTGAACAGACGTATTCTTAGACCTTTAAACAAACAACAGACATTTGATTTTCATTTGAACTTAGTTCACAAAAAACTAAAAAGAATTGTCAAAAATATCAACTTTAAGTACAGCAGTTACATTGTATTTAGAAACTGTAATACCGTAATTGTCTAACTCTCTGAAGGTCTAGGTAGCTGAATTTTAATTAGCTGAATATTGAAACAAAAAATGAGATTGACAGAATTCATGGACTGCAAATAACAAGCCACAAAAAACATGTCTAATCAAAATTGGTTCAGATATGCCTATAACTTTAAGTATTTTAAATATCCATGAACTTGGAGCTAAATCTTAGCTAGCCAGAAAATCTAGCTGCTTACATATTAACAGGATAAGTTATAAATCTTGTACCTTCAGAATACCTTGTAGATTTAATTATAGAGGCAGTACAATCATGTATATAATTATGTATTATACTTTAAATTAGTAATTATATAATTACAGATACATCATAATAGCATATGCTGAGAAATACACACATATACATATACACACATTTTATTTTGAACAGTTGACCCTTACTTTTCATTTTAGGTTAAATGCCAATAAACTTAAATATTTTCTGGAAATTAAGGCTGCCATGTACCTTCAGAACTGCGTAGGTCACAGTTATACAGTGATTATGAAGAACAATTAAGATAAAGCAAAACAAGATTAAAGTCTGATTAATAGAAGCATTACCTTTTCTGCATTCATCAGGTAGTATTTGATTCATCCATTATGAATACAATTTTGAGAAGGGCCTCCCTGTAATTATTACTTAATAAAATCTGGAAATAAAACATCATTTTTTTTCCTCTGCTACAGGTGCGTGTACTTGAGATGACATTTTTTAACAGTAAAAGGCTAATGATTATTAATTGTGCAAATTTTCCTAGGCCATTCTATTACCATGCTAGGAACACATTTTATGGGTTAGCTTCTTTCTAAAGATGTTTAAATTATTAATGAAATTGTCCTGGTTTTATAGAATTTGTCTCCCCAGTGGCTGCTTAGTCAAAGCTGGCTGCTGGTGAAATAGTCCAATAATGCATTTATCTTTCCTGGACTGGAGAGAGACAGGACTGTGAGTATTAAAAATCAAGCAGGCCTGTTCAGATGCTGTGGTACCTTCAGGTGACATCTGTGGGTGGGGCTTGTCGGAAATTCTTAACAACCAGGTTTAGAGAGGCATTAGTTATTTTAGCCTTGACCTTGAAGCTAACCTACCTTTAAGAGTCTCCAAAAAGCGTGCCTTGAATATTGAAATATCACCTAGAGTCAGTATTTGGATAATTTCTCACAACTCAGGTGTTTCTCTTTGAACCCAACAGAAGCACAACTTAAGATCACCCCAAGAGGATTCAGGGGTCAAAATTCAGAAAAAGCAAAGTCTACACTAATCTATTACAGACCTCTCTACTCTGTGTTGGCATTTTAAGCAATATCATGAAAACTTGCATATTGCCGCATTATACATGGCTTTTAACAACACATGGCATTATGGGGAGGCGGACACATCAACCTTGAACAGGCTTAGAAGGTCAGTGACTGTCCATTTCATGTCCTCTTGAAGTTCCAGCATTTCCCAGAGTTGTCTGATGGTAAGGGTCACGGGAATGTTAAACTGTGAGCTTAGCCCTACACACCCTGATTCAGAATCGCCAGAGAACGGTACTAGCAATCCGTACATTTCAGAACACCCTGGATGTTTCTTGTTCATAGGCACCATCAGAAAACACTGAACTCTTCCCCACGAAGTCAGACAATTATTCCCTGTACAGGTCAGTCAGAATCACTAGAACTTTCTCATATTACGCTTTAGGTGCCCCTCCCAGTTAATATATGGGCACCTCATTAAATTATTGTCCTCAGTGTTTCTTCTTATCCCAGTGGCCACTCAGAAGTCTAATTATTGGCATGGAACTTGGAGAAATAAAGGTATTCAAGAAGCCTTAACACCACCAGATGTAACATCTATCATTGTCTAAAATCTTGCTGCCTGGAGAACAATATTATCAATTCTGTTCTTCTACATAAATGAAAATGTTGCAAAAGGATTGCACAGCTGGAGTCTTTTGAGGGAAACATGCATGCAAACACATAGAACATATATAGACAGAGGAGTAAAATGAAAGACTTACTTGATCTCTGGTTTTTAATAAAAAATAATTTCAATCTCTCTTTAAATGTGTTTTCATTCATATAGAATTCAACTTGTACCCTGCAAACAGAAAATAGAAACATAGTTAACCTGAACACTAATATATAAGAAAATAAAAATAAGTTATTTGATTTAATGTATTGTATACTTTGAATGACCACAAAAAAAATAAAGTAAGAATTGAGTAAACTACTAATTTTTTTTTTTTGGAAAGAAGCAGGTACTTTTCATTTTAAAGATAGATTCAGTTCAAATAGCATATGTAGCTAGTTCAGTGTCTGTGTTAGTGGATGTAGAGTGGTATGGATGGCTCAAAGCAACAATAATGCAAAAGTCATTAATATGTGTCCATGATAATTTTGAATCAGTATTTTCCCAGTTTTGTTTGTTTGTTTGTTTGTTTGTTTTGGCTGAGCCATCCTGCCACCTGTTGGCAGCTAAGCAGCAGCTCAGCTCGGGCCAGGAATTGAACCACTGTTACACAGGGCTCAAACTCTTGAGCGAGCTCTTAACCAACTGAGCCATTCGGCTGGCCCCTTTTTTCCTAGTTTTTGCCCATATCATAAGAATCAAGTGAATGCTTGAAAAATGCAGTTCAAGCAACACCACCCCAGACCCATTGTATTGGACTCTTAAGGGACTGACCCTGAAAATCTACTTGTAACAAGCCCTTCGCCTTGGCTGTATTTGTGCCGTCGCATTATAGGACGCTTTACCTTCTTATTTATTTATTCTGACTGATATTAAAATATGCATGGATCAGCAAAGGAGTGCAAATGGCAAGTAGAATGTTCAAGTCACCAGAGATAGAAGCCAGACAAATCAATTAAGACACTGAGTATTATATATTTAATCCACTGTAAAATGACATCAACAGCCTAAAAATAGTATTGATTTAATAAATGCATTTGCTTTCTCCCTAAATTCCAGCAAACTATCATGTGATGGCATAATTAATATTTTCAACATACCGAGTGAAAAGAAAAATTGTGTTCAGTGCATGGTGACTTATTAATAATCATCATTTGAAGTTTTCTTAGTCTCAAATATGTGTTTTATAAATTAGTATTATAAAAACAACTAAGAAAGCATTTTAATGTTTATAAAAACAACAAAGATTTAATTTAATCCTTCCTAATAGCACAAAATTTTAATAATGTAATCCATATAAACTAGATTGTTTTGTAGTTTTAGTTTTTTTTGGTAGCAATACACATGGGCGATAAAACTGGAGAAAAAAATTAACATATGAAGGTGCTTATGTATTAGATAAATATTTCACTGCTATATTCTATGTTGTATAATCAAGAAGACTTGTGAATATTTTTAAAACTGTCTGTTATGCCATAAAAGTAAAAGGTATTTTGTTATCAACTGCACACCAAGTTTTGTCTGCTATATTTTCTAAAAGGCTTGAAAGCTAGCTCTCTAACTTTACCTCTTATCCATAAAGAAAATATTTCTGTGCATAAACATTTTTTCATCATTTTCTCATTTACTTTCCATCTTTTGTTTTTTATTCACCTTATACATTGAGTGAAAAAAAAAAAGATCAGAAGTCAAGATTCTCTTTACTTGTTAATTTCCCCAGAAAGAAGCCACAAAAATTGTGATGGTATCTTGCAGAACACATGTGCACACACACACCCCACACACATACACAAACCCACATACTCACACATGCTATAAAGGTACGTGCACACACAGACAGACAGAACTCCACTGCCATCTTGGAAATCCTTTTATTGGCCTGTCTCCCTTGGTTATCAAATGAAAAGGCAATTTATTTTAAAGAAAGCTGTAATACTGGTATCAAGCTAAATTAGTTCAAATTTGCTATGGATACAAAAGCAAATTTGAGAGGACATATGACTATTGCACAAGTAATTCAGCAAAGGTCATGTAGATTTCCTTCTAGAATTATTGAATTTATAAGACCATGAGTCCATTCTTCAGATAATAGATGGAGCTCAATACTGGGTTTATAACAGGTGCATTTTTTAACTGAAATGAGATTGTCTGCAGCCTTACACAATATAACGAGGGATGGGGAAACATGAGAAACAGTTTAAGGAGCTGGAAATGTTTCATCTCAATATGAAGAAACAGCAGTAACAGAATAGCTTTCTTTGCATATTGAGGCCGCCATCATTATTAAAATGAGATGACTCATACTGTGATGCTGTCTTGTGTAGAACCAATCATAGAAAAATGAGAGAATCATGAATGAGGTTACCCAGCTCTGAAATGGCCATCACTGGGGAGACCTCTCCAATGCATGCAAATGTGCCAATGACTACTTACAAACAATTGTTTTGGGTTTTTTTTGTTTTTCCTAAAGGCAAAGACAATTTTGCATGGTGTGAGGTCTCTCATTAAATGAATTCCAAATTCCCTTCTAATTATATTATTATGTGAACTAAAACAATTCACCTAGTCATCTCTTCCAGTCAATGTGCTCTCTGAGGATTGTGGATGACAGTGAAGTACGATTGATACAAATACTTATGAAAGTTAAAGCTAAAACAAACAGAAAACAAGCAAAACTCTTTTTGACCCATGTCTTCTCTCAGGTACAGAAAAAATGTCCTTTAGGTTTATGATTTATAATACAGAGTGGTGCTTTTTTTTATTTGATCTAACACCAATTCTTAGCGGAACCGAGGTCGGTTAGCATTAGTGAACCTTTTGGGACCTTGTCTAGCTCCATACAGTTCTCTAGTACTCATAGATTGAGTGCAGTTTAGTGTTTAACCTTCTCAGTTTTGTTCATGATTTTGATTCGTTTTAAATAGCCTCTTAGTATCTCCTTTTCCAGATACAAATGTTCTCCCTCCTTCCCTCCCTCCCTTCCTTCCCTCCTCTCTTCCTCTGTTTTTTCCTTTCTTCTGTTCTTCTAACCTCTCTCCTCCCACCTAACTTTATCTGAGTTTACCTCCATCCAATAGGGCAATTGAGTGAAGGCTTTCTGTATCTTTCCTAGAACCATACAGTTTTGAATAATATGCTGAGGCAGATCTGCCCTCATCATCTCTTAAAATGACATGTTTATACTCCAGATAAAATCTGGTATCATTTGGTCATATTTACCCCAACATATTAGTAGAATTAGGATATATTTAATAAAAAATAAAGTGGTATTGTAATCATTACCAGATGGTATTTTTCCTATTGACATGTTTTTATAGTTTAATTAGGTATTTTTATATGGTCAGAAACATATTGTTTTATTTAGGTAGATCCTTCATATGCTTTGTGATACTTATTTTTGGGTGTTTTATAATTTGGGTTGCTATTTTAGAAGGGTTTTTTGTTCAGACCTTTAACTTGTGTTTTTAGTATTGGAAATGGCTACCATGTTGAACTCCTTTATATGTAGTGATATATTTTTAGGTTTATTTCTTGGGTTTTCTAAGCAGACAGTCATTTCATGTGGAAATCTTCCCCAGTATTTCGATTTAGATTTCACTGTTCTTGTCGTACTACGTTGACTAGCACTTTCTGAAGATAAATATCAACTGTGGGGTATATTCTTCTTATAAGAGAGGGCCTCTTGTGCTTTAGCAGTTAAATTGTTGACCCTGGAATTGCAATAAATAGTTATAGTTTACTAAAAGTCATATCAGGAGTGATGGATGTTGATTATTATCAAAAGCCTATCTTGAAACTGTCCAGTTGAAGGTACATTGTTGGGGGACTTTGACATGGCTTTGGTGAATCGTTTCAATAGTTTTTCTATTATGCAATTATTTTTTCATTTCTGGAATAAATTTCCTATAGTTTTAGGAGGTTTTCTTCTATAGTTACAACTAAGATTGATGTGCTTTCATCTTAAATTATTCTAATATCTTCAAATACGAATTGAAACACTCTCCAGATGTTTCTATGCCCTGGAACAATTTTGAATACTGGAGAGATTTTGTTTGTTTGTTTTACCATCATCAGTTTGCCCTAATAGTATCAACCACCTTAATGTTGATATTAATTTGTTACTTTTTCTTTCATTTTCTACTTATTCTGTTGTTCTATTTACTTGAATATAATGTAAAAATTATGCACCATCTTGTTCAAATGCAGTTTCCTTGCTTCACTCTTCAAATTCTTATTCAGGAACTTTACAATGGGCCTTACCATTTTAACAACACAGAAAAATGATTCACACCTGGGCTGTCAATGCATCGTTCTTCCACAAACGCTATTTTGCTTTTCTTAAGAGTTGATGCCCTCAACTCTGTGTAGGATGCCAGCTTTGGCAGACATTCTCTTCTGGAACTTAAGGGTAGATACGGGTCGTTATCCAAGGAAAATTCTCCCTCTGTGTCTAATAGGTGTTACTCCCTTCCTGCCTCGCTCTGATGCTGCAGTATTAGTCATGGAGGCCTTGCACGCATTTTTTATTACTCTCCTCATCTCAGACGAGGCAACACCTGCCTGGACTTACTGGTCTCAGCTGGCAGGTTCAGTGGTTGCACGTTAGTTCTGCTGTCTCACTGTTTACCTGGTGGTGGTTTTCCTTTGGAAAACTCTACATCTGGACGGCAAGTTCGCGAACACAGCCCCCAGAACATGTCCCATTTCTAAGGATTTTTCACCTGGCATCATTTCTGTGCTTCTATATTGTGACATCCTCCTAGCCCCAGGCTTGGTGCTCTGATTCCAAAAAGTAAGGAGAGAAAGCAAAGCCTCTCCCATACCACTGCCAAGATTGCCTCACTGTCTTCACACCACTACCAATTTCTAAGTTGAGTTTACACGTATGAGAACTCCCATCATTCCAAATGTACTACTTTACTGTGAGTGTACCCCCATTTTCTCTAAAGTCAGTGTTATGTCCCCCAAAAGATATGTTGAAGTCCTAACCTACAGAACCTCCAAATATGACCTTATTTGGGCTTGGGGGTCAGTGCAGACATAATTAAATTAAGATGACGTCTTAATTTACTGGAGTAGGATGGGTCCTTAATCCAATATGCCCCGTGTCCTTATAGGAGAGAAAGTTGGACACAGACACAAAGGGAAGGAGGCCATACAAAGACAGGCAGAGACTGAGGGATGCAGCCACGATCCAAGGAGGGCGGGGGCCCCCAGAAGCCTAGAGGCTTTGGAAGGGGCCCAGCACCGCAACGTGGTGATTTCAACCTTCACTGCTCCACAGCTGTCAGTCAACACATTCCTATTGTTTTCAGGCACGGAGTTCATGGTACGTCGGTATGGCCGTCCTAGGAAACTAATGGAACCGTTTTCTATGATGGTGACAGTAGCAATGCCCAGTCCTACGAAGTGAGTCTGTTAGAATGGAAGCCCCTCGAGGGTGGGCCCATGCTGAGTTGTGTGCATACTTATATCTTAGCCTCTCACAGATTACCTGGGACTTCTTAGGCATTAACTATTATGGCTGAATGCCTGAATGAAGGGGACTGGGGTCCCCTGTTCTTTCTTTGTTGCAAACCTTGGGTACTCTGAGTCGATCGTATGCTGGGAAAGACAAATGCATGTCCCCTTTCCTCCCTTGGGTTGTAACCATTTGAAGATGAAAGACTTGGGTTGTGGTGAGCTGAAACCCTTTGTTATTCCACCTTGACCTACCTTGTGATTAATAATCCTTCCTTATAGGTTTTAATTTCAAGTTTGTTACTTTAGATTTGCTTATTTGCACTATCTCCCCATGATTTAATGAATATTTAGGGAAACCATTACACTGCTGTTATTAATTTTTACGATGTTGCCCTGCTATGACTTGGGTAAGTCAACCATCCACTTTCTTTTATAGAAAAAGACATTTAATTCAAACCGTGTTAGTGACTTGCCCCAAATCATACAGCTAGTGAGGGGACAGAACCAGGACATAGGTCTTTGCTTTGCTTCTTACCTCCTCATCAAGTTGACTGATCTGTATTAGGAGAGTTCTAGGCCATCTGCAAAATATTACAAAAGAACACGGCAAACACCCGACCCACACAGGGCTCGCAGTGTTTGTTTAGTCCTGCCCTTTGATTATTGACCTTAAACCAGCTTCCTGTCCGTTTCCACATAGTCACTCCTAACTTCTGGGAACTAAATTGTATAACAGAGCAACTATGCAAATGAAGCCTTGTAAAAAATTAATCATTAAGTCAGCCCACGATCGATTTTTCATCTTAAAAAATCAGTTTCAGTAGTTCATGCTCCAGTGCTCGCCGGGCATGGATACCTGGCGTCCAACCTTTACTACATGCACAAAAATAAGCTCACTTTGGGGACTTTCTCAGCTTCTTTTTGCCCCATCTAATTCGTTTCCTTATTACTCAAGCCTACCTCTCCCACCTCCTTTAGTCGCTAACATCTTTTACAGAGGCGGACATTAATTCTGATGACCTTTGACAGCATTCTCTGCATTTTTAAAGAAAACCTGAAATAATGTCATTTTTGGAAAGGGAACCCAGCTTTAAACACACACACATGTACAGACTCATAATACATACACATGTATACAGACACGTATATACGTGTGTGTGTTTATATATACATGATGGTGGAATGATAATGAGGAAAGACTGGGGTGCTAATCGCTCATTGGTTTTCCTTCATTGTGGATACTGCTGATAGCCCCCCAGTAATCGCATTCTCACTCCTCTCGCTCTTTGGTAATCACGGTTTGTAGGTAGCCGGAAATAACGACCTTGATGTTTCCATGGCAAAACACATTACAAGTCCACCCAGGAGCACACTCAAATTCAAATCTCTGCGGTTAGAAAACTCATATCCTCACATGCAAGGTTTGTTTGCAGGGCCTCATTTTATTTAAAATAATTAAATGTAAGCAACCTCATTTTAGCTCAACTCTAACTAAGCATGGGAAGCAAAACATAAAGAAAGCTAGAATACATATAGAGGTACATGTTTTCATCCTTTACATGGCAAAGAGATTTTACCTCTTAGAATGCTTGCCCAAATGCCTGAATAGGAGTAGGTCTGGGTCCAACCATTAAAAAAAGAAAAAGAAATGCAAATAATAGAATGTTCATTTATTTTTATTCTGTTACGTATATAGTAAGAGTAGCAAAAATACACAGCATTTGGGCTTGGAATGATTTGTGTTTGGTAAGGATCATGTATGTTTGCACCCTCTGTCTCAAAACAAAGGAAAGATCGGATGCTGTAAGATCATTCTCATGTTTTCTCTTCAACTCTACTCCTCATTACACACACACACACACAAAGATAAAATGCACACGAGTACATACATATGCACATATGAATGCATGAACATGCATGCATACATGTACACAGACATTCTGGAAATATAAAGCTGTTAGCCCTAGAAAAGCTTACATCATTATATGACATAATATGACTCAAGGCAGCATAATCCCACCAGCCTCCCAATCAAAACTCATAAAAGCTACAACATGCAAACCCTCTTTTCTTTTTCCTCTATACTTATACGAAGATAGAAGATACTGTGTGATCTCTAACTCAGATTGGAAGATTGTATCAGTTATTTTAAGACCTTGGAGAAAAATATCATGTGGCTCCCACAGCCCAGGACTGCTAGGAATAGCATGATTTTACAGTAAAGCCCAGGGCGGGGAGAAATGGGTGTCTTTTGGGGGAAGGAACCATTGGGTCTCGAATAGCCAGGTCATGTTCACCAGGCGCTAGTGGTCAGTATGCAACTGGAAATTACATGGGGACACCCCTATGCAGTGAGAGACGCGTCTTTCCATTTTATTTCACTTTTTGCACCAATGACACAGGATGTTAAGTTAACCCTCCAAGCAGCCTCTTGTGTTCTGCACTTCTTCCAGAGGGAGGTCACAGTTCAGTAATGGTCACAGCTCAGTGGGACACACATTTCTTAAGGATTTCTCTTAGTACTTACTACTTAAGGCTCATACCTACATACAAGTTACCTATGTGACTTTTAATAGGTAAGTAGTATTGGGTTAAATACATTTAAAGACACGGTGGCACCATTTGGAGCAAGAGAGGAAAATAGCAAATAGAATTTCACTCAATAAAATATTATAATAAAGCTAATGTGTTTTCTAGGGAAACTGACTTTTCCCCACAACAGTTCATTTGAATGTTTGTTTATTCTGTAGTATGAAGGAATCAGAGCATCAGCTTTGGAATCAGATAATATACATTTAATTATCAGATCTGACAACTTTCATTTCATGTAAAATGCAGATATTACTTCCATTAACAGGGCTGTTATGAAAATTAAAGAAGATACTTTATATGTGAGATATACAACTGAACATGTCAGCTGATAACTTTTTTCTGGGGCGTTGGTAGTAAAAAGTGTTCCTTGGTCTGACTGGTCTCCAAAGGAAGCGAGAGATGCTGAGACTGGCTGTCTTCATTCATTCATTCATTCATTCACAATGGCTGCCGTAACAAAATAGCACTGACTGGGGGGCTTAAAGAAACAGCAGTGAATTTTCTCCCAGTTCATCTCACTTATCCTGTCAGCATTAGGCAGTAGGCGGAGATGGTCACTTCCTTATTCTTGAATCGCTTTCTTCTCCTGACTTCCAGAGTGCCCTGTTCTCTTGGTTTTCTTTTCACCTTACAATTAATTCCTTTTAACTATCCTCGGCTAGCTCATTCTCTTCTGTTCTCAAAATCAACCTTCTTTTATAACTATACTCAAAATGTAATCCATCAATATGCCCAAGATTGCCAAATGTATGCATTCAGCCCAGTCCTGTTTCCCAAACTCACATACTCAACTGCCTGCTCCCCTTCTGTCCATTGATCTCACTAGTGGACGTCTCCACCTCAGCATGACCAGACCTGAATTCCTGGTGTTCTTCCCTGAAATCTCCTCCCAATCTGGGCTGCTTTCAAATCCATCCTTCCAGGGGTTCAGACAAAAGTCACGTAACGATACCTGAATCCCTTTGCCCTTGAGCACATGTTAATATTATTCTTTAGAGTTCTTTCAGTAGTAAAAATCTTTTAGCACAATAAGGAAGTAGAAAATGAAAAAAAAATGCTTATAACACACTCAGTCGACACTAGCTGGTAAGAATGACCTAAAGATATTTAAACTTGCCTTCAGGTTAAAATTTATTTTGAAGGCAAGATATGGAAAAACAAAGCAAAACAAAACTGTAAATGATTAACACAAATATTGAAGCCGAAGGGAGGCTCCATCCATGTATCAATCTCCAAAGTTAACTGTAAAACATTTCACACCATTGGAAGCATTGTGATGTTCAGTCTTCTATTCTAAGGCATGACCTTTAATTAGATATGGCTGCAGAAACGGCCAGATTGGATCCCTAGTGTGAGTGATGTATAGTGACAGAGGCGAGGGTTGGCAAGGAAATAACCACCCACTTCTTCTTCCCGTCACCTTATTGTGTCTAAGAAAGGGGGTGCTCTGATCTCCCTGCTAACGTTTCTCACGCCTACTCTCTCCCTTCCCCTATTAACTCCAAACTGTTGCTTCCAGAGTTTTACAGAAATTCAGAATTGCTTCTAAGGGAGAATAAATTTTGTCTATGGCACAGTTTCTTAAAAGCCTCATTAAACGTCAAGCTCCACTAAGAAGATATTAATCAGGTTTTGCTTATAATTGTTTGCCCAGTGCCTAGAGTGCGGTGGATGTTGACTAATATATATGGGATTAAAAATTTCTCTTCGGTAGTTGCTTCTGACACCCCATTAGCATCCAGAGTTGACAACCATCAGCACGTAGAGGCTGGCAATCTGTGGGCACTGCCATCTGGCATCTATGATGGGAAACAGAAACTCCCAGACAAACTTGCTCCAAAAGGAAGAACGCATTTGTTGATTTCAGAACCCACCCTACTGATTAGCTATGGGTGATACACTAGCATACCATAATTCCTCTTTATTTCCTCAGCCTGACTTAATTATCATACCTGTTATAGAGCTTTTAAATCTGGGGTCACTACTTTCCAATAAAAAGTCTCTGGCCATTACAAAAAACAACTCTAAAATGAGCTAAGCTTTCTTTTGGCTTCCTTCCTGGGCCTTGCCCTGTTTCCTTCAAGCCTCGTTTTTAGATGCCCCCCCCCCAACCCTCTTCCTCACCAAGGCCTTCGTCAGGTGACACACGTGGGATTTTTCTGTAGTGCCCTTGATTCCTTGTACCGTAGCACTCGTGGCAATGTGTCAGACTTGCCTTTTTAGGGGTATCTATCCTTCAGATGGCCCTGAGAGGTCCAGTTACTGCCTCCATGTCGTGAGACACAGACATTGGAGGAGGGGGAAATGACTTTTAAAAATCCTTACATAATTAGAAATTTGGTATATTTACATTTGACAGTGTGTCCCCTCCTTCAGCAAAGTGGAAACAGCCTCGCTTAGTGCTTTGCAGAAATAATGAGCAAAAATAGACTGAAACAGACAGGAAGCTACCGAGTACCAGATGGGACGCGTCATCAATAACATCGAACTAGAAGCCATCAAGAGTTTATCTGAGGGCAGGTTTCCTGCTGTGTGTCCCTCCAAAGCCACTGGTGATTCTTTG
This sequence comes from Hipposideros armiger, assembly GCF_001890085.2. Classification (NCBI taxonomy): domain Eukaryota; kingdom Metazoa; phylum Chordata; class Mammalia; order Chiroptera; family Hipposideridae; genus Hipposideros; species Hipposideros armiger. Next base: position 1,870,256 of record NW_017731387.1, read on the forward strand.
CTTTGGCTCTGCAGTAATGAGGCCAGAAACTGTGTCTGCTTCGCTCATTTTCATGGCGGTTTCAGACCCCAGCACAGTGCCAAGCACACACATTTGGCACTCACTGTATCTGCTGAGTGTTGAATGAATTTTCGTATATAGAAGTTTGTTCTTTGCTCTCTCTCTTGTCTGCATTCTTATTTGTCAAAATCGTATTGTCAATTTCAAATCTCTTCTGGGGGTCTATTTAGTGTCATGGTTTTTTTGCATTTTTTTTGTGTGTGCTTTTTGTTGGTGATTTTGCTGTTTAAACTAATCCTCCGGCAGTGATGCCAAGGTGCTGTCTAGTGTCCCAAATGCTAGGAAGATCATGTGCCTTACAGAGAGCATGCGTTCGTCAGGTGAGCTTGTGCAGGAATGAGCTTAGAGTCATTGGCTGAGTGCAATGCTCATCCAGAAAGGTAATGAGAAAACGCACCCTTCTGTGTGTGAGCCTGCTCTGGAAAAGGAGCATTGATAGTTGCATGATGAAGCTATGGAAGAGGTGGAAAACTGGCTAAATTTGTGAATTCGTGAGATGATGACCGATAAAAAGAAAGGTATAGAGGATAACAGTGTCCTAAGGCTGAAAGCTGAAGAAGTTTATGGTCATGTTATCCAAGCTCAAGACAATATTAAACCTTTCTCAGTGTTTTTTTGTAAAGATAGGCCGCATTTATTTAATTATTTGGAAGACATACATATGAAATTAAGTGTCTGTAAACAGAAACACATATGAAACAGGATTATGTATTGATCTGTTGGTGACAATGTGACCAGAGGCTGTCGAGAACCTAATGCTGTGTTCACCTAAGGACCAGCTCCGTATTCAGTAATTCAGTGTTTGCAGACGCATCACAGAACAGAACTAGTGCAAAGAATGAGAATTGACTGTGTGTGTGTGTGTGTGTGTGTGTGTGTGCATGAGTGTGTGCAAATTATACTTGTGACCAATGCGAACGTTCCCACCCACATCTGTTATAAATTATCTGTATATATACTATGTAAATAAAAACAGAATACAAAAGCATCACTTGCTCTGGACATACCTTGGTCAGGCTATACCTTGTAGTTCTACCTTGATGACCTAAGGTATTCTTGTCTGTTCTCCAGATGTTACCAACACAAGCACCGACTCTCTTGTGCTTTTTGGCACCCCCCTTGGTGGCAGTACTGTAGACTATTCCTCCAAAGTTCTTGTTGAAGAAACAAAAGGTCTTTGCCATGGCACGTTATCGCTACTCAGTCTAGTGGGAAACAGTGGACCTGATTGCCTTTCTGGCAGCTGTTTATTGGCTTGAGTAATTAGCCTTTGTTAATTCAGTATAAGATGTCGGCAGCAGGCGGCCTGCAAGTGCACACACAGAAACGCATCCGACCAAAAGCTGGGTAAAATGACCTGAAATGTGTCCAGAACTATTCACATGTAAATAATGGCACTTTAGTAGCAAAAAAAAAAAAAAGACATGAAATCATTGATATTAATACTCTAAAAAATTTCCTGAAAATTAGGCCATTATCTTTACAGTTTCAAGTACTTTAAAAGCTGCTTGACTTTCTTTCATGGGGAAGAATATCAATAGAAAACCATTATTCTGCTTGTAAGTCAGCAGGTGCTCCCGGAAAGTAGCTTATATTTCCAGCATATGAGGTATATGCTTAATTACTCAGACACAGTCATTTAAGTAAAAAAAATATATAAAGTTACAATTTGAAAAGTCCCCATTAGTTAAATAATTTAATATGCATCCAAGTTGCTGGTGCTCACGAAGGAACGTGATTCCTATGAGGAAATATTTTGTACGAAGCATAGAGTTGGATTCATTCCTCGCTTTAATCTGCAGATGTTAGATCTATTTCCTATTTTGTATAGTTTAGTGGTTCCCATAAAAAGGCCCAATTTGGAGGTCCAGAAACTACTTTTAAAAACCTGTTTTTCACTTGTGCGTCTTCCACAATTACTTAGCTCAATCACTTTATCCTTATTACGTGCAAGGCATTTAGTAGGAAATTGACATATATGGGTAAAAATGAAATAAAAGGAAAAATTGACCCCAAACGACTAACATGAATGGCACTAAAAATATTTTCATCACTGATGAAAATGTTGATCTTCAAAATGTGCTGTTATAGTGATCAGTCATACCATCTTAACATATACCTGCTACAATATATGCCACACGTGATTTTTACACTTAATATTACAAAAATCCTTTGAGCTGAGAATTATAATCCTCATTATACAGGTAAGACTGATGAGCCTCAGGAAGCTCCACATGTTGCCCAAGTTCACACTGCTAGAAAGTCTAGAATCTGGGAGCTACCAAAAAATGCAGTTTTACAATGAAAATAAAATATATTTTGAAGACTTACTCCCCCATTCCATGTAATTTATCTTGTACAAATACTAGATGCAAAGGGTCACAACTGCTTCTACACAAGAAACTGACTCTAGTCAAATTTTACTTTGAACCCTGGTGCCCCCCCAATCAGGCATAGTGACAGGTGCCCCCAATCAGGCATAGTGACAGATGCCCGGATTTAAGCATAGTGACAGGTGCCCCCCCATTCAGGCATAGTGGCAGGTTCCCCCCCATTCAGGCATAGTGATAGATGCCCCCCATTCAGGCATAGTGACAGGTGCCCCCAATCAGGCATAGTGACAGGTTCCCCCCCATTCAGGCATAGTGACAGGTGCCCCCATTCAGGCATAGTGACAGAACAAGAACTAAACATAAGTCTGATATTTAGATCATGGCCCTTGCTAATGCAACCAATTTCTCCTGCCATTTCTCCGTTACTTTTAACTTACCAACTTTCTTGGCCTCAAGTGAATTTTAATTAACTACCTCTAATCAGCTTTTTTTGGAGGGGGGGGAAACAGGGTAAAGATCAATAATGGAATGACAGCAATCCTGTCACTCATTTAACGATCCCCCACAATCAGTTCTATGGAAGAATGACCACTTCCAGATAAAAACTTAAAAGCTTATGCTTTGTATGTCAAAATATCCTGTCTTATTTTCAAATAATTTTTCAATTTGTTTTGGACAACAGTGCAGAGATAATTATAAATCCATAGAAAAATGAGTCCTTTGGATTTTTGCAAAAGATAATATTCTCCAGAAGTTAGAATAAGATGTGGAATTACTCGGAACATCATTTTCCTCCCAATATTACAATCCTGGGTAAATACAATGAAGTATTTACAAAAGCTGAGAAATTATCTTTAGTTTTATTGTTCCTTATTATCCTCTGAGCACAAGAGAAAATTTGAAGCTGTAAAAACAAAGCATGCGTGATCCTTTCCTCACTTCTCTCACAGTAACCATCTTCCTGTTCAAGCGAGGATCAAATAGAAATGGCAGTGCGTTGACTTCTAATTCTCTGATGCTATCCAGGCCAAAACAGGTGTTATTGACTAAAGAGCCAATAAGAAATGCAGTAAATCTTTGCTTATTATGGGTTTTTACCCAAACACTTATTTTACCATAATCCATTGAAGGAAGAAGCATTTTAGTTTTAAGTGTTGATCATAAAAATATAATCATTAACGAAGGGGAGACTTATCTTTTATGGGAGTTTCCTTCTCGCTGGTTCATGACTGCTTGTCAGTAATAAAAATTGGCTAGTGTGTCCCTGCTCACTAGGTAGAGTTATTATTCCCTTCACTGTGACAATCAATGCATTTGAAACAACCCCATCAGCAGTGCTGATAGCCTGACCTAAAAGGTGCAGATGGGAGGGGCAGGACCTGCAGAGGCATTCTGAGAGGAAGCTATTCGTAGCCAGTCAAGGACAGAAGAAATCAGCCATAATACAATCATGCTGTAGATTGCCTCGTAATGTTCATGCTTGCAATTATGCCATACATAACTTTTTAACAGATAACGTCAATCTTCAACAGGTACCTTAAAACAAATAATGTGATTGAATGACTTCTTTTAGAACAATGTCGGGCATAACAGCTCAAAAGACCTTCCGTTTAAACAATAATTTAGAAAAAGAATGCTTTATTGAGTTAGAGAAATTTGATCATAATTTAAAGTGGGAGTACACTTTCTATACTCAATTATTCTAAGATGGCTCAAACCGAAGTTGCTGAATTGAATATTACTCATGCTAAAGAGAATTTTCTGAAATGTGTACCTCTTATTCATCACAAAAATCAATATATTTAAAACATGCAATATCAGTTCATTGAAACTACAAATTATTAAAAGCACTCTCTTTTGGATGAATAATTAAGTAAAGAACAAATAATGATAGCTTTATCCCCATCAACAAAAACATTTGAATATTGTTCTCATTACTTCAACCCCTTGATATCATAGCTTACCCTACAGTACCTTTCTCCCGAATCGGATATTGATGGCTGCAGTCGTGGGAAAGGCACAAATGTGGGTCCACAAGGAACTAGCTGTGGAGACATTATGATCTTCTCCTCAGATATTTGTTGAAGAAAGAGAAATTCGTTTACCACCACAAATTCCTTTTATCCAGATGCATGGTCAAAGGAATGGAGTCTGTATCTACCATTACTTTGGAGAGATGTTATAGGATGTAAACATTTTAGCTCCAGCAGCCGGTTCTAATTTCTTTAATGCTATCTTTGTTCAGCATTGTTTGACAGGCTATTAAGGAAATGTTGATGATACAGGAAGACCATCGACTGGTTAACACGATTATTTTACAGAGCACTGTGCATTCATTAATAGAAAATAAGTTGTCGTAATATTCCTCGCCGCTTCTTTCTAAAAATCTCTTATTTATATTTACTTAGTCTGAGGGTGTTTAGTGTTCAAAACATAGAACATGGCACATGTTTCAGGAAATATAACGCATAGCCTTTCCTCTGATAAACAAAATCAGATGTTAATTTTAAGTAAAGTCCATGATGCCGAGGACATGTCTGCCGGCACACAAGCCTTACCACTCAGAAAAATAAGAGGGATCAAATTTCAAACAGCAAGGGCTTTTTCAGCAATGAAAGACATACACACACTAAATGCTAAATTCCAGTGGGCGCCATTGTTCCACATGAGTCCTGGGAAAGGGCTGACATGATGAAGGACACAATGAGTGTGGCAGGGTGTCGTACAGGCACAGGAACGGCAGAATGCACAAAAGAAAAGATAGTCATGTATGAATTCATAAATATGCAGGAATATATAAAAGGTACAAGCCTCAACAAAAAGCAAGGCAAATGTTAGGAAGATATTGGCAACTGGTAACGATAACAATGGCACACAGTAGTGTGTAAACATTTTTTGTAGCCTTAGTCATGCTCATCTTGTTTTGATTGTGAAAAATCAGAGCAATATAATTGCCCAATAATAGAAAATTGGATTACTGTTTTTTGGTACATTATAGGATGGAATAGTATGCAGTCACAAATAATGATGGGAAGCTATTCATGATATGCTGTTACGTAGAAGAACCAATAAATATGCAAACAATTAAAAATAAGTTACCAAATACTACTGTGCTTTGATCCTGTTTGGATAAAGCTCATAAATTTAAAAATAAAAATCCAAAATATTATACATCAAACTATGAGCATTGCTGAAATCAGGTTGTTTTTCTGAAGTTCCCGGTGACTATTGTTAATTAGTATTTCCTGCCTTTCTTGTAGTGACCACGTTGTACTACATAATAAAAATCAAACACTAACCACATAAGACACCCCATTTGTACCACCTAGCATCACTGTCGTGTTAAGATTTAACCATGATTTTACTTCCTGAAATGCTTATCTATTCAAAATCACTTTCTGGATGTCGTTCACAAAGACCCAAATAGCTGCTCTCAGGGCCATTAGGTCATTTTTTTTTAAATGTCGTGCTGGAAATCGCATCCTACTCAGAGTAGAAGTAAGAGATGCTTGTCCCCTGCAGCTGCTTGCTAGTTAGCTCAGCCAGCTAGGTGTCAGCCCCCAGCCAACTTCCCAGGCTTGTTTGTTAGGTGCGGACAAAAACTTTCAAGGGCCAAATATTTACTGTAAATAGTAATTTTACAGAACATAAGTTCTTGACCTTGTCGCTACCCAAGGATCAAGAACCTATTATCTAACATCCTCACAACTTGTACTCTTCTGAACAGCCTGTGAGGCGTAATTCATGGCATTCCTTCCAGAACAAGGTGTGGGCTTTGCTGGTTAGAGCTTAGGAGGCATTTCCTTTCATTCAGCTGAGCTGGACCCATCTTGTCTGCCAGCCCCATCAAGGAAAAGATACTCAGATCCCAGAGCAGAAGCCCCAGGCTGACGTCCACAAGGACAGGCTGCCATCTGCGGATTATAATGTTGAGGGAAAGCAACGAGCTTTGGAGCTATGGGACTTCGCATTCAAGTCCAATTGTAAGGCTGTCGAGGTGTGGGGCTTTGAAAACACCAAGGGTATCTACTGTTCTGAGATTCAGTTTCCTCTAAGGTAAAATGGGGGTAGTAATTCCTACTTCCTAATATTAATGAGGATAAAGTGAGAACGATGTGAAACACCTAACAGAGAAACTGACGTAGAAGCCTCTCAATCCTTTCTTTCTCATGCGTGTATTGACCTGGTCTCCTGATGGTAACCATTCTTATCACACTAGTTTGATAAAAAAGTGTCCCCCGAAACCACATAGACAGGTTAGTAAGGCTTCACAGAGTTATCCCTGAGAAATGTAGATTTGTGGAAAGTTGACTGAAATAACAAAAATAACTGAAGAGCCTGGTGATTATTTCAGCGGGATCTCTAGTCTGTCAACATACAGTCTCTCTCCATGAAGTAATCGGAGGGGTCTTTATTTCTGCAATTGAATGTAATTAGACTAAAAGCTGCTGGTAGAAATGAAGAAGTGATTGCAGAAGCAGTTTTCTGAGCATTTAGAATTTAGAGAACGTGGTTATGGGGAGTACCTAGGGATGCTTATCTACGAGTTAACTTTCTTGCTCTGATTATGAATAGCCGTCAAGATATTCAAATTTGTGGTATAGCTGCCTTGCTCACTCAACACCACAGGAGTCAAACTATTCATTAGTAGTTTTTCCCTCTTAAGGAAGGGATGTTTTATCACATGTTCAGATTTATTTCACAGTGATTACAAATGATCAACAGAAATAATATTCTGATTTAAAACTTTAGTCCATTAAACATCTTTTCAAAGCGTCAGAGTTTGGGCTCGCAGTACATGCTGCCAGGAACAACTCATTCTGACACTCAATAAAAGCACAAATAGAGCAGCAGTCAAGCGAGAAACAGAGGAAAGTAACTGATCTGCACCATTTCCATGTAACGTATTTGGACATCATTTGTGTTTCCAGAACCAACGTCAACAGGACCACCCAACAGCTAAGTTCATTTACAGACTTACCACCCAGGAAGCCTAACATTTCCAAGCTTAACCTTGGACCTGTCTTATCACAAAAGAAGGAAGACATCGAGATAAACAGCAGAGAAGATACAGATCATCTTTGAGACCATGTGTTTCTTACTTCCTCCTTGAATTTCCATTATACTGAGCAGAATTCCATATGCATCATATTTACCAATGGAAATGAAAAGGAAAAAAAGCAGAAAAATTGTAAACGTCTTGCAATCTCCAATTATCAGCAACCGTACTGTTTAACATATTTAATGATTCTCTGTGGCTGAGCCAAAATCACTGTCTTCCACTCTACTTGAGCTTTCGCATGTGTAAAGGGATGTCTGTAGGATAATGTTCCACTCTATTCATATGCTTTCATGAATAATCAAGGTTTGAGCTCTTTTTTTAATGAGCCAAGGCTTAAGACCATATGACTCAGAAGGCACTGCAATGAAATAAAGGTGTCAGACTGCCTACTCCTCCATATAACCGGAGGGACGTTGTCTCCCCGCAACCCCAAGTGCATTTTGGTGGTTCAGATTTTAAACGTTCTCGAGGATACCAGCAACAATTCAAAATCAAAGGAAATTCGCAAATAATCCACATGCACAGGTCCCTCCATCTGGTCATGCTAGAGTTCCGTTCTTGTTCTGGGCAAACCAAACATTATATAAATGATGCCGTGCCTAGAATTTGTGGTGTCAAGTTAGTGACTAAGGTGTCTCAGGATATCACAGTCCAATGTTGGTACTGTTTATGCCTATTAATAGCTTCTAAGGCTCAAGTTTTACTATCTGATGCTGGCAGAAGAACTCTGAGAAAAGCTACTCATGTGACACTCTCTTCCAATACCCAACAATTATTGGCCTTCTCAGGACTCTGTGTATAACAAGAAAAGTGTGCCTTAATTACAAAAAGAGATTGTGGTCCTTATTTCGTTGTGGCTATGCCTTGTCTTATACATATAAAAATCATTTAAAAATAGAAATATAATGATCTAAAGAAGCAAGGATAAATAGGAACCAACTGACTGGCATACATTGATGGCTCTCTTATGGACCAAAACATATTTGGGAACTTTTCAAGTTCTTCCATCTTCTGGGGTGCTTCATTTTCCCACCTGTAAAATGAGATTTAACGTGCTTCCTCCCAGGTCAGAAATCGAGCAATGGTTAAAATCAATCCATGTGGAAAGAAAAGGCTCAGCTTGGTGACAGAAAGACTTATTCATTCAACAACGTGTATGTATCTTCTGTGATGCTTTGCATCAATATAAAGCAGTGAGGAAAAGAAAAAGTCTTGCTATCACAGAAGAATCTATTCTATTACAGTCAGAAAAATCAGAGAACAAACAAACACGGCAATAAATGTTTAGTTACAAATTGGAAGAGTAATATGGATGGAAAGTTCAAGGTGCTAAAAGACTGGATAGATTGAGTACATAGAAAGCAAGAGTCCTCACCACTTGGACCAGATTGCCTTCTGGTAAATTCTTCTCTCAATTTACCACCCAGAAAGTCATTTCGTTAGCCAAAAGTTCGCTTTCATTCCCAGTTTGGAGATAATGCAGATCTGTCATTCATGCCCAGTACATGCCCAGTACGCCTGCACTCAGTGGGCCAACCCTCAGAAGGTGATGATGGATGGGGGGAGAAAAGAAGGGATTTTATTTTTTTTAACTGAAGACATGAAATGCGCTAGCTCAGAAAACCACCATTTGCAAATGCTGCTTCCCACAGCTGATGATTGTCCATATTTCAGTGTTGAATGCCTTTTATAGGTAACCATTTTCAGTGCATTTATACTTGAGAGAAAATAATAAATAGAGGTATAATTCCACAGAGTAAACTGATTTCCTGCTAGACTAAAAGGGGAATTATCTCTGCATTCAAAATACACAACTGGCTAGATACATTACTTTAGCTTTTCTCATTTTGAAATCCTCCTCCAGGCAATAAACATATGCAAGCCATAAAATTATTATTAACATAGTATTTACTAGGCTTGGGAGACTAATTATTTGAGTTGATGCAGGGATGCCTATATCCTAAGATTATCCTCAAATGAAGAAAAAGAAGGAGATGGGGAAACCAAGAAGCTGTTGCAAGCTAAATTAACATTAAGTAGGAAAAAACAAAACAAAACATAAAAAGAAAGCTTAGCCTTTAAATTTAAAAAAATAATAATAATAGGGCCGGCCGAGTGGTGTGTTGGTTAAGAACTGGCTTGGGACGCCAGAGGGCCCCGGTTCAGATCTCACATATGAGGGCCAGTGACACTGCCCTCCACAGCTAAGATGCTAAACAACAGCTCGACCTGGAGCTGGGCTGCCGTGAGTCGCTGGTGACGGCGTAGGCTGCAGCCCCTGTGGCAGTGGGTTTCCATGGGCTACCGTATGTAACCAGCAGCCAGCGTGAGCGGCCAGCAGCTGCAGTGAGCGGCCGTCCAGAAGCCGGCGACTGATGTGCCTCGCCCGGGAAGAACGCAATGATGGTGCCAACTTGGGCCAGTGAAGCAACGTCGTCCACAACTAGACTGAAGAACAAAACGACAGCAACTTGTCTGTTCCCCTCCCCCAATTCCCCAGCGATGTTCCCCTCCCCCAATTCCCCAATCTTAAAAAAGAAAAAATGTATTCAAAGGATTAGATCATGAGAAATGAAGAATGCACTGCCATGAAATCTGTCTTTTTGAATGAAAAATAAATAAATAGCTTTAGAAAAAAGAATATGTGCTTCAACAGATTTCACAATCCCCACATAAAAACACATCATTCTTTTTCTAACCACCGTGAAAAACAATCTCTCAATATTGGCGTGTCATCAAATGTTCTGAACATCTGAGGATTCAAGAGGAAATGGACTGATATTGCAAAATTAAATTATACATATAACAGCAAGTTAGGGTCATATTTGGGTAAAAAAAACAAACAAAAAAAACCTCTGTATTTCAAACTCCCTTGCCAATTTTCCAATCCAGTTTTCCTTAAAAGGAGAAGCTAGATAAAGCCAAATCACTCAGGTAAAAATTACATAATAAAAATATGAATTCAACTTTCCTACTTATGTCTTTGAGAAAATAGCAGCATTGAACATCAACCCACCAACAAGCAACAGACTGTGAGCACCTAAACATGAGTACAGCACTGTGCTGAGTGGACGCAGCAAATCTCCGTGGCTGGAAACCAGTTGTCCAGTTCCATAAACATGGAGTCTGATAAACCTGAGTTAAAAACTAAGGTCCACCTCTTAGCAAGTGCATAACCTTGAAAATTTTGCTAATTTCCTTTTTCCTCATTACTTCACCTATAAAATAGAAATAAGAATGTCTACGTCATAGAGTTGGTGACTAGAGTTAAGAGAGACAAAGCACAAAAAGTGTCCACTCAATAACTGTTACATCTTCTTCCCTGAGTAATATATTGAACATATAAGACAAAAACAATTAAGATATTTAATAATCAGTATTTTTAAATACATTTAAGCAAAAAGAAAAAATCAATTAGAAGTGGAATAAATTGTGTTATAGATCCTACCATGTCTTGTTGTACCTCAGGGGTCAGCAAACGATACCCCATCAGCCAAATCCTGCCCACTGCCTGTTCTTTTATAACCTGTGGACTAAGATTGGTTTTTATATTTTCAAATGGCTGAAAACAAACCCGAAAAAGAAGAATATTTTATAGCATGTGAAATTTATATGAAAATTTCAATGTCCATAACAAAGTTTTATTCAAACTCAAAACATGCTCCTTCATCTACATACTGTCTAGGGATGCTTTAAAGTTATAGCAGTGAAGTTGAGTAGTTACCAAAGAGACTTAGCGGCCTCTAGGGCCTAAGATACATGCTATCTGGTCCTTCCCACAGGAAAAAATTGCTGATCCCTGCTCTAGCGATCAGGATAGTCTATCTTCTGCCACGACTTATTGTTACATTTTAGCAGGACTTTTAAGAGCTTCACGTTTTGATTACAGAGGACTGATTTTAATTATCTGATAATATACACCACAGTTTTAGCCACTGCATTTCCTATGAGATGAGATGATGTCATGGAAGTAAGAATAATGCTTATTGAATGAGGATTCAGATGAAAATTGGACAGAGGACAAGGTTGGGAGAAAGACTTTTCACTATACTCTTATATAGTTACTGATTATTAATATATGTAAATTCAAATATTAAAGAAATATGTCTTCTTAAGAGATGAGGTGATCAAACACTTTAAGCAGTGTCATTTCCTCTGTCAAAGTTTTAAAACTGTGTATATAGTTTGATTCATAAAAGCAAGAAATCTAAAAGAACTTTTATAATTTTAAAAGTTATGATTTAAAAGGTTTAAATAACTAACTCACACTGAGCTAAAATCTACGTAACATATTCTATTAAGAGCATATAGTTTCTAAAGTATACAAGTATACTGTTTATCTAATTAGAATTTCTTAATTACTTTCTATGAATTGGCCTAAATGTTCGTTAGCCTTCCATAGACCTAACCACAAGATGACATCGGGTCTTTCCAAGACAAGAAAATGGAGCAACCTGATAGCTTTTGATTTACAGATATAAAACACTGATTTGAAATAAAACACTTAGACATTTTTATAGAACTCTGATTTTCCAAAAGATAGAATGCTGGATAAAGGAGATGGGCAATAATATAAGCCTACAATATCTGAAAGTGGTTGGAGGAAACGAAATCCCACACAGCTTCCTACAATACAAGGTGTGATCGAAAAATACAGTGAGTGTTTAAATAAAAAATGTATTACAGTAAAAGACACATCACCATTAATTCCCCTCAAAATACTCCCCCTTGCTTCGATGACACTTATCCCATCATTCTTGCCACTTTCTGAAGCAGTTCTGGAAGTCCTCTTTCGTGAGTGTCTTTACTTCATCCTCCATCATGACAACGCTCAGTGTCACACATCGCTTCTGTTACAGCAATTTCTGTCAAAACATTACAGTGTGTCCTCGTCTACCTTATTCACTGGACCTGGCACCTTGTAACTTCTGGCTCTTCCCCAAAGTCATATGACCATGAAAGGAAAACGTTTTCAATAGATTCCAGACATTGAGGCAGCCATGACAGCCAACTAAAGACACTCTTGAAAGAGGACTTCCAGAACTGCTTCAGAAAGTGGCAAAACAATGGGATAAATGTGTTCAAAGTGAGGGGGAGTATTTTGAGGGGGGTTAATGGCAATGTGTCTTTTAATGTAATAAATATTTTTTATTTAAACACTCACTGTATTGTTTGTACACTAAAATTGGAATGATACCGAGATAGATGGGCATGGCCTCTGCACAAGGATGCCAGAGCTCAGCCAGGCCCTCCCTGAGAAAATCACCAGGAAACCCAGGTCCCACAGGAAAGAGTCACCAGAGAAAAAGCTGAGGGGAACATCGAGGAGCACAAAACGTTCAGGGCAAAGTGGAAAACAGAAGTAAACACTGAGATATGTTATATTAAGTTATAAATGAATAATACAACTATTTAGAAAACATAAGCAAAATTCATGTCAAATATAGTCGCGATGGTCTTAAAAGCTATTGACTTACAATTGTGCAAGCGTGTTCAATAGAGTTAAGCTTCGCGCATGACAAATTTGGCTCCTGATTTAGTTTGTAGCTTCCAGACAATTATATTTGATATGTAGATAATCATCCCATCTGTCTCTCGGCAATATCTTAGAGAGTTAACATTTTAAAATCCTGCAATTGTGAGGATTCTAAAACCAGAAAACTAACATTGAATCTCAGTAAAATGTCTTGTGTGCATCTCCTGAGGTGTGATCAATCAGAAATCTCTGCCCGTAAAGCCACAAAACTATAAATTTCATCAGAATGAATACTAATAAAAAAATCATACGACCCTCTTATAACTCTCAAAGACACATCTATGAAGGTGAAAAGACAATGAGAAAGAAAATATTGAGAGAGAAAAGAAGTCCAGACAAATAAAGCAAACAATAAAAAACATTGTAAGGTATAACCTTTAACTTAGTATTTTTATCTTTGAAGAATCATCTCATGTTGGAAAAATGGATAGCTGCTACAATTTTCTATCATTTTCTGGATGGTTTTTACTGAACGAATTTTGTAACATTTCACCTTTAATAATTAGACCTATTACACACCTATCAGAATGGACAAAATCATAAAGTTCCAACACCGAATGCTGTAAGGATGTTGACAGCTGGATCACTTGTGCTTTGCCACTGGGAATGTACATGATATGGCCACTCTGGAAGAGTCTGGATGTTTCTTCAAAAACTAAATGTGCAGCTACCATGAACCCCACAAATGCACTCTTAAGACATTTATGTCAGAGAAATGAAAATGTATGTGCACACAAAACCTGCACACAAACGTTCATAGCAAGTTGTCTAAAATAGACCAGAACTGGAAAAGCCCAGATGTTTTTTGATGGGTAAATGGTGAAAAAGAGGAGGGCACATCTGCACTGGATACAAAGAACTCAGAGGTACAAAGAACAAACTACAATAACGTGTTGGTGAGGAAGTGAAGAAGCGAGAACGCTTACATATTGCTGGTGGGCATGTAAGGTGGTAGAGTGCTGAGGAAAACAGTCTGGCAGTTTCCAGAAAGGTTAAACATAGGTTTACCACATGACCCAGAAATTTCACTCGAAGGGAGCGTATGTTCATGCAAAAAGTTGTGCATGGCTGTTTAGAACGTTATTCGTAATAGCCCCCAATAGAAATAAACTATATGTCCATTGCTGGCTGAATTTGTTAAATGAAATGTGATACATCCATACAAAGGTATGAGACGTACAGCCACTACCAATGGGTGAATGAGTATAGGGTTTCCTTGGGGGCTGAAAATGTGTAAAATTAGGTTTGCTGATGGTTGGACAGCTCTGTTAATATACTAAATACCGTAAATCGGTTCATGTTATGCTACATGAACTGTATCACTATAACATCATTAAAAGGAAAAGGCCAGTTGGAGTGTAGTCTTGTGTTCAGATTTCTCCTTGGTACCAGGTTTCTCCTTGGTCACTCACCACACGTGGCATTCTCCCACCAACCCCACTTGCCCTATACCATTCCTCTAATCTTCCTTCCCCGCAACCCAGGTGATTCCTTTCATGGTGGTGCTGAAGGCCAAGCTAAGCGTATGGAGGTAGATTTACTGGTCCCTGGTTCCCTTTTTAATTTTGTAGTCACTGTATAATTATATCCTGCTTGCCTCCCGAGGCCTTCTCTTTTCATTTCCAAAAAACCTCTTGTGAAAGTCAAAATCTAAACCTGGACCCTTTTTTAACGGCTGTTTTTGGGATCAGGGCTGTGGGAAACATTTCATAAGAATTGGAGCTTCTGCCAGACGTTTTTTGCATGGATGGAGAAGATATAAATATAATTGAACAAAATTATATGTTTTCCAGATCTGCTAAACTTTTGAGAAGTCCACTGGGCTTGTTGTTTTCTTTTTAAATATTTTGCTAAGAATGAAGGTTAATTTTTTTTCTCTTCTTTCATCCAGAAAAACATCTCATCGACTTTAGTTTTAAACCCAATCTCCTTATTTTTGTGAAGTCAGTCATTATTCCGTTTTTTCTCAACAGCTTACATCCTGAGAAAAGCACAGGGCTTGATCTCACGGGAGACATTCTATGTATTACAAAACAACTTCGATCACATATAATGAGACATGAAAGTGCCAAGCCTGCCAATGTGACTTTGGCACTACCCAGGTCATATTTTTCCAGTGAACTCCGTCTGAAAACAAATTAGGATGAAAAGCCTTCTTAGTGAGAATATGGAATCGTATCAAAAAAAGTGCCCAAACCATCAGAGTGTTTCAGCATCCAGCAATTCACTTCCAGACTAGAGACATATTAGGGAAATTTATTTCCAACTTCTAAATCTAAAATTCTCTAAGTGGCCCTTGTCGCCTTTTGAATTGCAACTCCATTTACACTAAAGCACTTCTGTTACTTTTGGAAGAGAGTTATTAGAAGCTGAAATACATGTATGTATTTTTTTATTTTAAAAAATATATATTTTTGAATAGGTAATACCTTCACAAGGTTTAACGTTTTTAAAACTTGTGTAAACGTAAATGGAGTAAAAATATTGTCATGTCTCTACCTCCACACAGTTTGCATTTCCAAAGAAAATAAGTTTAACCGGCCTTGTTTCTGGTATATGCTTTGAGGAGCAGTCTATCTATTTGGAAACAAATACACATATGCATATAAATATATAAATATATAAATATATACATATATATTTATTTTTTTCTCTTTATAGAAATTATAGTGACTAGATAGTCTATTTTGCACATTTCTCTTTTCACTATATAAGAAAGTCTTGGAGAGAATTCCACAATAGTGCATCACGTTTTCTCACGTTATTAGACTATGCAATGTGATCTCTTGTGTGGCCATGTCATAACCTATTGATCATAACCTAATGACCTTCCTGGAATATGTAGGTTGTTTCAGAGACTCCTTCAAGTTGCATGGATGAGTATTGGGTTGTCGGAAATGCCATGATGCATTTTTGCAACGAAAAACATAGAAAAAATACGTTATGACTTTTCTGACAACCCAATATTATCGGTCCTTTTTGTCATGCCCTTCTTAGTAGGTGTAAAGTAGGTGCTCAGTGTGGTTTTGACATGCATTTCCCTGCTAGCTAATGATGCTGAACATCTTTTCTTGAGTTTATTGGATTGGACATATTCTTTGGAGAAACATTTATTCAAATCCTTTGCCAACTTTTTTTGAGCTATAAAGATATTTGTATCTACATGCAAATATCTGGAATATCAGATACATGATTTGCAAATATTCTCGTCCATTATGTGGATTATCTTTTCACTTTATTGATGATTCCCTGTGAAGCCAAAATACTTTTAATTTTGAAGCAGTGAATTCATCTACCTTATTCTTTCGTCACTTGTCCCCTTGGTTTCATACTATTTATTTTCTATCACAGGGGAAACTATGTATCTTCTGAGAGAGGGAGCCTCATGAGTTACTTGTCATCCTTGGGGCATATGGACCTTCTAGTGACAGCGGCTGACAATTGGATGCCTGTATTAAGAGCAAATGGACCCCTCCCCATACTCTGAGTGTGTTTCAGCTCACCTCTGCTCGTACCCTGTGCCACACCTCATAACGTTCATTAGTCTCTGAAACAGAAGATGAACGCTCATTTCCAAGGGTAGTGATAATCTAGAAGGAAAACCTAAGCATCAAGTTCTAGTGAGTGATGAAACCTCCTACTTGTTGCTCAAACTGTTATTACCATGTTGAAACAGAGAAAAAACATAGAAACCTGAACACACAGATAGAGTTCTTTAGAAAGAGAACAGATGAATGGGAAAGCAAACGAAAACAACAAACAAAAGAATGAAAAACATTAGCAAAGAGTAAGACTGTACTGAAATAATGAGAACTCAAATCTGCAGCAACATAACAGCACACTGTGCACGACAGAAAAAAAATTGATAGCAAACTAAGGCATATTCTGGTCAAGTTACTAAATTGCATAGAAAAAGTTTTATATGTATTCAGTAAAGTACAAGAAGGGAGGATAGGTTAATTAGAGTGATGGGAGATTTCTTCAAGGAAATCTATCTGAAAACACAGCAATATCTACAGGATTAAGCAACAAATAACATAAGAATTATATGTCCACACAACTTGGCCCTCCAATAAAATCACAAGAAAATACCTCCTCAAGCACACAAAAAGTTCAAGAAACCATACTCATTAGGCTTTCTTGGTGAGAGAATAAAACTACTTAATGAAATTTTTACATTTAGGACATGAATCAAAGTAAAATCTCAGGATGGGAGATGTTATGCTAAGTACTACTAATAAGATGACTGCACTGCTAAATAAAGAAATAAGCTTAAACAACTATTGAGATTATGATTTTAGAATGGAATGTGACTATTAGAGAATTTGTCATTGTGTAAAAAAATTTGATTTGAAGAAACAAAATGGGAGGGAGAAGTGTGAGGCCCTGCGATGACATTTACTTCCCCATCTTTCATTGGACAGATAACAGATGTCTAAACTTGAAACACATCCATCTCATGATGTTATTACATTTTAGAAGACTCTTAAAATCTATCTGTTCTTGTAAAGAAATATGTGTTTCAAGTTTAGCAATGCCTTCAATTTTACTTGAATTTCTTTGTTTTTTTTAATCAATCCTGAATAATTCTGAATTCAAAAAAATTAACTTAATCTTTTATTTTAAAATGTTTTTTATATAGTGTGATTCTATTCAGTAATATTCTCTGTCCTCTTTTCTCCACTCATCCACCCATCCATCTTTCTATCTATATCTACATCTATATCAGGATATAGAGATGTCTGAAATTATATGTTCATAGTTACTTCTGAGCAGTGGAGTGAATTTCCTTATTCACATTTTTGTATTATTTTTATATCTTAAATGGACGTGTATAATTTATACAAAAACAATACAACTACCCTTTAAAACACTGTTGCTAAAAATTCATTATTTCATAAAATAACAGATTAGAAGTAAACTCTAGTATGGTAGAGCCCAAGAAAAAAGGAAGTATTTAAAGGTTAGAGCTCCTCAAACATTTAAACAAATACAAATCAGCTAAAATCTTCTAAAATACAGGTTTTCATTCAGCTGGTCTGAGTGGGTCCAGAGAATCTGTATTTGGGATAAGTGCTCAGGGTTCTACATCAAGTAATAGGTTTCATGGAAATTCACAGGGTTGCTCGTTAATTAAACAGAGCATGTATAAGCCATGAAAATGAGGATTTGAGGGGAATTAGAGAAAACAGTAGCAACCAATAAAAATAGGAATAACCCACTCTGCATACTGAGTATCTTAAGGAAGACCTGTTTCTATTGTTTTAAAACATTTTCTTAGATTTTATGTTCTGATAAAGCAACGTTTCTCTATTCTGTTATTCAGTGAAATTTATAATGTTTGAAGTTCATTTTCTTTCATGTTTGTCTCTTGTGTCTCCATTGTTTTGTTTTGTTTTTTTACACATGAACTCTTAAGTATTCCAAAGTGAACTATGTCAGAAATGTCATATGAGAGAAGTAACAGAGAGAATGAGAACAATCTAAGGGGTAAAACCTATAAAAATTATGCACAATTTTAATATGTGATTTGAAGCATCAAATCAACCCACAGTTCTATCTCTGGTGTACTTGTAATTTATATTAAATCCTTCTAAATCTCTGGTGACATACAAACATCCTAGAGCAATGATTCTCAGCATGAGAATGTGTTGGGGAGTTTGTTAAAATGGACATGAAGGGACTCGGGGGCCCAAATGTGGACTTTCAACCAGTAACACGTACTAAAATGTGAGAAGCATGGAAGTGCTATTTTAGATACAAGTACAGTCGACGCTGGAACAACATGGCTGCCGCTAAGACATTCGGGCCTCAAGGCCCACGAAATTTCCTACTGAACTCTCTCCTTCTTACAAAGACATCTTACTATGTCTTGTACACCTTGTTGTTTAGTTTAACTTTCATCAAAATACCCAGGTTCAATTTCATGAAACTCTGCTTTCTGCAAGCAATAAAAAATAAACACAGTTGGCCCTTGAACAATGCAGGGATCAGGGGTGCCAAACCCTGTGCAGTCAGAAATCCATATGTAGCTTCTGACTCTTCCTCCCCCCAAAAAACCTTACTACTTGGTAGTATCCTGTTGACAGGAAGCCTTACCGATAACAAACAGTCGATGAACACCTATTTTGTATGTTCTGTATATTGTATACTGTATTCTTACGATAAAGCTAGAGAGAAGAAAATGTCATTAAAATCATAAGGAAGAGAAAATACATTACTGTATTTATTGAAAAAAATCCATGTGTAACGACCCGCGCAGTTCAAACCCATGTTGTTCAAGGGTCAGCTGTACATCATAACATGATATTTTTAATTATATGCTTCCAAAAATACCAAACCAAAAGACAGCAAAAGAATGGTGATAGGATGGGTCTGCTAATAATATTCTCGCTGGAAGTGTGTGAATTCCTGAATCCCTATCCAGTTCTTAAATCTGTTCCTTGAAAATTAAATCTTTATAATTCTCAGGACTAAGCAACATAATCACAACGCCAATTAAGAAATATACTGCAACCATCATAAGCCCCACATCAGGATTACTGCACATCAATTTACTGAACTTCTAATAGATTTTAGCCTATCACCGGATAGTTAAAAAATGTTTTTGATATCTTACATTTTTTGAGTGTTCAATACAAATCAACAGCTTGTCTCCAATTCAGTCCCACTCCCATATGCTTATTATCAGCTTAAAGGGAGAAAAGCATTGCTCAAATGGATTAAATTTCAAAATGTATGCACTTTCCCAGCAGGAGTGAGAGAAAAAAAATTAAATCCAAAGATCCTGGCAGAGTCATTTGGAAAATCGAACATTTGGGTTGTTTAGATTCCTCTTAAGTGTTTTGCTTCAAGTTCCATGTGTAAGGAAAAACACAGAATGAAGCCTGGTTATTTTAAACATGGGACATTTTGTGATCACTGTATCAGAAAAGGGTGGATTTTTATATTACATATAAATCATTTCTATTAGATACACTATTATGACAAAAGACTATCAAAGTCAAGAGCGCACCGTTGGCCTTGTATCGTTTTATGTTATTATTTCTTGACTGGACACACAGGACATCATTTAGGATCTTAAACACAGACCACATTTCTGTTGTATCCATGTACACGGGCTTAAAAACAGCACAAGATCACTTGTACAGGTTCTAAAATAAATCAGCCAGCAGACACCAGAAACTGAATATGCCTGGTTTCTAGCTTCTATTTCCTTCCTTTCTTAGTATCATGGGAACCTGTTTCCTTTGTATAGATGTTCTGTCTTTGAACCAAGCACCATAGGGGACAGTAAAAAGAAAGAAAAAAAGCATACAAGGAGAGAAAGGGATTGCTGAGAGTAAATTCACGTAGACCCCCAAGGAGAATTTGAAGATGGCATGGGAAGATTATGTTCCTACTATGTTTTCCAAACGCAAGAAACTCTTTGCATTCATGTATTTATGATTCATGATTTCAGATTCTTTGCAGAAGCTGTGCCTGGCCAGCTCTCTTAGTTCCTGGTGCATGTTTTCAGAGCACTGCCCCTGGGGGAGTCATTGAAGAAAGGGAGGGGGCTCAGTGTGGCATCAGCAGAAAGGGCAGACTCAGAGGTTCCCTGTTCCTGCCTCTTCCAGGCTGACCACTAAGAGATTGATGGGGCTTAAGTCATGCTTAGATGCTCTCTGAGATCATACAATCTATCTTAAATCCGTTACTTCTGAGTTATTTTCATCAGATTGCAACACAAACGCACAAGCAATAAGAGCTGTTTTGTTTTGGTTTGAGGAACACAACATAAATTCGACATTTAGAATTGTTTGCATGAATAACAGAACTGGAGGGAATAAGAGAGCCAGTATGTGTCAGGTGGACGTGGGGCTTTTGAGGGTGCAGAAGGTGGGAGGACTGTCTGGAAAGGGAGAAGGAGCCTGAAGTGGAGAGAGAGAAGTACAAAAACAAACGCTGACTACTCTGCTGTTGCATTTAGGTGGTGGTGACTGCCGCTTTTGTATACTAAGGACGTGGGAAGCAAGACCATATAAAATTAAAACGTGAATGTTTCTGAATAGCTCATTTTCTGTTCCTTAGAGACACACCTTCTGAATCATCCATGAAAGAATGAACATAACTATTTGCAGTCAGCGTTAGTGATAGGGAACCCATCTCATTAGGGTGAAGTCCATTCCTAAATATAGGACAATTCTCCTCTGCCTCTTCCTGAAGCTTCTTACTATCTGTGTTGTCCTGAATCATGACCAAAAAAAGAGTGTTCTTTCCCAGTTACATTCATTAAAAGAACATCCACTGTCGGCTACGTTTAGTAAAAAGGCCACCATGGCAACTAAAAAAAGCATGACGGCCACTTCCCCAAGAAGCTTAAATATGGGCAGGCATTGGGATAGTCCCCATACACACTCTCCACCCTTAAATTTTAATGAAGAGAAATGTTCACGCCCCTACCTGCCCTGTAACTGACCACAACATGCGAGATTAATATTTCAAGTTGCTGAGAATGTAACAGGAATCTGAGCGCTCTATTGAAAGTAATGAAATTTTCTGATATCAGAAATATTTATAAATACAGTGACCCTCAAACTCTTGCCAATTCTGCTGTTCTTCCTATCCTTGTTTATCAAGTTATCACAGTAGCATTTCCTACCCAATTTCACCCCTTCTTGACCTCAAATAAAATAAATTGAAAAAAAAAAGGCGGGGTGGGGGAAACAAGATAAATATTTTTTATGCCAATAGGGAACAAAGAGACCATAATCTAATTCTAAAATGAAACTCTCCAATTCTCTTGATAGTTGTGTCAATCCCTATGTTAAGTGTGTTTCTAAAAAGAGAAATTACTGATTGTTTTATCATTAAAATCATGAGGGTTTTTTTTTTCATTTTACAGGCATTTCCATAATAGTTTATAAAGGACTAAACCATTCTTATTTTCTTATTTTAGAAAAGCAAAGAAAGATGGCATACAATCTTATTTCTTTCATAATTCCAATAGCATTTGCATTTTTATTATAATTTTGAGTAAAATTTACTCAAAAACATAGTAAAAATCAAATATACTTTTTCTGAGGAGTATAATAATCCAGGTGAACTTTCCAATTCACAGTGGTAGACAGCTTGGTGTTAATGAGCAGTCACGGTGTAATTTTTCATGGCCCCTGTAGATATTTTCCTCTTACAAAGTTGATGATTCATCATGATCTCTGTTAGAAAAAAATGGGGGACTGATAAAACAATGACAATCTGACCAGCACAGAGATTATATTAACACCAAAGTAACTCCATTTTGTTTAACCATAGCTCTATAATCTCATCAAAGAGATTAAATATGCAAAAGAAAAAAAAATAAAGAAAAGTACAAGGTTACTAAAAAGGGAGAGATAAAATATCTTTGCTATTTTGGAAGTCTTATTTGTGATCAAGATGAGGTAATTTACTTGGTCAAGCAGGTTCATAAATCACTTTTCCAGTTATCTGCATTCTTTTAAATGAAAACATGTATTTACTATTTTAAGGTACATCATTTGTCCCCAAGGAAATCAAACTTCTTTACTAAAGAACACTTTTCAGAATTATTAAAAAGCAATAAAATTGAATTATTCTTATGTGGTAAAATGTGACAGTCTGCACATTCTCACAGGGAATTAATGCTCTGTAATATTTTCTCACTATTGTCCCCAAAATGTTACAAATTCGCACCTTGGCAAATACATTCTAAAAATCACTCTTGACCTGCAAGTTGATATAATAGAGTGATTGATTTTCATTTCTAATTAGAAAATAACATAATGAAACCAAATAAATTTTTTCAGGAGCAGCAACCCCCATCCTGTCCACTGCTGCAGAAATATACACAATTCTCATAGACCGTATGAAAATGTACACATGAAAATCATTTTTTCCAAACAGAACCAAAGGGTTAAATCTGTTCGAATCTACCTTAAGTCAGCAATGGGAAGATCGTAAAGTAGGGATATTTTATCTGACTTGTAATTTTATAATAATTCTTAAATTTGCCTTTACTTGTGTGGTTTGCTTCTTTTTTTCTGTTTTCTTTTTTGGCCTGCAGCCTTTGTAGGAAAATGGGAGGGCTAATATTTCTATAACCAGCCAAGTAGTGCGTAACTTACCAGAACCTGTCATAGCTTTGGTTCCTGGTCAATGATTTTTTCCAGGAACACAGAACCAAAAACAAACAGACTGTGAACTAAGAGTAAGAAGACAAAATGCTGAATTAAATAAGCTCACCATTGACCTCTTACACTTTTTCCCAAGAATTTTCTGTTTTACTTAACTCCTCTTTTTATATAGTTACGGTGTGTTGTCTTTCAGAATTGACAACTTACTTTTAATGATTTTTGAAAATAGAATAAAACTGGAAAATATACACTGACTCAAACATGCCAGCTTTTGAAATTTTTTAGTACATATAGAAAATTTGGTTATAAATCTCTGATTCCAACACACAGGTTTGCATAAAGTGTTATGAAACCGTGACAATAACGTTGTTGTTCTTCATAAAGCGAGTAATGTCTCGAAAAGCATATTATGTGAACCTCATAAACAAAAGCCATGCCTAAGGAAAAAATAAGTAAGGCAATAATAGTATTTTACTTAGGGAAAAAGTGTTTCCGGATATTTTCCTAAAGTTGGTCACACCTAAACAAGAGCTTATTAAGATTATCTGAAGGTAAAGTGTCTTTTCAACCATTCTTTTACGTATAATTTACTGACCTTTAATATAAGCATAGTAAATAAGTGGGCTGTTGTTTTGTAATTTAATATTATAGATACACACACACAGGGTGCCAAAAAAAGTATACACATTTTAAGAAAGGAAAAAACTGTATGAAAACTGTAATACTCAATAGATACCAATAACAAAAGATGAATACAAGTCACGTGTACACATTTTTTTGGCACCCGCAGTATAGATGCTAAACAAGACAATAATGAAAAAATGCCAAACATGTTTCCCATGTTGTTAAAAGCGACCTGAGATCATCATATTTTGTGCCTGCACACATTCATCCCATCAACATTCATATTTCATATATTAGTAACTATGCCTCGAATTTTGAATGTTTAGATTGTTTCCAGTATGACAAGATTATAAATGAACTGTGACTAGTCAGCATCTTTACATCCGAAGTTCTTACTGCATTTCAGAACCGATTCCCTGAAGTGGGTTTACTTGTTCAGAGTATCAACACTTCAAGGTTCTTGGTAAATATTGCGAAATCATTTTGCAAAGAGTTGTGCAAATTTACATTCCCTTTCCCAAATTTACATTTCTTACTCACAGTGTAAGAAAGTTTCTATTTTTTTATACCCTCTTTCATATTCAATAGCAAAAAGCACCACTAAATACATCTCATTTTAATGTGCATTTCTCAGTTGGTTGATCATTTTCCTCCCCCTCTGGTTAGTATTTATTTATTTGGACTTCATCTTTTCTAGGTTTCTTATTTAATTCTTTGCAAAATACCCTCTGGAAAAAAATGTTCATATTGCTGTATGTTTCCAATGCATTGTCTGCCTTTTGATTTGTGTGTGTGCGCGTGTTCGTATATACATGAGACACTTTAAATCCAATTTATTCTTTTCCTTCAATAAGTTCAAGTCTTTTTTTTTTTAACCTTAGGAAGCTCTCCTCCATTCAGATATTTGATAAATATTCAATTACATTCTCTTTTAGATTTTTACTACCTAATTTTTTCATGTTCTTTTTCATTCATCCCTCTGCAAATATTAGTAAAGCACTTAGTACACCAAGAAAACATGTGGGGGTGACAGAAATCTGATACAGCTGCTGTGCTCATTTAGCCTCATATCTAGGAGAAGAGACAGCTATTAATGAAAGGAAGGCTGGAGCTGAGATATAAAAGGTCTGACCAAAGCTAAACTAGGTGAAGGGGGTGGTGAAGCAGAAAAAGAACCCTGTGCAGCAGCAATGTGCTGTGAATTCTGAAAAAAGTCAAAACAAGGTAGCTGAAAATGTGTCAGAGGAGAGCATGCAGTGAGATGCAGCTGGGGAGAGAGGTGCGGGGTGCAGCCAGCTCTATAAGCCTCTTAGCATCTCGGGTCTTTATTCAGGGATGGAAAAGCATTAACGTGTTTTGGGAATCCTAAAAACTAGTACAAATGAAAAGGAAGGGAATTCACGCCCCCTGTTGAAATAAGGGAAGAAATTTCTCCACCCTCCTTTTTCTTGGAGCACATCCTTTAGAAAGCATGTGAGCACTTTCTTCCTTTGAAACTCTATGGATGGTTTTGAAAAGGAGGGAGGTCTCACGTGGGTTAGGAGGCTTCTCTTTGAAATGGAAATAACACGGGAGAAAGCGGGCCTACCTCCGTTTCTGCACCAGGACTTCCAGTAATAAAAACCTGAGAAGTTTGTTTTTCCTCTAAAGAAAGCCAGTAAGTGACCACAGACGGTCCCCCCAGTTACCAGGTAGAGTCAGGATGAACTGTGTGTCATATGTGATGCTCTCAGGTCCTCTCACCTGAGGAATGGTTATTGTTTGCCTTGAGAACACGTATGCAATGGACTGTGTCTGCTATTAGAGAGTGAACTGTCTGCTTTCGCAATCTCTCATTGCCATCACATTTTATCATTTTATGCCAATAAAAAGTTTGCGCCCCCTCCCCCCATTGAGACCTCAGTGAATATTTACTGAGCTAAGTAAACAGAAACAAGCATACAATGAAGGCAAAGATAATTTAGGTCAGGAGATCACTAATGATCCTTTATTGGCAAGAGGGTCGGGACCCGCTATCTCTAGGTCAAATTTTACCAGGTTCAAACAACTGAAAAATAACCTTCCAGACGGGGAAATAATCAAGTAGCAAAGGACACCATTACCTGAGCGAAGCAGCTTGAGTAGATCTCACAGGTAATTTGTTATCAGAATCGGTGATCTTTAAATGTTAAATGGCAGCGTTTAGACTGTGTCTCTTGGACCATGGAGAAGAAATGTGTATGTGCTGTAAGAGTTGTTTCAATGAGAAATGACCTGACCAGAGCAATTGTTTCAAATAGGAGTATGACAGCCGGGTGTAAGATTAATCAGATGCGATGGGACAGAACCCAAGGTCTTAAGCTATTTCAAGGCCAGCTGTGCAGTAAAAAGGTAGATTAAGGGGCTGGGAGGAAGAATGGAAAAAAGGGAATTTTATGAAATCAACATAGACGCTTACCTATAGTTGCAAAATGAACTATTTTTATACTTTCCTCACGCTCAGTACCAACTAACAAATAGCTACCTCCAGCACACTTTCTTAGAGATAGGAAGGAAGCTGTATGTCATTACCATAGCTACATGTTGTCAATGATGCCTGAGAACGATGTTAACTTAGTATGGGGGACCCGCTACGACAAAAGTTTAGGATGTGCATAGATAGACTGAGAGTTAGCATTTTGTTCTATTACAAGATATTTTTCAAAGCAAGATAAAAAAAAATATTGCTAGGTTTTGAGTATATACTTAAAATGTTAGAGACAATATTTTACAAAAGTAATGAATAAATATACATAAGATCCACAGACAGAATGCATAACTAGGGCCGGCCGAGTGGCGCGATGGTTAAGAGCTGGATTGGGACACCAGAGGACCCCGGTTCACATCCCACATATGAGGGCCAGCGACACTGCCCTCTACAGCTAAGATGCTGAACAACAGCTCAACCTGGAGCTGGGCTGCCGTGAGTCGCCAGCGATGGCGTAGGCTGCAGCCCCCTGCTGCAGTGTGTTGCCATGGGCTACCGTCTGTAGCCAGCAGCCAGCGTGAGCGGCCAGCAGCCGCCATGAGCGGCTGTCCAGAAGGCAGCGACTGATCTGCCTCGCCGGGGAAGAGCGCAATGATGGTGCCAACTTGGGCCAGTGAAGCAACGTCGTCCACAACTAGACTGAAGAACAAAACGACAGCACCTTGTCTGTTCCCCTTCCCCCAATTCCCCAGTAAAAATCTTTAAAAAAATAAAAAAAGAATGCATAACTAAACACATAAGGAATACATAAACACAAGATTTATATAACATCTAATTAAGAAAGAGAGTTATTAATATACACTTTAATCAAAAACTTTACTGGTTGAATATTAATTACAAAATTAATTAAATAAGAATTCCTCAATTTGGAATAGCGCCATCACAACAGTTCAGTCTAGCCAGTCATGTCTCTCATTCCTTCTACACACCAGCATCAGTGTTTGAATTAAACTATTCTAGACTAAGCACCATTTCTTGAACATAACTCATTTTTTGCACGTCTTCGTCCATCTACCTGAATGCTTTCTTGACAATGTAAACTCTTGAGAATTCCTTTCTCTGTCAGAACCAAAACTCATGTCCCTTCTAATCCTGTGATAACATTGCTTACATCTTTTATTGGAATTGTAATAAAACTACAAATGTATCTAATATTCGGTGGCCACATTAAGATAAAGTGCTATCTTCACATTTGTTTAAGCCTCTGTTGTATAGATCCCAGTTAAATTTTCTGGACTTCTCCAGGATCATTTGGAACAATGTAGTGGTAGAGAGATTTATGGCCAAACATTACCAAAGGAGTTCAGGCTTCTGGAGACGCAAAGGGCTCCTGACAATTGTTGTTAATGAGGCTAATTCGAAAGGTTAACAGCAGGAAAGCAATGTTGGCTGCCCAGGGAAGGAAGAGAATAGCAGACCTGGGGCTGCGTCCCTATTCCAAGCCTGAGCTACTGGAGCTCCTGTTCACCCAAATTGGCTAGACTGGGGAGAGAATTAAAAGACTGTGATTTCCTCCACTGCTAGAAACTTTGATTAAAAATAAGTTCTTGCTTTTGGTTCGATTATAGAGCAGATGGGGGGCAGTTCTGGGAGGTGGAAGGAGGGATAGAGATTGAGGGAAATCTATAACCAATCGATCATCTCCAAAGACACTCAAGGATGAGGAGTCTTCTCTTATTATAGAGGATGTTGTAACCAACAATAACTCTCCAGGGCCCAGAAAGCCTGAGCTGCACTAGAAAAAACCCTTTCAGTGAAAGAGTTTGCAGTCATGGTAGGCTAGGAAATTCAAACTGACACTTCACTGCACCAAAAAGAACATAAAGAACACGGAGAGGAGAGGGGAGAAGCATAACCTGTTCTTAGGGTGAAGTGCATTAATCTTGATAATAAGAATCTCATTTTGAGGAATGTCTGGATTTTTATCATTCTTATCTTTAAAATCTGTTGGTAGATGTTTACGATTCATTTTTATTGCATAATTTTGACTGAGCCTAGATAAACCTGACTTTAAACGATCAGATAAACGTTTTCACACTATAAGGAATGGGATCTGAAGATGGGCTCTGTTGGAGAGTAGGACCTATTGGTGAGCACCTCGTCCCAATGCTTTCATATCCCA
Source organism: Hipposideros armiger (assembly GCF_001890085.2). Lineage (NCBI taxonomy): Eukaryota > Metazoa > Chordata > Mammalia > Chiroptera > Hipposideridae > Hipposideros > Hipposideros armiger. Next base: position 1,898,635 of record NW_017731387.1, read on the forward strand.
AGTTGGTGTTCCACTCTGACTCAATATCAAGTACACTGAAAAGTGTTGAGCTTTGAGTAGAGAACGCTACTCTGTGTTGTATTCTCAAAGCAAGAAAATACTTTGCACCTCTTCTAAGCTGGCAGATGCAGCGGTACACACATTGTCTGTGGCAGACTGGGGCGCTACATAGAATGTGTGACAAACTCTCATAGGAAGAACAAAACAGGGTGCTTATGGTTCTGAAGCAAGAATAAACCCTCCTTGGGTGAGGAAGTACCATTCTTTTCAGAAACTGCAAGATTCTGGCTTGCTACCGGAGCTTGCTGAAGACTAAAGTTATGACCATTGAACAACTTAGGGTTCATCTTGAAGGTACCCTGTGAATAACTGGTTGCCTCTGATCCATCCAGACATAAAACCAAGCATTCATCATTTCCTCTGAGGGAAACATCCAGAAGGCAAAACAAAGTTACACGAGCAGGCAAGCCAGCCCGCTCCCCTAGCCTACCCACACCATACTCTCCAACATGGTCCCACAGGACACACTACTGTATTAATCTGTCTTCCCCACCCTGCTAAGAAGTGAGCTCCGTGATGACAGAAATGCTTGCCTGTCCTGGTCACATGTATGACCTCAACACTTTGAATAGATGCTCAATACGTATCAGTTGGAATCATAAATGCTGTAAGATCAGATATTTTTACAAACAGTTGGGCAGGATGTGGCTATTAAACAGAAAGAGGGAAATGAAATCAACTCTAGAAAACGCTTTACATTTTCACAATGGCAGTTTCTGTGGGAACAACTCAGGCAACATGGAAGGAGACCTGAAGAATTCCCCACTCTCCCTATTCAAGGTACTAATTTTAGAAGAGAGAAAAGTGACAGATGATATGGCTATCCTTGTGGAGCATCTGTTCAGGCCGAAAGCTGAGGGAAATGTAGGAATGAATAAAATAAGCCTGTTGATGGAGAATTGTTGGTACCCAAGAGATGGGAGTTAAGCTAGTTTTTTAACACAAGTCCAAGTGTCCTCAAAAGACACCTGGGTCCCTGGTTGTTACCCATGCTGACCAACACGGAATCCTTGTCTATGAACAAGATTAATAGTGATCACTAGGTGGATCATGCCCTAACACCTAGCAAAGACGAACCCAAATGGCACAAATCCTGAAGTCACAGGACTGCAGGGACCCGTGTTTCCAGAGACCCAGTAATTTCATTATTGCCCCAGATGCAGAAATCTCCTTCTGTGAAAAGGGCCCTGCTCAGCTTGGAATGAGTTGTGTTTATGGAGGGGTGATGTGTGTTCTTGGGGCTTCACAAAGCAGAAACGTCAACACTTTTAGTTCGTGGAAACAGTGTATGTTTTTGGTAATGTGTGTACATACTGAAAACTGGACCCTGATTGTCCATATGTTAAAACTTGCCTAAAGAAGAAGTTAAAAATGAGAAGTGGAGCCTGAGCAATAATGTATCCCAATGCCATGAATGAAATGGCCCAATTGCCGCCGTTGCCCTCTTGTTTTACACAAGACTCAGCTCCTGTGGAGAGAGGCTAATGAGCACCTGGTGTTCCCCTTGTGTTGTCTTTATTTGGTGGACTACAAAGTGACAACGAACCTTGCCTCAAAGAAGAGGGTATGCTAGTGACCTATTGTGAGAGTTCACTCAACCTCCTGACCAATATGAAATCCTGTAAGTTCACGTTTTGGAAGTGATACAAAGACCCACCAGGGACTCGGGACAACTGGCAAGGTAGGGAAAGCTCCGCCTGACAGAGAAGTCCTCGGATTCAGAGTAGCCTAAACTTGGGTGGTAGAAGTTTGGTGTGATGACCTAGGGAGTGAGGGTGTCTCCCGGCTTCCAGGAAAGAAGTCAGCTCTAGAGAGCTGCATACAACAGGGATCTTAGGTGTCTGACTCGTAGTCTCCTCGGAGGAGGAAAGAGTGTCATGAAGTGAATCAGAGAAGCCTGAGAAAGGACTATGCAGGTGAGGAAAACAAATGTTTTGCCACCTTGTGAACGAACTGTCACCATCAGCACTTTTGGTGGGACCATTCATAAGGCCTCATTGCTAGGAAATGCAAATGCTTTCTAATGAGGGTGGATATTATTATTATCATCACTAAAAAGCTATTTTGTTTTATTGAGCACCATGAGGCATTTGGATAGGCTTTCAAGAAAGGCTGATGAAAACGGGAAAGAGAAATCTACTGAGAATCATCTCAGTAGAAAGCGAGGCACTTTGTAGAATGAAGGAACATGTGGTGACCACTAAGAGTTACTACGAAGACTTTAAGAACCAGAATGTCTCATATATGGTTTTCAGTTGTTTTTTGATGCATGCTGACTCTTTCTTGCTTCTCCGAATACTTGGAGCATAAGTTCTACTCCATACGCTGAAATGGGAGTATAAGTGGAAAGGGCTCCTCAGGTGAAAACGGATGCTAGGATACAATAAAGGAACACACATAAATCAGGAGAAGAGTAATCTCCAGGAGCTGTGTATCTGAGCTCGTGTTAACCACAGCAGGCCTTGTATTTTCAGAATTTTGATAAACTTGAGTATTGGTGTTTAATTTCCACAAGGCACACAATAGGTACTTGACCAAATCTTACCTAATGCAGGGGGTAGGGAACAATCGCTTATCCTTCACAGAAATTTGGTCCATTGCATTTAACTTAAAGAATGACCTTAACGGTCTACATTGAAAAACATGCTAGCTATAAGTAATTTTAACTTTTACGAATAAAATAAAGACACACCAAAAAGAAAGAATTCTGAGGGATACACTGAGGATTCTATGAAAATACAGAATATAATTCCTAAACATATTTGTGTGTATGTGTATGTTTAATCACTGGCTTACTTAGATCTGAATTTATTTGCATATTTTGTGGTGGGTATTAACAGACAGTGCTTTCTATTTGGTTATAATCCAGTACTACATAATTGCATAATTATTTTTTTTAAGTTATTGAGGGACAGTTTTGATTTCAGACCTCATGAAAATGATCATAACAACTTAAACTGAGGAATCACTCTTAGAGCTGAAAGTCAGATTGGAGATTTGATACGTGATTGTCATATTTTCTTCTAGCTGTTTATTCAGTATCCTTCAAAGTGTTTTGAACAGTAAATAATTGATGACTAAAGGAAGGAAGAAGAGAGGGAGGGAGGGAAGGAAGGAAGGAGTGTTTGAATGTGCCACCTCAAAAAACTGGCTGAAATATTGATAAGGTTCAATAATTACATCGAATCATTTGCAGTGCTTAATGGAGGAAATGCAAAATCTGGTTTTCCCCCAAGAGGCATTTTTTTATTTATGTTAACTGCTGGCGTCTTTAAAAAAAATCTTTTATTTTGAGATTATTATGGATTCATAGGAAGGGCAAACAAACGTTCAGAGATGTCCTGTGCACCCTTCACCCAGCCTCCCCCAAAGCTAACACTTGGCATAACTACAATACAAAACGAAAACCGGAAAAGGTGAAGCTGGTACGATCCAAAGAGTTCGGGTCTTCTGATCCATGATCACAAAAACTGTTTCTTGACCCCACTCCTTCCAAATTCATTTTTTTATAGAACATTAACGCTTCTGTGAGGCACTCAGGGAAGGGTGTCATAATTGAGTATTACAGAATTAACAGAGCTAAGCATTGGTCTTAGGTAACTTCTATCATTAACTCCGATTTAATATTTTGGCAAGCTGATTCTGGTCTGAGTAACTTCCTTCATGTGCACATGTTATCACAAGGCATTTATCACAATGCATCACAGCTGTTGAATTACAGGAAGTACTAGGCGGTGTGTTACTCGTAGGTTCTTTGTAGAAATGTCTTCCATGAATCTTAACATCAGTAGTGCAAAATGGACAAGGTTATACTCCTTTTACAGCGGGAAGAATTAAAGCTCCCAGGATCAATTACCTTAAGGCTAGTAGGTATAGAAAGAGCAGTATAAACACAGGTATATCCGATTCAAAAGCTAGTGTTATTTGCTTGACTACCGTTTTATAAAGAGTGCACTGAGATTCAGAGTATTCAGCTAGTTATCCAAGAAGAAACAAGCAGGAATGTGAATGGCTTTTCTATTTGAATTTCCTGTCTCCTAAAGGACTTATTATTCAGAAGAACATTTTAGGCAAAGCTCACCAGGAGTGCCAGTTAATCACATACCTCAAAGTAAAATGCATATTGTCATACTTTTGATTTGGTCAAAAGTGTGCACAGAATCCCTAGTGCATAATTCTAAACACATCTGTAAGGTCTCATAGCCAAAGGATAAATAAACATGCATATTTGAAAATTATAAAGTAAATGTAAAATGCTGCTAATCTGTTCTTCAATATCTTGTATTACTTTTTTCTTATCTGTACAGACCTGCCCTCTTGCATAAAAACTATCTTTGGCTACATTTAAATATACACATTTATATTATGCAGTTCATTAGCGCTCTTGGAAATCACTAGACATTGTCGAAGTTCATTTTTAAAGACTGCGAAAGCTGAATTATAGAGCAATCAACACAACTGGTGATATTCCCCTGTTTCTTATGTATCTTTTCTTAAGTGCAGAAGTCGGTGAAGTTAATTGTACTCCTCTCGCCCAGCGAAGCACTTTCTGGGCAGAATGATCACTCTTCGTTGTTGTTGTTTTTGCATAAATAATTTCTTAGTCCATATCCATGTAAGGACTTTGGATGACATATTGAATAGAAAAAAAAATGTATTCCTTGGAGGAAATTTGTGGTTTGTTATTTTATTATACCAACAGATTACTCTTAGTGTATCAACTGCTTAAAGAAAATATGGAGTTCTTTGAAAAATGTACAGTAATAATCAGTTAAAAACCAGCATCTATTCTGTAGCTTCTACTTCTGGCCATGATAAAGTAACAGGCACCCAAGACATCATTATCCTAGGGAGAGGAAGGCTGGAGGTGGGGAGAGGCAAGTGTCACTGGTAAGGAGAGATTTGCCTTCATTCATTGATAAAAATTATCTGAATAGAAAAAGAATCCCTGGGTTGGCCGAGTGGCGCCTTGGTTAGGAATTGGCTTGGGACGCCAGCTCTGAGCAGCAGGGCCCCGGTTCAGATCCCACATGAGGGCCAGTGACACTGCGCCCTCTACAGCTAAGATGGTGAACAACAGCTCAACCTGGAGCTGGGCTGCTGTGAGTCACCGACGAAGGTGTAGGCTACAGCCTGTGCTGCAGTTGGCTGCCATTAGCTACCATGTGTGGCTGGCAGCCAGCAAGAGCGGCCATCCAAAGGCCAGCAACCGATCTGCCTCACCCGGGAAGAGCGCAATCAATGATAATACCAACATAGGCCAGTGAAGCAATGTCCTCCACAACTAGACTGAAGAACAAAAGGACAGCAACTTGTCTGTTCCCCTTCCCCCAATTTCCCAGCGCTTTTCCCATCCCCCAATTCCCCATTAAAAATCTTTAAAAAAAAAAAGAAATGAAAAGGAAGCCCTACTCAAATACAGATCATCTTCAGTTAATCCACAAAGTGTCTGCTAGAAGCCATGTCCTATAAAAACACCCAGTTTATTTCTTCTATTACATTTCATGATGTTTTGAAAACAAACTCTTCCATTTTGTTGGTCTCTTATTTAAATTATACAGGATGTCTGCATGAATAGACAGATGATAGCTGAATAAAGGGCGTGACACATATCTAAATTTTCACACTTAGAAAAATTAAGTCTCTCAAGAAAATTCTGTGGGAGAAGCAATATTGCCAGTCCTTCAGGAAAACTTCCCTTAAGATGACTTATTATATATTTCAAAACCAACATGTATTCATTTAGCATCTATTAATTATCTATTTACCAACACTAGATTTTAGAAATAAACCAAAGATCCCACCCCCACCTCACGTCCTCACAACCCCTTCCTACATCTACCTGTCACCTTCCAACACAGCCTAAGGTCAAAAGGAATAAGGTCTGAGTTTGTGGCTGTGCCATTTTCTAGCTTTGTAACCATTGGTCAGTCTTCACTTCTCTGTATCTCAGTTTCTTCATCTCTAAAATGGAGATAATATTACACTTCCCCATGGGAGATGTGAAGCACTTAGAAGAATATCTGGTAAAGAGTAATGTTACATAAATGGTCTATTAAGAAGCCAAAGTCCATGAACAAATTTCAACCCATTTCTTCAAGCCGGAGGAAATATCCTACAGGGAGCTGGAGAGACCCAAGCTGTAAGGCCCACCTTCCTTAACTCCCTGTACCTCCTTTTATCTACTTATTGCCTTAAATTTATATGTTATTTTAAAGTTCAAAAAATATAGGGGAGGAAATCTGGTGGAAAAAAAATAAGGAAAAGGCGTATCACACTATTTGGCATTTTGTGCTCTCTTTAGACTCTAGATGACAATAAATTGTAACCGCTGGTAGTGTATAACTAATGACATGGTCAAAATACAATGTCTCTGTGGACACCTTTGGTGTTATACAAAATGGCTTAGCTTCTTTCTCATGCAAAAGAAAAGTGCATTTGCAAAAGTGAAGCTGAGATGTGGAGAGGATTCTGGGGACTAGGGAGAATGGTGGAGGGCTCGGTGTGCAAGGTACCTGACCAACGAAAGTCAAGTTCCTAGTTTAGTGGTCCTGGCCACTTCCTTAGTGCCTCGGTCAAACACTACGTATGATAGGGCAGCTTGGACACAGTGACAAGGAAAAATCGGAGGCCATAATCAAACAAACAAACAGCATCAATCAAAGACACAGAGATGGAACTGTCCTGACTTTGTAAGAAGAGCAACACACCCCCAGACCTGGAGTGTAGGGGGTGTATGTGTGGGTATGTGGGAGAAGAACAGCTTCTATGGAAAAGATTCAGTGTCACAGCTTGGTTTCTATTAAAATGAGCAAATGGAGGGAACTCTGAAAAGAACTGAGGGTGTAGCTAAATTTATTGTTGATGGTGCAGGAATTCCAGAAGGTTCAGGAGAAAGAAGGGAATTCCAGAAGGTGCCTGGACAGTTAAATCCACTGAGCTTAGGGATGAGACACAGAGAGAGGACAGACGAAGGAACACATTCTCAGAAAATTATGTTGTTAAACGTTACAGTGTTTGGAAATATTATTGTCAAAAGGAAAAGCCTGTCAGTTGTCTTTCTAATCAAGTTTTATTTTCATTGAAAATTGATAGGCGTTGCCAGACTAGGAATCTTAGAACTCAGGGTAAAACTAATGGACTTGAAGATTCCACATGGAATTTTGGATAAAGTTTTGTCCAAGGACAAATAAAATTTACAGTTTATTATCCAGTCTAATAGTCAGGGTTCCAAGTAAAACAAACACTGTTTCAGGGCGGGGAAGAGGGGTGTTTTGCAAACATGAACCCTGGGTAGAGTGGAAGCTCCCACTACACCTGAGCCCCACGGGTAAGAGTCAGGTGCTCCGCTCAGAATAAGACTCATCCCACAGAGAAGAGGCCGATTGCTCAGGATTTGCCTAGCTTTGCTATTCCCAATACGAGTACAATACGATGTAAAAGGAACTTGGAGTGTCTAGGAGGACTAGGAGATATAAAGAAAGACGACAACTCGGGGATACTTATAAAATTGAAATTAAATAATAAGCACAAAGAGAGGTAGAGTATAAATAAAGCTCAGGAGCAAGGAAGGCAAATGTGGAAACTCAGAAAGGTAAGAGAATTAGCAGTACCGTTCTTGAGCTGCTATACAACGTAAGCGCCCAGTACTTCACACAAATTATTTCTTCAAAGAGAATGTGGGACGTGACTTGCACATCAAGCAACATGCAGTCAGTAAATAAATTGTGAAGGGAGGGGAGAAACTTAAAGGTCTGTACAGATTTTCTACACGTACATTTGATCTATATTTTGATTGTTCAAAAGAGGCGCATTTATTTTAACAGTGAATACTAACAAACTCCCTTTGTCATTCTGCCTACCCAAAATTGTTCAAGTGAATGGAATTGATTGGCCAATTTAGTGGAAATGACTGAACGATTTATTATGGCCAAGAGGAAGCAAACTAATTCAAAATAAGGCTTATTATAAAGATCACAAAATGAATTTGGTAACTTATGAATAACAGAACCACAAAAAGAATGGAATTACTTTAGAATAATTATTTTCTTTTTCTATTTTTTTCTAAAAAAAGGTCTTTTATTCACCCATCCATTAGATGTATCAATTCAATTCCCTGGACAATGTCTTAATAATTCATGGACTGAGAGCAGAATAGCTTATCTAGAGGTTCAGGACTTAAAATTTTTTATATACTTCATATTTTCAACTACTTCAGTGCTTATATCCCATCCACAGTATTTTGATAGGGAGAATAACACTGATGGCTCAACGTTTTAGTTCTAGGTAATAGGACCTTTTCTGTACTACTTTAAATACATACATTGATTTTTACATCTTTGGTATATTCAGAATGACACCTTTTTGGATAATATTTAAGTGCACATAAATCTAGAGATACTTATTTTAAAGGCACATAAATGTCAACTCTATTTAATTATTAATTATATGATGAGCACATTAATCAAGCCTTTGATTCTCTTCTTGGTATTGGATTTCCTACTTTGTAAGTTTATGTAAAGCTTCATGGGATTTTTAAACTGTTGATTCAAAATTTTTAAACTATGAGCAATATTATTAAGAATTTAAATTGCTTGATACTAGTCAACTAGCAATCTAGACTTCCCTTGTTGTTAGAAAACTAACATTTTCATATGCATTAGTATTCTTTTCTGTGCCACTAATGATGGTAACTGATTTGATATTGTACCACCTTCGTGCCCTGCTATTGGGAGAACCAACATCCAATTGCCTTTTGTGAAACAATTTTTCAGTGAGACAAGTAGAAACACGCGGCCAGGGAAAAATAGGTTAGACAGCTACAAAAATTAAAATTGAGGGGGAAAAAATGTAAAGCCCTAGTGGTACAAGTTACAATGTCTCCCGTTGTATCTTACCCTTCTGAACTATATTTTGTTTATGGGTCTCTTCCCTTGATTTCTTAGCTGTGGCATTTAATAGTGCTCATAGGAGAAGAGAAGACTTGTTGTCTGGAAATAATGAAAAGAATTCTTGACCTTGGAGCTTGATGCAGCAAAGCACAATTAACATGAAACTGTTAAAACCGACTCAGAGTTTAGGAAACAAAAAAACAGTAATGAACTTTTGTATACAGATTCCATTTTCTTCATAACTACTTGTTGATGCTAAATGAAATAAGTCAGACAAAGAAAGACAAATAGTGTATGATTTCACTTATTTGTAGAATCTAAAAAAAAACCAAACAAACAAACAAAAAAACTAATAAAACAGAAACAGACCCATAGATACAGAGAACAAACTGATGGTTGCCAGAGGGGAGGGACATAGGGGGATGAGTAGAAAAATAAACAAACAAATAACAGCTACTGGATAAAACATAGAAAACATTCTATATGTGGAAAAAACTTAAATGAATGTTAAAGAACTGGCACGTATGTTTTTAAATGTATTTTTAAAAATAATTATTCTAAATCATAACTAAAGTCAGGCAACACGCTGATGACTTCTAAAGACTGACTAGATAGCCTAAAATTTCTAACATACTACTCATAAAATAGCAACAAAGACAACTAACATTTATTTAGCAGTAATTATTACTGAGTACTGAGCTAAGGCTTTTCATGGATTATCTCACCTCCCAACAGCAGTAAGATTATCATCACTTTGCAGGGGAGGCTGCTGTTAACCACAGAGATTAAATACTTGCCCAAGGCACTTGGTAACTGACAGCTAAAGGAGGAACCCAAACCCAGCAGAAAGAGTCCCTGCAGAGGTTCTGTCCTCAATAGTTATACTATATCAGCATTAGCAGTGTGTGACCTTTCCCTCTAAATTATTTAATCGCATACCATCATGCCCCCATTCACCAAGCATTATCATTTCTTAACATTCATTACCATTATTCAGATTGTTACCTATCATGTTTTAATTTCAGAGTCCTAATTTAGGTGGATGTTTATCAGATTTAGCTCCTGTAGGTTTAATCACAGTAATTTATAGACACATGTTCAGTATAGAGAAATTATTTTTACTTTTCATTTAAATTCTCGTCTACCATTTTAATACATAATTTAAAAAAAATACCACCAATAACCCATAGAGCATGTAACACCAACTCTGTTGGCTTTGAGGATTTAATGGAGTATCCAGTGGTTTAGGTAAGTGTAACATGATAAAAAATAATAAAGTAAAAGCCCACCACAGAACTAAGACAGCTCAGGTTACCGTGTTTTGACATCCTGACATGCTCCACTGTTTCCCACTGTCTAATTCATGCCAGAGAAAAATGCATTCATCTTTTCAAAAAAGTAGAGCCCTCTGGCTCAATGCTTGCCTGACATTTGTGTTGATAAAATAGTGTGGGAAGATAGCTATCATCATCATACCATCATCATCATCATCATCATCAATGCTTTAAGAAACATTTCCTGTCAGCTGAGGGGGGGGAGCAAATTCTCATTACTGTGCAATTAAACTGCCATTCCAAGAGGGAGAGCCTTTTGCATATCTCAGCTTTATGGCTCAGCTTGGCCTGGGTAGTATTTGAATGTGGATTAAATAGGCAGAAGGAAAAAAAATGAGAAAACATTGAAAGCAAAGTTGTTGCCCTATTGTCTCAGGTGTAGTATGCTACGGATGTGTATGCCATGGATGTGATGATTTAAATAATAAAAAACCTGAATATTATTCACTTACATCATTAGCTTTTTCTAGAGGGCAAGGTCTCTATGTGATTTGTTCATCGTTTTCCTTTTTTTTTCTTTCCTACCAACACACAGCAAAATAAGCGACTTTATTAGCAAACAAAAACATTCTCTTACTGTAAGCTTTTAAGATTTTTTTAGGAAGCAGAAACTTTTATTGTTATTGCTAATACTTGCTCTGATGTGTCAATTTTCTTGCTTTTATTCTTTTTTGCTTTTGTCTTGCTGATGATACAAATATATGAAGATACAAAGAAAATATGTAAGGACAGTAAATACAGAAGGTGCCAAAAAAATATATACACATTTTAAATAAGGAAGAAAGTATTAACATTGTAATACTCAATATATACCAATTACAGAAGATGAATACAAGTCACATTTAACTTCTGCAATTACAAGAGGTGCTCAAAGTGGTTCCCATCAGCATAATTTTAATACAGTTTTTTCCTTTCTTAAAATGCATATACATTGTTTTGTCACCCTCTGTATATAGTGAGACCAGGACGAAACACAAGGAAAGTAAAAAGGATTAATATAGTGCTCTGTAGTCAACCATGTTGTAAATTTATATTTTACAGTTGATTTTTATCAAATGCTAATACCTGGAATAATTACTGTACATAGAAACTGAAACATATTTTTGGAGTACAGTGTGGAAATATACATTAAGAGCCCTAAAATGTTCTTACTCATTAACAGGGTAATTCCACATTTAGTCATTTATTTTAGGAAAATGATCAGTGAGGCCATAGAGACGCCTACAGATAGTATTTAGACGCAGGAATGTAAAATAGCCTGAAAGCAACCTAAATGTCGAGCAACAATACCTCATTAAGTAAATATGACCTATTCATATTATGGACTATTATACAACGATAAATAATCTTGTTTCAGGAACCTACTAAAAAATACATTTCAGTGTTTTTAATTCACATTTCAGTAGATTTAAGTAGATCTACTTAACAATAGGTTAGGTGAAAACATCAGATGACAAAACTGTATCTTCTCCACTATAACTCCATTTGTTTAAATATAATTCTTAAGGTCACTACATATAAAATAAACATATGTATGTGTCTGTGTGTCAGTAAAGTATTTTACATACCCTTTTAACAGCTTTGCCCATTAGAATGTACTGACTATATTAAAAAATGGTCTCAAAAATACTATTTCCTGTAGTATTTGTGGTCTAGAAGGATTAGGATGAAAAGGCCAAACTTGATTTTCAAAATAAAAGAATGAAACTATTTGAATGATTTATAAACAACTGAATTTTCTAATAAATTTAAACATAACACTTGACCTCATTTTTCTAAGACTAAAACTGTCTACCCAACCAAAGCCCAACCCTTCTGAGAACAGCCCCATCATTCTCTATCTAAAAAGTAGCCCCCTCCTTATAAAAGTATACATCGTGAGTATGTGTATTTGTGACATGTGTTATATTCCTTGAAATTCATCATATTTGCTTACCCTTGCAAATCCCTGATATCTTGGGGTCTTTCTAGGTGTTTTTAATACATCTTAACTGTCCCTTGTATTCATTGTGTAAGTTATTGAACATGTAGTGTATCATACTCACCCATTTAATTAAAAGAGGTCTTTAATTTAGGCATATACGTTTTAAAATAAATTTTTACTAAGCATTACTTAGTATGTACTCCTACAAACCTTCTAAAAGCTTTTTAGAAAAATAATAAAATAACTCTGTCTTTCCTCATTCCAATACCAGAGAAAACTTTTGTCAAGCCATTGTTGTTCATTTAAAATTATTTAAATAAAATATAATGCATTATGTGTATACATTACATGTAACTAATATCACATCATCTTTTTTCCTCTGTACTAACAAAATGTATTTATACTTAATTATTTTTACATAGTATGTTCCACAATAATTACAGGAAGTCCTCAATTTAAGTGGTCAATAGATTCTTGGAATTGTGGCAAAACGACATGCAAGGAAACCAATTTTATCACAAGCTAATTGATATATTGGGTTGTCGGAAAAGTCATGACGCATTTTTGCAACAAAAAACATAGAAAAAATGTCATGACTTTTCCGACAACCCAATAAACAAGAGTTAAGTTCCTAGGGCATCTCATCAAGGTTGTCACAAAATGACTTATTCAGGGGCCTTCATTATTTGTCCTTCTTCCCTTTCTGAGATAAGTAAGTGAAAGTTGGGAAGAGCTTCTCTTTGTTTTCAGAGACATTAGCACAGACACAGCTGGTGGTCAGGACTTAACTATTGCATATTGAATCAAATTTGATTCATAACAAAAATGAGCATACAAAATAGCACCTTTCTTGGATGTTTTGCAAGGCACATTGATTAGATACTGGAAGTTTTGCCACTAGAATTTATAATCCAAATGAGTAATATCGCACTGCATTGCATGAACATGACAAACACACTAATTGATCCTCTTTTCATATTTCCTTTCACATAGATTGTCTCCACCTGAGTCCATTCTCAAGTTTGTTAAGGACACCTCCCAAGTTTTCAATCGGATTTGTTTTTCTTGCCATTTTCACCATCAATGCTCCACCTCTTCTAGCCCACCAAAGGAGCTTAATAAATCTCCCCACTCTCTTGCAAGCCATTCCACATAGTTCTGAATTAATAATTCCACAAAAGTTACAACTTGGATCACGCCGCTTCCTTATTCAAAACTTTAAACAATTCCCCAGTCTACAGAAAAAGAAAAAAAAATCATACTCTTTCACTTGGCGATGTAAGTTCTCCTTACACTCTTCCCCCCAAACTACTAATATCCATTACCAAGCCACACACACCTTACATGCTTTCCAATGTAGTCTACTTGCTGCATTTTTCCGCTGCAACTTGCCCTGTGGAAAATCCACCGTGCCTCTGTGCTAGCCATTACTTCTTAATTCCTAATGCGTGAATCCTAATACATCAAATTTACTGTCTTTCTAGAACTCGCCCAGAAGCTTTTGCCAGGGCACTAATAGTTCTGTCCCTTGTACCATGTCCTAATTGATAGTTCTTTTCTATGCCAACCTCTCCAACACAGTAGAAGTTCAAGGATAGTGTACATCATGTCTTGGGAACCCCTCAGACATTGTCCTACCTCGTAGAGTAGCAGGAATAGTGCCATTTAAGTACACTTTGGGACGCATGGAGGAACTGTCCCCTCACTTCATTACACAGGTCTACCAAAAGACGACATGACTTGGGATATGCTGTAGGAGGCATAAAATCAGCAATTCAGGACAACTTTATAATGAACGTATAATTAGTCCCTTTTTTTAAGCACACATTTAACTATACAAGTACTAGAGTTTGTCTCTCTCCTCCCTGCCATGTGGTAATAAGGTTGCAAGCATACAAACATGTATTACAAGCTTCTCTCAGGTACTGAAAAGGAGAATGACGTTAAATCAAAAGTAGTCATTCCGTGCCAAGAAAAAAAAAATTAAGGTTCTGACTTGGTAAATAGATTAATAATGGGAATATACATGTTTTAGAATAATATCCTTCTAGTCAATGACTTGGAACATGTGTAGATAATGGTCAGATACATTTTACATCTATTTTTACTCCTCAGGAAAATCATTCATAATAGCACTGCAAAATTAGACACATTCCACATTGTACTTCAATAAGAAAAAAAAATGTACAGGATTTAAGACAAAAAAAAGAGTTCTTTCTGTTTGTCCCAATTATGTAAGTACTGCCCCCATTCCCCATGTGAGCAGGAGATAGACGGAGTTGCTCTTTTCAGCACCTCCACAAACCCCTAGCCAGTGGCACCCCTGGCTGTCCAGCCAATGGATGGCTTCCGCTGAGCAGCTGCCTGTGTAAATTTCAGAATTCACTTGAACCGTCCTTAGAATTGTCACAGTAGGAATTATGGACTGAAGTACCCTCTGCTTCGCCATTTCCAAAGGAAAGCTCCTCAGAAATATTAACTGAGATGTGGGAAAGGCATTTTCAAGTCAAATAATTGAAACTACCGTACCTGGATTTAGAATGAGCTTTAAAACATTGTTTCCAGGGGAGAAAAAAAAAATTGAAATAAGCTCTTACTTTTACCATAATCACATACGTGTGTGTGTGTGTGTGTGTGTATGTGTATATATATATATATATATATATATGGTGTACATATATATTCATAGCTGTGACTTTTTTGTCTTTTAAAACTTCCTTATATTACAGAACTAAAATTCTTGGAGGCTCTCTGTAAACCAGTTGGATTAAATAATGTGGGAGGATCCCACATGAATTGAAGATACGGCTTTTTCCCTAGAAAAGTTATGTGTTATACCTGAAATAGCATGTGGTTATAAATCATAACATTAAGTAAAATATACTGAATGATTTCAAAGAGCTCATTAGTAACTGGCTCTGTCTAGTTTGGGGTCCGGTCATGACGGAGAGAATGACACGGACAGGAAGAGAGGAGGAGACAGCCCAGACCCTGCAAGGATCTGAGCAAAAGCAGCCATCAGCACGTGAGGTGAGGGCTGGTTTCCTTGAATAAGCGCGGTGATTACATTTCAAAGAGCAGTTTAGGAAGAACTCATGAAGTACTCAGTGAAGAGCACTGAAGACTGAGCTGAGCAGTTTAAATTTCACACAATAAGCGTTAGTTGGCAGAGCATGGCTTTTAAAACGTGAATATTGTATGTTAAAATCATGGTGAAGAGCGTTATGATGAACATGCATAGGTTGAATGAGGCCGGAGTTGGCCATGGAAGAGTATTGGGGGCTGCGTGCATGGAACAGACTTGGAACAATGAGGCATGCTAGGAAGCACTGTAGAAATTTAAATAAGAAATGAAATCCTATTAACATAGAATGGACGGGGGAACGGATAACTAATTAGGAAAGCAAGCTGAAAAAATAGTATAAAACTAGTGTGAAGTTTTGAAATGTAGAATTCGGGAGGATTATAGTGATATAGGTGGTAAGTTGAAAGCATGTTTTTGTTTGAGGCTATTTATCTTATATCAATTACTTAGCAACCCTAAGTCTGCAATAATAATTTTCTGCGTAACGTGTATCTCTATCTATTTATATAGAGATATATAGGGTTGTTTAAACACCTAAATTCAGGATGCTTACAAAGCCTTAATAGGGTGTTAAATTGCATATTTACTTTAGGCATTTGTGGAAAAAGAAAATAAATTAATTAACCCAATATCTGGGAGGAGGTGAGCATAACCCCAGTTCAGGCTAGTGTTGTGGTTAGAATCCTGTCTATCCATCCGATTAGGGAGGGCCAACCTAGGCGCTGTTAACTACATTTATACTCCAGGTTTGCGATGAGGAATGGAACTCTAAACTCTTTGCAATCTTAATTATTAAAGCCAGCCATCTGTAGGAAAATGGATGGTTTTTAAGGAAGATTCAATCCAACAGTCACAATCCATCAGTAACCTCAGGTGTTCCTTTTTTTTTGTCTTACGAGGTGCATCTGAAATACACTTTGGTGTGTCCTGTGGATCTAAGCGAATAATTCTTCCTAGTTATGTCTGCAGCTGGCAGTGAGAATGTTGGAAAAGTCTTAGGAAACTTGCTATGATTTACAAGAGGAGAGTGGGTGAGGCCATCGCCCGCCCACTAACTGAGATACACGGGAGCAATGGCCTTTCAGTTGGAACACCCAGGAAAGGGGGTTTCTCCTGAACTGCTTGCTAGTGTATTTCTCGTCGTTGTCACTGAGCATGCCTTCTTCCTCGCTCTGGCTAGCTTTGTGGCTCATCCAGTGACGGCAGAACCTCATGGAATTCAGCTCATGTGCCACCAACTCTAACCTGGTTTGGTCCCCGCTACCCCTTACTGTCGTTTGTTCTGCTATGTTTCTACTTGTTATGTGCTCTTACATGCATTTCTGTGAACCAACAAATCTCCTTAGGACCAAGTGAATCCTCATAGGTAGGACTGAGTGTTAAACCCTCAGTCAGGTAACCCCGCACTACCCCGTGGAAACCTCCTAACATCTCCGCAACCAGTACAGTGGTGAAGAAAAGTGAATTTCACACAAGGACAAATGCCTTAGGGAAGTGGAAATATAAGTAGCAAGCCTCAAAGGTCTACTGAGAAACAGGAAAAAGAAAAACCACCCAACCATAGCCAAAGAAAGGTCATTGTTGTGGATGAAGTAACAAAGAGCCACTGGAGATGGAGGGCCCCGAATAAAGCTTCAAAAGTAGACATTTGAGGACTCTTGGCAGGTTAATTATATGATCTTAAATGATGACTTTTGATTCAAATTTGCTCTGGTTTAGACAGAAAGATGATGATAGAGGATAGATAGATAGATAGATGGATAGATAGATAATTGATATAGAGATGATTGATAAATGACAGATAGTTAATAGAAGATTGATATATAGGTGATTGATAGATGGTGATGATAAATAGATGATAGATAGATAGAGAATAGATAGATGATAGATGATTGATATATAGATGATTGATAAATGACAGTTAATAGATAGAAGATTGATATATAGGTGATTGATACGGTGGTGATGATAAATAGATGATAGATAGATAGATAGATAGATAGATAGATAGATAGATAGATAGATTACACATAGAATCTTTGCTTTAGTCATTTTATTAATTTCCTATTTCCATCTAGGCACTCCAGACAGTCAAAAAACCAATGCTCTACACCTAGGAAAAAAATTATTCTCTCCCGCAAAATATCATCAACTTCAAAATTCCCTAATTTTCCTTTCGAGTTTGTCATTGTAATCCTTGCCTACAAAGATGCTGTATTTTTTCTACCTTCAGAAGCATTCACATTCGTTTGCCTTTTGTTTGCTCTGTTATTTAATAGTATTAAATCCCCTTTGTTTATGTTATAAACATAGTTTGTAGGCACAATAATTAGATTCTGGTTCTACCAGTTATAATTATGTAACTTGGAACGAGTTACATATTTCTGTACCCTAGGTCATTCATCTATAAAAAGGGAAAAATAACAGAATTCCTCAGAGCCAGTGTGCAGATTAAATGAAATACACGTAACATGTTTAAACAATGTGGCGTATATTATATTCGGTAGAAGTTCACTGCTTTTACGATAAGTACTATATTCAATGTCATCATCCATTTTCAGTTTATCACCTGTGTTTTCAGTAGAAATAGGTGAAACAGCACATTAACTCTCATGGAGAGAGGCAAGAAATAGAAACCAAACACAAGAAGCCTCCGTCTGTAATTTGCAAATGTCACCTTCAGATGGTGTGACAGTGACTAGTCATTGCCATCACTCCTTACTGGCACCTGTCCAGCTTACTGATCATCCTTTGTGATTCCTAGATCTAGTGGCATTTCCATTTTTGCCAGCCCTGAGACAGCCGGCTGTCCGTTCCGAAGCCACATCTGGTCTCCATTGTTAATACCTAAGCGTTTGCAATGTGTGGACAAAGCTACAAGTTGTCCCACAGGGACTTAAATCAGGTCGAAACGTGTTAATCCGCATTTATCCCTGTTCCCACAGTGATTTACAAGATGGGCTAAACGTGCCCTGGTAATAACAATTCATCCTTCTGCTTCTGTTCAAAGTCTAGGGCAAGAAAGTCCAGAACAGGCAGTCCTTTCTTCCTCAGGTTCACTGTGTTTCGGCTTCGTATGCAAAGGCCGCCTCTTACGCGTATGTACATACTGTGAAAATTGGAAGTAACAGGACTCTGAGTTCAAGGAACGCATGCGCAGAGGGAGCAGCTTCTCTTAGAGGCAGGAATGCTGCGAGCTCGATAGCACAGCCCCAAAGACAGGCCCAGGGAAGACAGAACAGGAAAAGGGTCAAAGATTTGGGGACCAGCTGCCAGACAGACCAGCAAGGCCTGCCAGCCTGGGACCCCGTTTCTGTTTTCGTGGGATACTGCTTCTATTTGTTAAAAAACAAAAAAAACCCCGAAGACTAACATGATGGACCCCAGACAATATTGTGGAGAGAAATCTCACTGCCTCAGCCTCCTTTTATCTCCCAACCCAGGAGCATTTTGCCCCATTCAGACACCGCTCCAGCCTCCAACCTCCTCACGTCCCAACTCCAAACCCATCTCCCTTTCCAGTCAAAGGAGACAAGTAACCCTAATACCACTGATGCGCTGAATTCGTTTACACAAATGATGTATTTTTCCAAGGCTATGCAGCGGTTCCTCCTTCCCTTGAAATGACACAGCATCTCAGAGTCTCCTTAGGAGCATGTTCTAGTTGTATCTAGTTATGGAGGAATCAGGGCCCGAAATGTCTGATGCTCTCTTCCGCTTCCAGATGATCAGATACAAGGAATCTAATGCCATTTTCACTGATTTCTTGCCTTCACGGAGCCGCTGTTTTTATTTATCTGCTGCAAGCATGCGTGTACATGGTCACTGTTCGGTAGGAGAGATAAGCAATCAAACATCACAGTGGCTCAGGGTAGTCCAAAGCCCAGATGCGGGGACAAGTTATGAGGCTGAATGCCCATGAACAAAGCTTTAAATTGAAGGGTGGTCAGGAGGTGGTTGGTTGCATGCAGGGCTTACAGGGCCACCTCAGCTCCTATGAAACAGTAACCTTTGCTCTGTAACCCATGAGTGTGTAACTAAGAATACAGCAGTGACATAATACATCACACAGTAAAACCTTGGATTGCGAGTAATGTGGTTTGCGAGGGTTCCGCAAGACGAGCAAACATTTCTAATACATTTTCACGTGGTAAATGAGCGATGTCTTGCAATACGAGTAGTTTGTTTCCAGAACGAATTATGCTCGCAAACCAAGGTATCCCTGTATTATAAACGCTGTCAGTATTAAGGATTGTTTTAGGCAATAGAACACAAATAATGTGGCCTGGCTGAGAAGGTCAAGCTGGTGGTTGTTAATAATGTGGCAGATTTCTTGGTTCCCCTGTTAATTAGAATGGACTACAATCATCATTTATAAATGAATATTAGGAATAAATATTTCATATGGGTAGTATTAACTGCTGGACGGACTGGTAACGTTCTATATCCTATTTACTAGCAAGAGTAAAATCTGTGCCTGGACTCAGTCTTTTATCATGTGTTTGTTCAGAAAGTTTGGTCGGTTGCTCACACCTTGAAGAAGGTTCCATACCAGAAAGGAGTCTGGGGCCCTGCTTGAATTACCTACTCTCCGCTGTCATATGAGAAGGGCCTGCAAGTCCCCCACCTTCACTTGCGTCCCATGTTTTACAAATCCACGCATCCAATTTTGAATTTGGACTGAGGTTTGTGTCAGTGTCCCATATGCAGCCTTTTCTTCTCACCCTGTCCTGCAAGTGATTTTCTCATAAGTCACGATTTGATCTCTGTCCTAGCATTAAGATCCTTGTGAAAAGAATTTTTTTCAAGACCCATAAAAACAAAAACAAGAAATCCCATATCCAGTCAAGGATTGTCAAAGAGTAAAAGTAATGGTCTCTCTGGGTCCTTATCTATTGTTTTGATTACTTTTATACAGAAAATTTTAATTAGCAATTTTAACTCAGGAAAAGCATTCATTTAAATACATCTTGATTGCAGGCATGTATTAAATAGTGCTCCAAAGAGGTAAAACCAATTTAATTTTGAAGTATCAATATATGAAGCAACTGGGTAAATTTCAGTGTAAAAAATATTTATTTTGCTTTTTCTAAAGGTAACTTGGATGACATAAGTAAGACAGTATTAGCAATATATAAATGCACTAATAAAAACTAATGAACCATCAATGACAAAATGATTTATGAACATATAAAACATTTTAATAAACAGGACCATGATTTGAAAAAGTCAATAAAAATACTGCATTCACTATTAACAACAGCAAAAAAGATTAAATCATTGCCTAGGTACAGCTACATGTTATAACTAAGCATACTGTTAATTTTTTATTTTGTACCAGTAATGAAGGCCAAACTGTCAGTGTTTAGCCTTCATTTATATTCCTCCTCATACACCTCTCAAATCTCTTTTTGCCGAAGTTGAGTTACATTACTAACATAGAAGAAAAAAAGGATGGTAATAATTTTGATAAAACAATCAAATTAGCTGAAATTATGTTCTTGGTCATTCATCTGGGAGCATGTTGTTGTACTCATCCGTAAGACCACTTGAAGCTGCACTGGGGAAACTGTTCAATGGAAAGCTTAATCTCCTTAAAATGTCACATACCTTATGTGGAAAATGAAATTACTTTTCAACCTCCCTTATCCAAGACTTATTATGTGTAGAGAGATACTTTGAGTTAAAAGTGTAATATTCACAGAAGAGGTAGTATTAATACATAACCATATACAGAAAGTTGATATGAGAATGGTAAATGGAATCCAGCTTTAAAAGTAAATTCTAAGGAATTTGAAAAGCCACATTTCAATTTTATTTACAAGAGCGGGTCAAAAGAAAGGAATCATAGATAGTTTTACATAAGATATTAATGTTTAAATTTTTGGTAACTATTAACAAACAGTAATTATTGTTGCATTTTTCTCTGTTTTATACACACACACACACACACACACACACACACACACACACACCAAGGGTGCCAAAAAAACGTATACAAGTGGACACTTTGGTCAACATTGCTCAAACAGTAGTTTGCCATAGTCAGAGGTATCTGGACACTGATGGGAACCACTTTGAGCACCTCTTGTAATTGCAGAAGTCAAATGTGACTTGTATTCATCTTTTGTTATTGGTATATGTAGAGTATTACAATTTTAATAGTTTTCCTTTCTTAAAATGTGTATAAATCTTTTTGGCTTGCTCTCTCTCTCTCTCTCTCTCTCTCTCTCTCTCTTTGTCTCTCTCCCTCTCCCTCTCCCTCTCCCTCTTCTTCTCCCTCTCCCTATGCGCGCATGCACACACACACACACACATACACACACAGTCAGTTTTTTGCACTGTTATTTCAGTAGCAGGTAAATTTTTATTGCCTTATTTTTGGAGATTTCCTTTAATGTAACACACAGTGCTAAGAAGCACAGCATTGTCTGCGTTCTCTAACAATAAAAGCTTAAATTATTTTTATAGCTACTGCACATGCATGGTTCATTCCATTATATAATTAAACTGTAATAATAACACTTTATTCTTTTTCATAACACTTAAAATATGTTTTATTAGTTTCAGGTGTACAAAACATAATGATTAGACATTTACAGCCCTCACAAAGTGATAATCCCGACAAGCCTACTATCCCTCTGACATCATATATAGCTGTTACAATACCACTGACTATAATCCCTATGCTGTACTACACATCCTGTGTGTGTGTGTGTGTATATATAAAAATTATAGTTGACATTCAATATTATATCAGTTTCAGGTGTACAGTGCAGTGAGTGGTCAGGCATCTACACAGTCTATGAAGTGATCCCCCAGATAAATCCAGTATCCATTTGACACCCTACATAATGTTTACAATATTAACTATATTCCCCATACTGTATTTCATATCCCCATGACTATATTGTGACTACCAATTTGTACTTTCCAATTTCTTCCCCTTCTCCCCCATCCCCCAAAGCCCTCTCATCTATCAACCATCAGCTTGTTCTCTGTATTTATGAGCCTATTTGTGTTTTGTTTGCTCATTCATTCAGTTTTTTAGATTCCACATATGAGTGAGATCATATGGTATTTGTCTTTCTCAGTCTGACTTATTTCACTTAGCATAATGTTCTTTAGGTCCATCCATGTTGTTACAAATGGTACGATTTCATTCTTTTTATAGCTGAGTAATACTCAATTATATAAATGTACCACAGTTTCTTTATCCAATCATCTATTGATGGACATTCGTTTGTTTCCATATCTTGGTTATTGTGAACAGCAATGCAATAAACATAGGGGTGCATGTATTTTTTCTAGTTAGTGTTTTGATTTCTTTGAATATGTACCCAGGAATGGAATTGCTGTGTCATAGGGTCAATTGTTCTATTTTTAATTTTTTTAAGAACTTGCATACTGTTTTCTATAGTGGCTGCACCAATCTGTAATCCCACCAATAGTGCACCAGGGTTCCCTTTTCTCCACAACCTCACCAGCATTTGTTTGTTGATTTATTGATGATAGTTGTTCTGACCGGGGTGAGGTGATATCTCATTGTGGTTTTTATTTGCATTTCTCTGATGATTAGTGAGGTCGAGCATCTTTTCATATGTGTACTGGTCATCTGCATGTCCTCTTAAGAAATATCTATTCAGGTTCTTTGCCCATTTTTTCATTGAATTCTAACATTAAAATTTTTTAAAAGTGTATTTACTGACCTGAACTTACAAACTTAGAATAACTACATTAAATAGCTACTTTTCAAACTAATATGGAATTTATTAAGGGAGATAAAATTGGTAAATTATATAAATATGTCATCTGCCGATCCAAAACCCATTCCCTCAATTGAATTTGGTTATATACAGTAAGATACCTGCATTGTACAATATCTACAATTACACATACTCCAAACCTATCCAAACATTTCTCCCATTTATAAATACTTCTTAAACCATTAATTGATTGAATTGTACTCTTTGTTCAAATCCTTTTATGTTTTCAATTACTACAATTCCTTAGGTGACTCTCTTGCCTTACTTTTAAATTCCACCTACAAAACATGAAACATACATTTAAAATCAATGGAGCTGGAACAACTGAACAGATATTTGAAAACCAGAATGGTGTTAATTAAATAAATGGCCTCCTCCTTCATGACTGCAGCTGAGAACTGTCCATTAACGGTAATTTAGCCCCATTGTGATCATTTATTCACATCAAGTGCATTGTGTGCCAACCTTTACTAAGTCATGATCAAAGATGAGAAAGGCTTGTTCTAACTGTCTGAAGGCATTTAAAGCCTGACATTTACCAATCTTTAACTTCAGGAGAATATTCTAAATCTGTATTGTTTTATGAATCTTAGAAACCTCAAAACCGAAAACAGTGGATTGTAACACTAGTACCATTCTACATATTACGGAATTGATCCCATATAAAAGCAGTTAAATTCAGTCTCCAATCCTATCAGTTTCTGTCATAGACTAACTGTGAAGATACTAAGTATTCTAAATAGTAGATTCAAAATATATTGACTACTTTGATTCATCTCTACTATAGTGAGTTTAGCTACTTTATTTTCAAGTGAACACTGATTGTCCTATCCACAAATAGTGCCTGATAGACAGTCTCACAATGGAAATCCTGTGAGGACATCATCATAAGATACACAATACTGTCGATGACCTGGAGGGCAATTCACCTCTAATTACATCTGTGAACATCTCCTGAGCAAGCACTGTTTCATATTCTTTCCTGTAACCTTCCCAAAACCTAGCTGAATGCAGCATGCATTCACAAAAAAGCTAAAGGGACAAACGGCCATTACAGAAATATTATACAGCCCATTTGAATGAGACGTGTGGGTTACTCAGGATGCCAACAAAATAAATGAGCATCATATATACAATAGACACCCCCAAATCATAAGCATTGTTCTCATTTAGCAATTCTCAAACTTATTTCATGGCTCCCAGAATTCAAGTTATTCATGAGCTCAATTATCTGCACGGCTATAGCTAACTCTGTTCCCTTGCCCTACTCAGAAAAGCAGAATGCAAATGAGAGGTAACTATATAAGGATGCATACGTTTTATATATATATATATATATATATATATATATATACATATATATACGTATGTATATGTACACTATGTATATAGTACAGACACATTATGTGTATTTCATACAGAACACAGCGTTACCCCATATGCATCATATATACAGTGATGCCCATCTAGCTACAGGGATATGTTCTGACAAATGGATCGTTAGGCGGTGTTGTCATTCTGCGAGCATCATAAAGGTACTAAAACAAACCTACATGGCATAGCCCACTGCACACCTGGGCTGAATGGTACAGCCTCGTGCTCCTGGGCTGCGAGCCTGGACAGCACGTTACTGCACAAAACACAAGACTAAATCAAGCACGAGAGCAAATGATGCAATCAGAAGAGGCATAAATACGAGATGCATGAGGCTGTTGCCCAAGGTAACATGGCATATTATTTTATAGCAAACTTGCCTTTTATAGGTATGCTCCAATATAACGATCAAATGTACAGCTTAGGAGATACATACGGCAGTAACATAGTCATTCGTTACCATTACTGAGTATTACAGACTGTACCTAATTGTGTGTGCTGTACTTCTGTACAACTGGCAGCGCAGTAGGTTTGTTTACACCAGCATCACCGCACACATGTGAGTAAAGCATGGCACGATGATATTCTGCAAGCTACGTCACTAGGCGACAGAAATTTTTCAGCTCCATTATAATCTTACTGCAGTATATGCGTTCCGTAGGTGACTCAAACATCATTATTGGATGCGTGACGGTACCCATACATATTACATGTACCTTACATGTGCGTATTCCCCTACCAAATGATGGTACCTTGTAAATGTAAGTGAACTACCCAAGGTTAGTTCACAGAAAACTAGGGTGCGTTGTATAGACCCACCAATATTCTCTCTTTAACAACACCCTTCACACATCGACCAGACTCCCCACTCTTTTCCACATGCCAGTCGACGCTGCCCTACTAAGACTGGTTTTAAAGTTCTTTCAGTGAAGAGCGAGGTAGAAGGTGTCCACTTGCCCGTCATATAATCCCCCTGTCATTTCTAGGATGTGACTCTAGACCGAGAAGATACCCACCTTGGTTCAAATTTCCCCCAGAAGGAGACTCTGAGAAGGACTGGAGCTTAAGTAGTTTATGTGGGAAATGATCCAGAAAATACCAGGAGGGGAATGGCGGGAAGGATGGTAAGAGAGCTTGCAGTATCAAGCCAGTTACCGCTGTGGGCAACTGGAGTTCCATCCCACTGAACACAGGGTAGGAGAGGCTTCAGAATTACCCCAGTCAAGGATCAGGAAGCTAAGGTCCTTATCTAGCAAATCCCTGCTTAGTGGTACACCCGGCTAGCTCTCCAAGCAGACCTGTGTGATGCTGAGGCCAGAAGATAAAAACAGAACAAAACAGAACAAAAAAACCAAAAGGCCCCAGTTAGAGGATGTTCACAGAAAGTAGCCTGGAGAATGTGGGCAGAGCACCCAATGTATCTGTTGGTCGACACTGTCTACCTATCGCTTTATGAAAGAGCGCTTCCTCCTTAACTCTGCAATAACAGAAGTCACAAAGATGGTGGAGGAAAATAAGATGTTTCCTCACCTTCACCACAAAGAGGAATTGGTGAGCATACCAAAAACCAAAGAGATGGCTTTACTTACTGCATATTAATTTAGGACGCTGAAGAAAAATAAAAAAAGACTTGCAGACTGCAAATTACAAGGGAAGACAGAAACTAACATTTAATGAGTACCTACACTGTGCTCCACGCTGCACAATCATTCTTATAAATTCAAATTAATTAAATGGGAAGAACTTAGGAGCTTCTTGAGGAATCTGAGTCACAAAGAACTGATCCCAAGTGCCATCTTTACATTTATAAGATATATTACAAAGAGCAGCTATTTAATTTCCCAGAAACGTAGCTTCCTAGTCCTTAAAATGATTACCCACTCTTCAGGGAGTATCTGAGCTAACATATAGCACAAATTCACATACACATATGTGTGTGTGTATATATGCACATACATGCATATACATAACATATAGTATCATTAATATAGCACTAGCCACTACTTAGTGCCAATAACTGTTAGTCTTGTTCCTTATGGAACTAAGATTACTGAATTTCATAATGGCAGAAAATGACTTGCCCAAGGGCACTCAGCTAGTGAAGGAGTAAGCAGAGGATTGAAGCCTGGGTCCCTGTTAATCAAAGGATCTTGTCTTCACAGATGGACAACAAATGGAACCAAAGCTGATTCTTAAATTTCCATGAAGCCACAAAATTAGCCAAATCTTTAAGACTAGATGAGCAGTTTTTTTAAATGTCTAATACTTTATTTTAATAATAAACATGGCCTAATTTTTAAGTTTAAGTTGGGCTAGCATAAACTTTTATGGTCATAGACATTGTAAATAAATGTACAAAACTTTGCTTTCAATATAGCAGTGGTTCATTTAGGTGGCGTTCAACCAACAAAAATTCTTAATCCCTGACATGTATCTGTAGCATCCTTCAAAAAAATGGGAGCAACCACATGCACAAGTTAATATTTTGGATACGATATTAAAAACCAAGGCTACCACCATGTGGTCCAAAATATGCCCCCTACATATTCAGCCCATCTTATGCTTTCTGCACAGAATAGAGAATTTCTGTTTTACCTCATGATCCTAAGGCTCTGAAGTAGAAAATATAGATTCAATCACTCTCAATACAGTTTATCTCAATGTGAACGAGTGTTGCAAATTTGTTTCAATATTCTTTTCTTTATCTTCAGAATACCTTACTTTCCCAGCATACTGGTAAACTGGCATTTGCTCTTTTAATTTTTAACCAATATATACGTTTTTGCCTGAGAAGAAGAGATCGGGTTGAAATATTATCCTCTCCAAAGAATCCATACCCCTTTAAATTACTGATCTGAGACCAGAGAAGAAGTCGACCACTCGCGCACACGGTAAAATTCCGCGTGTGTGGGAACAGGAGTTTGTATTGGGTGCTGATGATGAGAAGCGAAGGAAGGGATTTCCCAGTGGTGAATGGAGAGGTTCTGAAATCAGACCAATAATGGATCTTCTATGCAATTATAATAGAACATCAATAGCAAAGTGAACTTCAAGGAAACATTTCAATTGAGCTGAGAGCCTAGTTAGCATATTTTTTAAACCAAGGAAATGTGGTATGCAATATGTGAAATGACTATTCCAGAAAAGACTAAATGTGGTTTTTAGAGAGAGAGAGAGAGAGAGAGAGAGAGAGAGAGAGAGAGAGAGAGCGAGCGAGCTGCAGAGGAATTTCAGAAGTTTAATTAGGCAAAGCAGTGATGTTATAGGAAAACCACATGAGCAATATTTTGCTGATAATAAATATTCTAGGTTTGAAACTTAGTTTTAATTTTGCGACATACATACTAGTTAGGTTAAAAATACATTCATTATGAAAAGGCTGGCTCGTGCCATACAAATGTCGTTATTAATACTAGTTACCTGTTCAAAGTGAGAACTGTCAATGGCCAACGTCGTCATTTCCATTGACTACCTGTTACATATTTACACCAACTGTCTACCTGCAACTCCAAATGTTTAAAGACCATGAAATGCCCAGGGGCAGGTGGACGGCGGATCAGTGGCAAGGAGAAAGTAAATGGGTGCAGTACATTTTAAGTTTCTAATGTGCTTTTTCCGCCAACTTGAATACATTTTCGAATGTGATAACCAGCCCCTCAGGGGGGAAGGAAAACTGGTTGGCCCTGAGATTGCATGCTTTGTGGGTGTATTGTACCTCTGATACCAGCCTCATACACACCCTAGGGAAGCACAGGCAGACAAAAGAAAAAGCACCAGAAAAAACGCAATCAATCCAACGCAGGGATGAGAAAGTGAACAGGAAAAGGTTCCTTGTCCACAGCAACGGCTCTGGAGTCAAAATGGAGAGACAAACCCGAGTCCCTCGCCCGCCCTCCCCCGGCCGCGGGCTCCCTCTTCCTCCTCTCGCCCCTCGAGGCTCCCCTCCTGGGTCTCCTTTTCAGCCGCATTCAGGGAACAGCCCCGCACCACACCGCTCACCTGTCCTCGTTCTGCCATCCTTGGTCCCCCAGCAGCAAATCCCGAAATCTGTACCTGGGAGGCAGAGGGGGCACTTCGCTCTCCAAATCAACCATCCTTCCTCAAAGAGTGGGAAACACAAAACAAATGGAGGAGCGGAGAGAGGCAGAAAGAAAATATTGCAGCGCTCCGGGAGAGGACGGATAGCATGCAGTGGCCGGGAGAGGGACAGCAGAAGGGGGAGGGGGTCTGCTTGGAGCCGGAAGCCCAGGCTGGAAGGGGGCTGGTTCCTCTCTCCTGAGGGTGTGATGGGGATGATGCAAACCCAGCCCAGGAGCAAAAGTCTGGCTCCGACAAGAATCTACGCTGCCAAGGAACCGCCCCCAGGATCGGCACCGCCTCTGGTCCCCAGGACTCGGGGGAGGCGGGAATGCAAAAGTTACTTCGCTGGAAAAAAACGCGCGGTGCCTGGAAAGAGGGGACCGGGTGGGAGCGTGCGCGGCCTGATGCAGGAGCGCTTCCCGGAAAGGTGGCAGGTCCCTTTGGGCAGGTGGACACCTGGCACAGCCCGGGGAAGCGCGGGGGGGCCGTGGGTCCGGGTCCCCCACACCGCCCCCTGGGCTGTCCCCGCACGCGCCCTCCAAGCTGCGCCGGAGGCCCAGCCAATGAGACGCCCCCTCATTTGCATAACATGGTGACAGCATGGAGGTGCCTTGGGGACGACCAGTGGGGGAGCGCTTAATTAGCGGATTCCCAGGCTCCAGACCTTGGCTGGGATGCCAAGAGATGTGGGGGACACAGGATGCTCGGAGCGTCCAAGGTGCTCCAAGCCCCCTGGCTTTGCACACCTTCAGCTGGGTAGGCGGGCTGAAAAATGCACGTTCCTGCAGAGGGAATCCCCGCTCCAGCCCCAGGAAAGTCCCTTTTATTTTATTTTTTTTTCTCAGTCTGCAAGAAAGGAGGTGTTTCCCTGGTCTTGGAAAGGAAGGAAGGGCCTCTTTAGGCCACTGAAGAGAGGCATTTAGATGATGGCTGCGAAAGGACACCGAAACGCACGCAGGGCTGTCCGCGGGTCCCTCACTGTTGGGGCGACTCAGCGCTGTGGGCTTGCAGGCGGCAACCTGGGGAGGCTCCCATCCCTAATCCACAGTCAGAGGAGGAGGGAACTCCAGGCTCCCCCAGGTGCTTTCAAGGACCACCCGCTGCTTACCACACCTTGCTGTAGCTACACACGTCCTAGTTCCATTTGCCCATGTCCCCCCACCAAGAACTGCCTCCCTCAGGGGATACACAGACGCAGACTGAGTCCCACCTGAGACACACACCTGAGGGTCCACAGAAGCCTTTGTCACTGCCCGGTGTGCCTGAAGGAGCAAGCTTCTTGAGGAAATGACACTATGAACCACAGTCATCAAGCAACATACAACGAGATTTGGAAATACCTGAGGTACGCTTATTCGCGGAGGGGTCAGGGGCACACTGATTGAACGTGAACTAAGCCTTCTCAACTCGTGTGCACCCTACCTGAGGGAAAGGAAGAAAGCAGAGACGCGAACAGAGAGAATAGCGTGAGTAGAAGCAAAGTGTTATTAGAAAATGTTTGGTCAGGAGACACTGATGAATTTGATATGATTAATTCTCAGTGAGGTCATACCGTGGAGGGTTTATACAGAAAGTTGGAACTGCAAGGAGAAAACAGGAAAAAAAAAAAGTAATATCAGATAAAATGGGATGAGCATCACAGTGGAAAGAGAACAGTCAGACCCCAGGACTCTGCCTTCAGAACCCGACCCACTCTCCCCGACTTACCTCAGATGACACGTCCTCTGCTAGATTCCCTGGTTTTTCCAGCTACTTAGGAGGCCTTTCTCCTCTGAACGCTTCATTCCGCTTGAGAGTGTTTCGCTTGTAGTGCTTCTTCTGTTCTGGCCTGCTCTGGGACTAACTGCGTTTTTCTGACATCTTACCTTCCTCGCTCCTGGTGGCTTATCTTCCTAGCACAGTATCTTCAAGATAGCAAAATCCCAACAAATGTGCGTTGAGCTGCATGAAAAGCTTTGAACCTAGGAAATTAATTTTTCTTTTCACTCTTGCTGTAGCTCCAGAGTTACGTATTGGTTTGTTTCTTTGACATGGACTTTTGGAATCAGTTCGCCAAGTGAGACAGTTGCTACACTACATCATTAGTTTGTGGGGGCCAAAAAAGAGAGGGTACCGGGATTCTATTGGGTTGTTTGAAAAGTCATGATGCATTTTTGCAACGAAAAACATAGAAAAAATACGTCATGACTTTTCCGACAACCCAATATTTTGGACCTTATCATCTGCTGTTAAGATAGCTCTATGAAGTCTACCTTTTTCATGTTGCAGGTTAATTAATATTCATATTTTTATTTATACTATTATAGTCTGCCTTTACATATTTGGCACAAATCTGAAATATTTGCGTATCAGTCACAGACTCAGAAGCAAAGTACTTCCAGAAAAACAGCTGTTGAGCATTAGACTCCTCAGTGCTGGGGGTGAGACAGGAAAGCTGCATTTTACTTAGAGGAAAGCACTGTACCCTATTCTACACTTTGTGGCAATCTTAATTATTTGGCTTCCATGTACCCAGATTACAATTTCGGAGGGAATAAGTATGTTAAAAAGAAAATAATAGTAATAAACAAGTAAGTATAAGCCTGATCAGCTAATGGTGTCACAGCACAGCTGTTAAGGATACAAATGGTACAAAGTACCTGAACGTGACCAGCCAAGGCAGATGGAGTCGACTGTGTTAGCGACACACTGATGTTTGTGTGCCTTACAAGTTTTGTCAAAGTGGAAACTTACATTTCCAAATTGAAGAAAATTAAAGGAATAATGCAATATAAGGAATGCTATCCTGCCATTCTTAAAATATACCAAAGTTGAGGCATTGGAGCTTCAATTTATAATTGGAATTTCCTTTTTTGATCTCTATATTTTCTGTAGGCAGGCTTTTTATTTTTTTGTCATTAATTTTGACTTTCAGTCTTTCCACCTGTCTTTCTACACTATATTTTTATTCTTTTTTTGTCATGTCATGCCATTTCCTGCTGTTAAAATATATTTTCCTCTTTCACTCTTTTTATCTTGGTTTCCTTTTTTTTTTGTCACTGTGCTCTTTTAATCTCCTGTTTCATACACTCGTTTTCTCTGTGTGTGTGAAAGCTTTCATGCTACTATCACATGAGGTTCGATTTTTAGGACCAGTTTTAAACTTCGTTCTGTGCATTACAATTTTACACCTTCCTCCCTGATGGTCTCCAGTGACCTTATCCACAGGGAGTGTAGATCAAAGCAATGGGCTAGTTTGTCCCCAAACCACCCAAAGAAAATTCACCCCAAAGTTTCTGAATTATTATGCTGATGAAGTAGAAAGTATCAAACATGAGGATTAGGGAGAAGCCTGATTTCCTAATTTAAGAAGTAGGGAAGAATTAACTTAATAAAAATGACTTTCTACATGTTAGGCTACTCACTTCCTCGAGCCTTCATCTGTATAGGCAGGAAAACACAGGGCAATCCACATTCATTCAGAAAACATCGGCAAGCTACACAGCATCGCAGTGTGGAGCAGACATGCATTCAATTACGTTTCAACAAGGAGTCGTTAAGTAGTGACTATGAACTGAGCACCTCCTCATCTAATGGGAGGCGGGAAGAACCCGTGGGAGGCACACCCTCCAGTGTTCACACTGACTGCTGTGTTGTTAAGCACATACAGACATCTAATTCCGGTTTTGAGAAGTCAAGCAAGGCTTCCTGGAGAAGCTGATACCTACCCTGAAGAATGAAAAAAGAGTGAGTGAGTGAGTGAGTGAGTGAGTGAGTGAGTGAGTGAGTAGTGAGGTGGAGGCAGCAGCAGCAGCAAGTATATAGGTACAAATAATATTGGGTTGTCGGGAAAGTCATGACGTATTTTTTCTGTGTGTCTCGTTGCAAAAATACATCATGACTTTTCCGACAACCCAGTAGATATCAGAAAGCAACGGTAGACCCAGAATATTCAAAAGGATCGCGTAGTTTGAGCTCAGGGTGTGTGATTTGGTGAGGGAGGGCCAGCGAGGGAGGAAGAAAAGTCAGCAGGAACATTGGCAGCCGCGAGCTGCCTTCATTTAGTGAGGACCACGTCTGGTGGGGTCCACGCCAACACTTTTTGAGTTTTAACTTAAAGACAATGATGAATCTTTTGAGGATTAAGTAGTGCCAAAGCCCAATTAATCTTTGGAAAGGTCACTGTGGTAACACTGTTGATGATGGTCGATTGGTGGGGAAGACCGTTTATGAGCTACACAGTGTCGCAGGTGAGGTATGCCACTCGTCCGAAATGAGGCAGGGTCACAGTGCAGACGGAAAGGAGAGGACAAATGTATGGGAAATGAAGAAGACAGTATTGACCAGACTTCGTAACAGAGATCATGACAGTTAACGGAATGTGGAGAACCAATGGTCCTTGGTAGGCTCCTGGGATGAGAACGTCAGTGAACAGTGAGTGTACGGGCATCGGTGTGAGGGAGACCATGATTTCACTTTGAGCCATCTGTGTACATTCACATGGAAAAGTCCAGAGGCTTGAATAGATGGGTCAGAATGCCAGGAGCACGTTCTTGTCTAGAGATACAACATTGGGAAGCATCAATGTAGAGATGGCTGTTGAAACAGGAAGGATCAATGTACCTGGCTCTCTGTACAGTGAGAGGAGAGACAGACAGGGACCATACAGGCTCCTGGGGAGAAGGGATGTTTCAGGAACCTGGGGACAAAGCCCGAAGGGAACTGAACTTCTACTGCCCGAGTAAAGATAGGCGTTCTTCTCTTTTCTTGATTAATTTTCTTCTGTGACCCTTGATTCAAGCCAAAATAGATTCTATCTACAGGATGGAACATGCAACAAAATCTGCCCTATATCCCAAGCGTCTCCAGCTACATGAGCAAAATCATTTTCATTTCGGCAACACTGGAAAGAGGACACAGTAGAGAGAAAATGAAGAAGCAGAATACCCCATTCCTTTCCCCAAATCCACCTGAGAGACACCAGTAGGCAGTACAGGGGATGGCCATTTGGAGACGGATAAAGACATTCCAATGACCAACATAATTGACTCAGCACATCTAATGTTTTTCTGTCGTTCTAAAAATAAAACTGGTCTGAGAGATGAAATGCATGTACAGACCTTGCAAGGGGAAGCTGCCGGGACACAGGTAATATTATGTCATCAGTAGCATCCTCTGTCATCTTCCTCCTGGCTTCTTCCCTCTTCCCATGGCTCTAAGTGCACGTCTCGCTCAGTGTCGTGCTTAATGATAATGCATAGCCCCATTTATTGGCTTCTAGGCTCTCTTTATTTGAATTTTCGGAGGGAGAGTCGAAGGAGGAATTACTTAGTGCCAAATGTGACTCAGTAACTTTCAACCATGTTCTCCTCCCATAACCCAGGAATCACCCCTCCATTACTCTTCTACCTACAACACTTGATAGCTATTGGGTTGTCAGAAAAGTCGTGACGTATTTTTTTCTATGTTTTTCATTGCAAAAATGCATCGTGACTTTTCCGACAACCCAGTATAATATATATATGTATATTTGTGAGGGAATAGCTCCAGCAGGTTTAGAAAACTCCAGCTTTGGGCCGACTGAGTGGCTCAGTTGGTTAAGAGCTCGCTCAAGAGTTTGAGCTCTGAGCAACAGCGGTTCGAGTCCCGGCCTGAGCTGAGCAGCCACTGAGCTGCCAACAGGTAGCAGGATGGCTCAGCT
>NW_017731387.1:1932846-1959409 GCF_001890085.2 Hipposideros armiger
AAAAAAAAAAAAAAAGAAAACTCCAGCTTTATCTTGGATCTTCCCATTCTCATGTTGCTCATGTCGCAAGTCCTGCTTATTGGTGGCTGGGAGGACACTCCCTGTTCATGACCCTCTCTCCACCTTGACCCTTCTTATCGCCAAGCCTTCTAACGCGAGTACCAGTGACAGCTACCACGTGGCCGTTTTCACTATGGCTGTCAGTTTGTGCAAAACGAACAAACCCCTCGTGAGTGAATGGGAAGCTGTGGGTGCATCAGTTCATCTTTTTCCTCTTCAAGCGTGAGAACATACAAATGATAACAGATTAATAGTGGCAGTGTAGCTAGTATGTGACTGATATTATGTTAGGAGATTTACAATAATTTTGAATAATAACACTGTCAAAATTTAAAAACTGAGACAACACCGGCTCAGATTTTGCCACACAGCTACAAGGTGCTAAGCCAAGATCCAAAACCTTGATGTTCTGACTCCAAAGGGCAGGCTCTTCCCGAAATATCTGAGGAAGAAGGTTTAAGATCAATAACTGATAGACATTTATATGTTTACTGATTGGAACTCTAAACTCTAAAACAAAATTATAAAATCACCCTGTCAATATCCTACCAATCCATTAGGCTCCAGCCTCAATTACCTTCGTTCTATCTTTTAAATACATTCATCACTGCCCCCTTTGTCATATTAACTTCTTTGCTTGCTTTTCCCTGCTCCTCCTCTTCTCCCACTACGAGACCAGCTCCCTCAGGTCAAGGGCTTTGTCCATCTTGTCAGCATACAGATCAATGTCTGGTGGAAACTATGGAGTCAGAAACGTTTGCTGCATGATAGAAACTGAGAAACAAGCGTAAGGAGGGGGAAAGGCAGGAAAAAAGATTTGTTCAAGTAATTCCCTCGGTTTTTCAGTTGCAATATGGGAGAATTGCAACGCACAGAGAGACATTATTTTTCAGTGTGTGTGTATGCGTGCTGTGCATGTGCCACACTTCAGTAAGGCACGCACATTTAAATAGCGTTTTGTCAGGGCCTTCTGTTGAGGGGCCCTAAATAGTGGCACGCAGGGCTTGATTTGAGAAATCCAGTAACGCTTCCCAACGGAAAAAAAATGTATGTGGTATGGTCGTAGCAATTGAAATGGTTTTACTTGCATTGAAATATTGTCATTACTTTTTATTGATTCTTCTTTAGAAATTTAATTTACCAGGAAGAAAACTTCAGGTGATTTCTATATTATTGCTATAATATATTAACGACTCAAAATGTACTGTCACTATCGGCCCATTTCAGACTCATTAGTTTAAAATGTATAACAACTTGACAGTATTTTATATTAATAGAAAAGATACTCTTCTCAATTTGAAGATGATTAAACAGAGGCAACAGAAACCTAAAATAAATTACTCAGTAGCCATTTCAGCATGAATGATATAAAAGTCCAATTTCCCTGATTATCATGCAATGTCCCCAGGCTACAAGCTAACAGCTTACTTTGCTGTTAATACAGCAATGAGTATAAATACAACCCATCAGAACAAAACCAAGGAATTAGAAAAATCTCACAGTTTTTTATACATAGTAGTGTTAGATACATTGCAGTCACTGATATACATGAATACATAAGCTCCTTGACGTTCATATATTATTTTTACCTATAAAGTTGTGTTGTAAATATTAATTCTATTACTTTTCTGTATCAAATTTGGGTCTTAATTTCAGATAGCTCCCCACTTCAAGGTATTAAATGGTAGCTCTATGTCCATACCATCTTGATTTGTACAGTTTGGGGGGACAGATATTAAAAAATGGAGTATGTACTGTACATTTTTCTATTGCCATCTTAAAAAAACAAGGGTAAAAGAGAAAAATAGAAATACTAATACTAATGATAGGATATTGAGCATTCATACTTCGGGAATGAGGAAAGGGAGGAAGTCGATAAACATGGCTAAAAGCAGCAACTTAGTGAAACTTCCTAAAGTTAGTCTTCAGGAAAAGAACAAAATTATAGAAAATGAGATGTAACATTGCAGCAAGAGCTAGATCACTGCAGAGGTTGATATCTCAGAGGTGCTATATTACTAGAGATTTACATTTTTTCAGCTATTTGAAATTAGACTACTTTATTTGGCATGTACATCTGTTGTTTGAAAGTAGTGAGTCAGCATGTATCTCTTTCAATGTACATGTTACTGGTGGGGTACAACAGTTGTATCCTACCTTTCACAAACACACACACACACACACACACACACACACACAATCTTCGTAAATCCTTTGCTGCTCTTCCATCACGTAGGCTCTGAATTCCAGGAATGGATATAGTTTGGCCTAAAATTTACCCTTGTAACCCTCACACGTGGACCCATCACCCATCAGCCAAGTCATCCAACTACCTGAAAAAAATTTCTTTGATGATCAAGTATACACGGTCTGAATCTGCATTTAATCTTGCATTTAAATCCTGACACTGACATTTATTAGCTGCTAGACCTTGGGCCATTTACTCACTAGACTTTGGGTTTCCCATCTACAAAGTGGAATAATTACAATATTTATGTTGTGATGATCAAATATATTAATATAGCTAAATATTTTAGAACGGTGTTCACCACATAGTTTGCCATTCTCATTACATGTGTTTTCCAAAATGTAGGCATCCACATTTTTAGAAGCCCTTTTCTTAATATAAACATGCCTTTGCTGTTTAGCAACTAATGAATTTAATTATGCTTTTCGAATTTCACACAACTGGTTGAACAGCTTTAATTACCTTTTAAGAGGTAAACTAAAGAATGTACCCTCAGAGTAATTGAAACAAACAAATGGACTAAAGTTAAAAAGAAAAAAGAAATCTGGCTGCTCGGTGATTCTTCTGAGCTCCCATGGAGAGAATAAACATGGATAATCAGAAAAATATTTTAAGTCTTCTCCAGGTGGAAGCCAGATCATGTAGGCATTTAAAATGGAAACAAATATCTTGAATTATATCCACATACAAAGCAGAAGAAGCGATGCAGCATATTGAGTTCAGACCCAAGATGAGCGTGCTTTATAGACCCAAATGAGCAATGCAATTCTTACACTGGGTCCATGCAGCCTCTACGGTTGCAGAAAATAAGGATATGGCGAAAAGCAATCTGGAAATGTCAGGGCCAAATCAATAATTAAGAAGAAACTTCCCCACCTCCTCCTCAAATATCAATATGAAACATATTGAAATACTACTGATTAGGATGCAGAAATATATAACATTTAAGTATATGAGGACTATCATTTTTGACAAGGCACTCACCCAGATTTAGGACACACAAGTAAGAAGCAACTCTAATTTGTCCTTTGCACTTCTGTTTTTTTTTTTTTTTTCTTAATGCCTACAAGCCTACAAGCTCACTTGGATTTAAGCCCTGGGAAAATCATCAAGTTGCACAGTGTAGTACAGAAAAGCTGAATGCCATTAGATGTTAACGACCTGACAGCTAAAAGTGAGTTTTTCCACTCATTTCCAGAATCATTAATAGGCTATGTTCCTAGGTGTTAACTACCAAATTCTCTAAGGCCATGGTTTCTCTATGACTTATCTGTTTTGCTCAGGCAACCTTTCGCAAATAATTTATCTACAGTTTAATTACACTAGAACATGGGTCACATGGGACCAAGGTTGTAAATCAAGCGGTTTTGTTTTTTAATTTCCCACCAATTGTTCCTGCTTTCTCGTTTTTTGTGTTTTTTTTTACTGCTAAAATCTCTTGCTCCTTGATAAACCCAATCACAGATGATGTAGTCATTCCAAGCTCCTAGGTGGGGCTCTGTGGCTAAGGAAGCACAAACTAGAAGCTAGGTCATCTGGGCTAAAGTCATGTGAGAGCTAAGGAGAAGGAAAGGATCAAATAGGAGAGAAAATACAGATGCCCAAATCAGAACTCAATAGTCACAGAGGAATCCATTTTGGAGTTACTGCAAAAGCTGAATTGGACTTAGAAAGAAGAACCAAGTCAACAAGTCAATTCATAAGTGAACTATGGATGCTTGGGGGAAGAGTCTCGGTACTAGACATAGCTAGATAGAGAAAGAGGGATTGTGGGAAGAGGGACATCAAAGAACGTTAAGTTGAATAGGACATGTTGGCAGACCGCTATTTCTCAGAAAAGGAGATTTGGGCATTAGTAAATGCTGATGGTCAAAATGTCTGGGTGTATCACTCAGGATGTTTTTGATTACTAGTAACAGAAGGCCTGATCTATATGCCATAAAAAGTTAAAGAAATGTAGTATGTCACATATGCAAAAATTCAAAGGTAGAGCAGCTTGACACGGTGATCTAATGAGGCCACAAAGGACTCAGTTCCTCTGTGTTTAATTGTCCTGCCTTCTACCGCCCTCCCTGTGATTTCAAGATGGTTGCCGAGACTCTGGGCAGGCTCATTGGCTTCCAACAGGAACAAGGGAGCATCTCTGAATGTAAGATTCTCAGCAGAGCTTGGAGCTACTAGAGGAAATATCCGGATCCTTTGGTTTTCCAATCTGCACCTAAAGAGTAAGGCCACTGAGCTAGTCCAGTCTTATGGGTTGGTCTTTCCTCCAAAGCTTTGGAAAACAAAACAGAAGAGCCTTCAGATTCTCTGCACATACTTAAAGTAGAAATGCAAAGCCTTTTCTGAGATCGTTGTGTCATTAGATCTTGACATAGGATGTCAAGTTAATTATATTGGACATGACTTTCGGCTGACCAACAGCCGGTTCCT
Source organism: Hipposideros armiger (assembly GCF_001890085.2). Taxonomy (NCBI): domain Eukaryota; kingdom Metazoa; phylum Chordata; class Mammalia; order Chiroptera; family Hipposideridae; genus Hipposideros; species Hipposideros armiger. The sequence continues at coordinate 1,937,588 of NW_017731387.1, forward strand.
GTATATAAAAGTCATACGCCTTTTGTTTGATCATGGTGGGGCCCCACCATCCATGGGCATATGATCCAAGCTGGGTCAAGCGGTATGCACAGTGGGAAAGACGAATGTTTCATGTATGGATACTGGGAGCGAGACAGTCTCTTTCTGCTGGGGTTCCTAACTATGAGCTCTGTGTGTCCTTTTTGTGAATAACTTGGAAGTGACCAGCATTTTGCAGCAAAAACACTATTTCTTAAGCTTCTGGAGCTGCCTTTGACTAAAGCAAGAACCCCTCCTGGAATACCCATGTGTAGGGAGCAGTAAGCTCGCTATTTGCTTAAGATGGCGTGAACTGAATTTCTATCCCTTCTACCTAAAAAAATCCCTCACTAACATATATATTTATGTCACATACAGCAATCTCCTCAGTAGTGCTATGAATAATTACAAGTCTTTCTTGGCCTAATACCAGAATCATTTCCTCATAAACACTAAGTAGTATAATAATTTTACATTTTGTTTCTCAGCCGAGTCCAACTGTTGTTTGGATGCTAATTTCCAAATCATTGCCATGGACTACAATTCCATATTTGGGTCCCAAATTTTCTATTCTGTAGTAATTACACACCCATCACAAAGCATCAGAACACCTGATCCCACAGAAAAATGTAAAATTTTGCAATTATCACAGGCTTTAAAAGACAAGCCTTAGAAAATTTTTTTACTGACCAAGTTTTACCCAATTTCAGTGAATTAAGCATTTATCTCTTCTGTAAATTTATTCATTTTCCTCCATAATGCCAATTGAAACAACAGCCAAATATAAAAAGTAGAGACTGTCATATCTTCAATGGGACTAAGAGAGAGTCATGGCCCAAATCACAAGCTCCAAAAAGAAATTTTGAAAAAATTATGGGGACGCAAATGGCAGAAGGAGATAAGAGTGAGTTCAAAATCCTAGAGGTTCTTTAAGTAGTGCAGAGTTCCCTCACCGCGTATCAGAGATGCCTTCCATGGAATAGGTGGATGCCATTACAGGGGTTCTAAAGCAAGACAGATGCGTGAGGGAAGGCTGAATAAGCTACACAGGCACGTCGTCTTTCCAGAAAGCAGACAAGGAGGGAGTGCATACACCATCACCACCTCAGTGACAGTCATTCAAAGCCAGGTGAATATAAATTCATCACTGCGAACTATTCATAGACAGCTGGCACATAGGGCTTTGCTGTGGAAACTCTGAAGATGGTGCTCACCAAGCATCTAATAATTGAATCCCAAAAATGGATAAAGAATTCTATGAAGATAATGTTGTATTTCTTAAGCCAGGGTAGGTTCAGTTCACAGTAATTCCTCACATAGGTTATAGTAATCGTGTGTCTGTATTAAATGTTGAATAAAAGAATAGGAAAGAATGGAAAAAAGCTATCTTCATATATGAGTTTGAAAAAGGGTTGTTGAACAGTATAAAACTGTTAAATAAGTTACCTCAAACTACAGTGCATAATCACTACAAACCCACAAAACACTACTAAAATGCAAAAAAAAAAAAAAATTGCGCAACACTGCGAAGGATTTGGAGAACTAGAGCGCCCATCTTTTGCTGATAGGAAGGGGTTGGCATAACTACTTCAGATAACTCTTTGGCAGAATCTGCTATATCTGAACACACAGACCTTACAATCCAACAATTCCATTCCTAGATGTATAGTTTAAAAGTGTATATTCATGTGCAACCAAAAGACATGTGACATGTATAAAAATGCCCATAGCAACACTATTTATAATGGTCAAACAAACACCCCCAATGTCCATTAGCAGTTAAATGGATAAATAAATTGTGTTTCGTCACCTGACAGAATAGGATGCAGCAGTGGGAAAAACCACAGCGATCAGTGAATCCCCCAGATATAAAGCTGAGTGAGAGAGGACACAAAATAGTAGAGAGTGTGTGATACCAGGTGTATAGTGTCCAAAACCACTCTGGTTTTCGAAGTCAGGATAGTGACGAGGGACTTTGATAGGTTGGTAATATACTGTTTCATGATCTCGGTCCTGGTTTCATGGGTCCTATAGGTTATGATTCATGCTGACTTGTTTGTAATCCTTCAGTAAAATGGTTTTCCCCAAAGATCTTGCTAAATAGACTTGTAATCCGTAGCCTAAGGTAAAGAAAATAATGTGTTGTTGAATGTACGGCAGTGAATCAAGATTCAAACGTCCTTTCCACAGGCCCAGTCATCGATAACTGCAGGTATGGAAATTTAGTCTGTTTTCAAATGTAATTTAAATATGATTGTTAAAAATACACATGCCTCCTTTCATTTGACATTATACTATCTGTAAACAAATGCTTTTATTAACAAAAAATATATAAGCTTCATGTTACCTCCCCTTTTTCTTTGTGTCTATGAGAAATTTTATTTACCAAAGAACTTCTTTGTTGCCTCTGTTTTAAGAAATAGGCAAAACTGAGCTGTTTGAGGTCAGGGTAATGGCTATTCCTTGGGGAAGGAACAACTGAAATGAAACCTCAGGGACTTCTGAGACTGCTGGCATAGTACAGTGTTTATTATCCATACACTACTCACGCTGGCGTATTCACATTTATAAAATTAACTCTCTTCAGATACATGATTTGCACATTTTCTGTATCTATGTTATAATTCAATAACTGTTTGTATTTTTTAAAATAACTGAAAAACAAGCTCAGAGAAATGAGATTAGTGAAGGATATAAAGGCTATTGAAATTTTCTGTATCCCTGTGCAATATTATGACTTACCCAAGTAGCCTATCTTATTTTGTCAATTAAAAGGTAAAAAAAAAAAATCAGATTTAAATTGGTTAAAAAAATTAAAAAGCATCCTATAGTATACAGGGGGTAAAAATCTCGCAGAAGAGAAAAATCATGAATAACATTAGATTATTGTATATCATCATATGTTAAAAATGAGTGAAATAATATTCATGAAAACCTCATGAAAAAGAAGCATGACTGAAGACTTTCTATTCACTCAAGTTGCCATTTTAGTATAAAAGAAATAAATTCATGAATATGCAATAAATCAAGGAATACAGTCCAAGAGCCTGTCTAAAAATTTGATTATGAAATGAAAGGGAAAAAAGGTGAATCAAAATTAAGAGCTCCCTAACAAAGGCGCCACAGTTGGAAAGCACTGGTGATAAATAAATAAATAAATAAATCCACTTAGATGTAAAACTAAAATTTGAAGGAAATGGAAAAATTAGTTATAAAATGGAATGTGAATGTCAGAACCATCGAATAAAGGTTGTGCCTAAGAAAATTAGGAAGTAACGAAAGGAGGACGCTGGAGGCACCCAGTAGGACCATCTTCACAGTTTTGATGTGAAGCGCATGCGTGGAACCTGCTTTGGACCACGAAGAGAGAGTTGAAATGTATAATAATCTCTAGGCAGAAACTGTAAGAAATTGGATTGGATTTGCCAGATTTCTTTCCCTGTGTCTGCTAGGTGCTGTCACTCTATGGGGGTATGTCACCAACCGGAGTCCCAGACGCGTCTGACTCACAGGGTGGCTCTTCCTGGGAGGTGCCCGAGCTGTAACCTGCTTTCCCAGGATCTCACCTTCTCAAAGGCTCCGGCTCCCAGGCCCACACGTGCCCCCTCCACCAGGCGATATAAGGGATGGACCGTTGTGCCAGGTGGGGAATCAAAGTCCTCCACGCCCCAAACCCCTGCAGAGGCCGCACCTCCTTTATATTCTTGCCGGCGGACAGGCTGTGTCTTATCAAACACATCTTCTGGGACAACAAGCGTCTTACCCCAGCGAACTGCTCCCCAGACCTCACTTGGGTGCCTGGGTTTTTTAATTTACTGCGGGCCCAGCGCCCGCCGTCTCCCTCACAGATGTGCCTGCAGGGACCCACGGCAGAGGCAGCCGTTCACATGTCAACGCGGATCACCGTGTCCTCGGCCCATCTTCCTGACGTGGAGAAGGACAGGCCTCCGGCGGGCATCTGCTGACATGTGCGGGCTGTGCAGGGAGCCCTGGGGGAGCGCCTGCAACGCCCACCAGTGTCCCTCCCACGTGAAGGCAAATTGATCTTCATTATCAGAAACCTGTATTTTCAGTCTTTATCATGAATTTCCTAGAAGATGAAGCACTTTTGCAGGAACAGTGACATTAATAACATACTACTTATCTAAAATAATCTCACAAAAGCTTAAATTCATTTCCTCTTTGACAAGGCTTCCCATGTAATTTAACATATCAAAGAAGCCTAATTAGTTTACTATCTCTAGTAAGAAGAGGGAGTACATCTTTTGAGATGTTTCAGGGGCCTTCTGGAAAATCCCAAAGTTAGATCAAGGTCGACAAGACTTCCTTTAGAATTTGATTTTGGAGACGTTTGTAAAAAGAAAATAGCGAAAGGTAAAAAAAACTTGATTCAATAGGATCATAGGTCGCTGTGAAGCAATACTTAGTTATTTATTTAACCAAAGTGACAATTAAAGAAAGCAAAGGCAAATACAGGGAATTCTATAGTTGGGGGGGTAGAAAAGAGAGCTCTTTTAATGGAGAAGAATCCATTTTCTTAAACAATCAAAGACCTGATAAAGGCCTCAGGAAGCACAGGAAATATTTCCATAAAACACAGAATCTTTGTTTTGTAGATAGATTACGGAAAAGGTAAAGATAAACCTTTCATGGCCTTATCAAGAACAGACCAACTGTCCAAGAAAACTCCGCCGTTTTAGCAGAGGAAAGAAAATTCAGTTTCAGTTTTGCATAAATACATTAATATTAAGACTAATTTTTTTCTCTCAGATAATTAAATAGAACATTTTTTTTTTACCGAGTAATTTTGACAATGCCCTCTGGAGGTAGAAAAACATCACATATACAGGATGCATATCCACAGACGTATGTACAGACAGACAGACACAACGGAAACCCCATAATTGCATTCCAGAACTTTAGCCATGAATCCAGGAACCACTCACACAGCCAAAGCTTTTGACTGACGTGTGTGGAAAAGGCTTTTAAGATTTGTATTTGCCCTTGACAAAGAATCTTATGTGGGCTGTGGACCGGATTTGGGACAGGGCACTTCTTAGCGTCTGTATTTTCAAAAGCCTCTTTCTCCCCACCCCCCCTTTTTTTTTTCTTCAGTCTCTGTAGGCAAATCTCTCTGCGTTGTTTGCATTTCAAAGAGATGATAAGATTTACAACTTCAAGGAACAAAGAAAGGAAGCAAGTTTTCTCCCAGGAGTTTTGGGGCACATTTCTGTTATCAGAAGTCTAGGGTGGTTGCTATTTGTTTTCCTTTATATTAGGGGTGGGACTGCATGGGGCCTGCTATCCATCTCATTGTCAATCACCACAATGCCCTCCCCTTTGCTGTCCTCACTTTCCCAGGGATTCTTAGCAACCTGCTCAAGCTTTGTCCCCGGAGCTCAGACCCTAATCCTTGGCAGTTTGTGCCCCTTTAGCTTTGCAAAATGTCATGCGAAGCTCTCCCACTGAACTTGTCATCCTGCCTTCCTGACTTGTCTGCCAGCCAGAAGCCGGCAGAGCCATGGACAAATGTTCTTCCTTCTCAAACCTCAGCTCTTCCAGCTTTCTAATTGAGCGTCAGCCTCTAGTTGGGTGTCAATGTCCAGCCAAACTGCCCGTGGTGGAGGCCAGCACTGCAACAGCCATGCGTTTGTCTTGGCTGTGAAGCATGACACAATTCCTCAAACAAGCATGTTAAAGCAGCTGATGCTTGCGGGGCACCCTGCACTCATGCGGTGGTCCACAGCATCTAACATACGGGCCATCCCTCCCCACACGGAGGTCAGTGGCCAACTCAGAATTTCCCCTGCGGACGCCTCTTTCCCAAAACCCATTTCTTCTGTCCCCTGCCTGGTTTGCCAGCTGTTGGTTTGCAAACTGGCCCCTGTGCACAGAGGGCAGATAGAGACTAAAAAAAGAGGCAGAACGCCCCAGATTGGTAGGTGGCAGTTCTAATAAGTAAGGGAACTTACTTCCAAGGATGGTTTTGGCGTTTGCAAGTCGAGTAGATCTCCACATCCACCTGCCAAACCTTAAAAGTTGATAGAAGGCCCTAACTGGGTTCCGTCAAGTCTTCTGACAGCGTCCAGATGGTCTCAACAACATACTGTTCTCTCAAAGCTGCGTCCTTCAAAACGGCTCCCACTGTGGGAACGGTGGGCAGAGCCCACTTCCAAGGATAGAAGAGGGGCCTCTGCTCGCCCGGGTCCAGCTCACCGCTCCAACAGTCACATCTTCCTGATCACCCCCTTCCATAGCAGCAACCAAGTCATTTTTTTTTTTTTAAGATTTTTATTGGGGGAATTGGGGGAATGGGAACAGTGCTGGGGAATTGGGGGAAGGGGAACAGACAAGTTGCTGTCGTCTTGTTCTTCAATCTAGTTGTTGAGGACGTTGCTTCACTGGCCCAAGTTGGCACCATCATTGCGCTCTTCTCTGGCGAGGCAGATCAGTCGCCGGCTTCTGGACGGCCGCTCACTGCGGCTGCTGGCCGCTCACGCTGGCTGCTGGCCGCTCACGCTGGCTGCTGGCTACATACGTAGCCCATGGCAACCCACTGCCACAGGGACTGCAGCCTACGCCGTCGCCGGCGACTCATGGCAGCCCAGCTCCAGGTTGAGCTGTTGTTCAGCATCTTAGCTGTAGAGGGCAGTGTTACTGGCCCTCATATGTGGGATCCGAACCGGGGCCCTCTGGCATCCCAAGCGAGTTCTTAACCATCGCGCCACTCGGCCGGCCCAACCAAGTCATTTTTGATATGACATAAGTAGAATCCTACATCTAACCTACTAAAACCTGCATGTACCCAGGCTGATTTTTACAGATGTTTTATTCCTTTTGACTGTTGAATACATGTCAAAATTTAACAAGTGTGAATTCTCAAGTATCATTTCATATTTGAATTTCCTTTAAATGATGACACACAAGCTGACCCCATTGGTTATATTAACTGGGTTCTTTACCATTTATTTTCAACTCTCCGCACACTATAGACAAGACTTAATTTTTTTCTCTCAGAAATAAAAATTTCTATCTGATACGTTGCATTTCATAATCGATTAGATATTTTTAGAAGGGTTAACTTACCAAAAGAGATCCTAAACTGCAGCATAGTATTGTTACACAAACTATTGCATTGTGTCCCCATGAGTCCTCATGAGAGATTGGAAAATGACCAATTCTAAGAGTTTTCTTTGCTCAGAGCAAAAATTGGTAACAGTGTTTGGGAACAATACACAGCTGGAGTCAGAAAGGTGCTGACCCTAGTGTTCACATGTCCAGCTGTGGAACCGGACAGCCTGGGCTCTAACCTAAACTTAAGTCACTTAAGTCACTTGAATAAAAGTAGAATGATCGTAGTATCCTGTAAGGTGTAGGAGGGAACTGAAGCAGATAATATATTTAATACAGCACCTGACACATAAAACATAATCATTAATCAGCAATTATTGCTAGATCCATAGAGCTTGGAAAGTTGGAAGTGCTTTCAGTCAGAGCCAAACAAGTGACTTTGCTCAAAGATCCTTCGTATAGCCCAGAAATGTGCAGTTGTGTTGTGTGCTGCACCCTGGTTGAATGTCTGGGAACCTGGGCAATTGGACATGAGCAAAGGTGGCTGGCATGGAAGGGACAACCAATTTTCTCTGGAGGCTGAAAGGTTTTCTGAATGTCCTCCAACAGGACTGAGGAGGTTGCCAAGGAGATGGCAGTTTTTTGTTTTTCTCTTCTTCCTCTAAGAGGGCGAATGATTCAGAGAGCTTGCAATCTAGTTTTAGAGAAGCACCTAATAAAATAAGTGCAATAAATAGGAACGTGTGCTTTCATTTCCTCCCAAATAGAACAAAAGAAAATGCAGAGCCTACGATCTTTACTTCTATGCAAATTATTAACTTAGATGGTGCTAGCAGTGTCCGCTGGGGAAGAAGTAAAGGTACGAGCCCTCTACGAAGTGGGAAAGGGAACTTTAGAATGCTTAGGGCTCCTCCATGTAAGGAAGCAGATATTCTAAAATAAATCAGAAAGATGGCTTTTACCTTTGGCCATGCTTGTATAGGGTAGCTTGTACATTGGTTTTCATGTTATCGAGGAGGAAAGATAACTATTGCCTATGTTCTATCTTGATCAGAAGTAGAAGTCAGGAACTGGATTTTTTTTCAATCTAATTGGCTTAAATTTAAATATAAATAGTATTAAATTATTTGTGGATACCATTATAAATAATGGTTCGGAAGCCATAGCTACCAATGACATATCGCAAAACAATAACAAAAGATGCTATGCATTGTGTAGTTTCAGGAATGTCAAAGGTACAAAGCACTGTCCCTTTAATATGTCCTTAGGGCTACACAGGGGGACTTAGGTGCTGTAGATTTCATACTATAGACTGACCTTGGTGGTTACCTGTCGCTTTCAATATGGTACTGTAATCAGGAAAGATCCAGATTTGCTGGACGTGACATAATTTCAAAGGACCTCCCTAAAAAAGACCACAAACAGAACAAAAATTAGGTTTGAAAGTAAATATTTACCTAAAATTAGGAATAAAAAAAAAGAAAAATTAGAAATGAATATAATATCAATAAATCACAAAGTTAAAAAAATGACAAATACCACAGACATTATGAAAACTAGAAACTTAACATAATATGTATATTAATTATCATACCTTTAATTTTTTACAGTTTTGGCTGAACACTCTTTGTATTATCCCTTCATATGACACAATTTTCTAATATTTCCTAAACAGAGAAAGTAGAAAAATAATTCAGTCTTTTCTTTAGCATGTTTGATTTAAATCTGTTACTTATTATTGAAATATTAGAGCAGTCCTTTCAAGTTCATAACTCATGATTTATACTGTCCTATAAATTTTCAGGGTCGTTGTCACATTTTGGAAAACATCTGTCAGCTTTTCCTGATATGAACTATTATGATTTCAGGCATTGAAGGAGTTCTTGTGCTCTGACTAATACGAAATACTCTGAATTGAGGTCATGTAAACTGGTTTGCTCTCAATGTCATTACTGTAGGGACCAAGTGTTATGGTGTCATCACTGATGTGAATATACCATGCACGGCAGGAGCAAACGTCCGTTCTTACTAGGCACCAATGAGAATTGAGTCATCCACTTAAACTTCACAAGTTTCCATACTTTCCAAAGCTTGCTTCTCCATACTTTCTAAAGCTTGCTTCTCCTTCATTACCCATATACTTCTGGGACCAGGCACTACGGAGCATGCCCACATGTGTGTGCTGTCTTCAGCCCTGCATCATTGTGTCATGGTGCCAATCGTTTTGGCACGGGTGATGGGAGGATTCCAAGAAGCCATTCTGACACTTAGATAGTCATCAGTTACCAAATGAATACAGTTGAGACTGCAGAATAGACCTGACTGATCTGAAACTAAATACATTCTACCCTTGACTTTTTGCTTGAGTCCTCCAAATGCCTGTGACTGCCTCATGTCTACTACTAGCTTGGTGGAAAGAAGATGAAAGGGAAGTCAGAGCAGGAAAAAACAGTACTGTACTTTCTGGCAATTAAGACATCTTTTCAATTTTTACAAAAATAGATGACCCTGAAAAAACATCAGTAGGGTTGCCTTCAGGTCCTTGATGGCATCTTTTCAAATGAGAAGCCCTGAGACTAAACGTTATTAGGCTGAGAGGAAATCCAGCTCTGACTCCATTTGTCAGATTTTCCTTTTTCTTCTCATTGGCGCTTCCATTCGTTGTTGACTATGAGTTCCTTCCGTAATCTGTTTGTTTCATTCTTATTTCATCCATTCTTCTAAATCCTTTTCTCTCCATCCATTCTAACACAACCGCCAAAGCAATGTTACTCAAATACTAAATTTCCTACATTCCTTTTCCTTGATTAGATCTATCAAAGAGTACTTATTGCCTATAAAATAATTTTCAATTTTTTAAAAATCTGGAATTCAAACCTTGCCTCATTCAAAGCCTTTCTTACTTCCTCCACAGCTTCGCTGTGCAAAACCACTGCTGCAGTGTTAGTATTCTCATTCATTCTAGAACACTCTCTACACTTTCCTATACCTCAGAGTCATTGCTCAGGGGTACTTTTCCCTTAATGTACAATTTAATAATGAAATATTCATAAAACCATCCCAAAGGAAGCCTTTGGAGGAGGTAATGTCACCTTTCTCCATTGTGCTACAGATTGGTCATACCAGTGATTAGTTACGTGGTGTAGATATTACTGACTTCTAATTTTAAAATTGTGAAATGCTGACTTTTTTTAAAACTTCACATCATAACCTAGTCCAAACTAGAATCTACTCCGATGCCCATTCACTGGCACACAGATAAATAAAATGTGGCATAGTCAAATAATGGAATATTATACAGCTATAAAAACTAATCATCTGTAACTACACACAATGGTGTGGTTGAATGACCTAAACACAATTTTTAGCGAAAGGATCTAAACAAAAAAGAATGAATATGTTATTCAATTTACATAAAGTCCCCAAACTGTCAAGTCTATGCCACGTTCTTTGAGATCAGAATGGAGGTCACCCTAGGGGTAGTAGGGTGAGGGGTACAGATTGGCTGAAAGTAGGGGGTTTCCTGAGCGAGTGCTGTTGGGTTTCTTGACCTTGGTGCTGGGTGCGTGGCGGTCTTCATCTTATCAACATTCAGCCAACCATTTGTTGACATTCCCTCTATGCATATCCTGTTTGAATACAAAGTTTTTTTTTTTCAAAAACCGGCATTTCAGTTTCTTGATTTTTTAATTGTTCAGCCCATTTATGCCTCGTGAGAGTGGACCTGTTGCTTCACACACATTTATAACAAGTCTTTAGAAGGCTAGTTTCATGACTGCAGGAGAAGCAGGCCTCCCCGAATCAGCCAGCGCAGTGCTCATGGCCAAGTTCACCTACATTGTCCGGGGCTGGATTGTGAAAGCATTGCCTAACCTCCAGTTCCATAATGGGTTTTAAAAGAGCTTCTATTATTTTATCTCCTGAGATTTCCACACAATAGACCCGAATGGGGTTTGAGTAATGAAAGGGTTTAGGAATCCAGAAAACATCACCAGTCACTGCTCTGCACATTCCAGGAACCGGGACAGGTTCCAGGGAGAACTTGCCTGGGGTTTATAAAAAAACGAAGCGAGAGCAGGTCACAGTGTTAACACTCAGGGGGTGGGGGTGGGGGAGAACGCAGTGAGAGCCCGTGCAAACGCTGGCGCTGCTGGGACTTGTGGGTGATTTTTTTCTTGCACTTTATAAACGTTTCTGATGGGCGGGGCATTTAGTTGTCTCTTCATTTCCCAAGCTGTGTTTCAACTTCCTTCTGGAGCAAGTCTTTTGTTGCACTAATCACAGTTTTTCACAGAGCAGAGCCTGACAGTGTGTGAGCAGTGTCAGTTAGTAAATGTACACCTGACTGATCCCCCAAAATGCGATTTCCAGCGAAGGTTCTGGGACTTATGTTATGGACTGTTTGTGTGGCACAAGGTAAGAGGAAAAAGAAAGTTTTTTTTTTTCCCTTGTAACTGTGTTATCAAACATTTGCTAATATGCTTTTCATTGTGGTAATAAAAATCTGGTATAGAAAATGTGATTTAATCACTGCCCGGTACCTTATTGCTTGAGTGACTTTTGACATTGTGAAGTTTAAAACATGTGAGCAGCTTATTTGAATGTCATTTCTGATTACTGGTCATAATTTTATTTGAGGTGGAAGTCCAGAAAATGTCTTAATAAATATTTTTGAAAACTATAATAGGCATAGTCACATCCCTTGTAATTGTCATAAAATATAATGTACTTTTTTTGCTTAGCATTTTCAACAAAATGCTTTAGGGGAAAGTATTAAGAAGTATGTGAACATGTAAAGAACTAGAACATAAATTAGATGATAAAAGCCTTGCAATTATATAATGATTAGATGTATTTTAGATCTAGATGTTAACTGTTCTTAAAGAAATATTCATTTATTATTTAGAACTGATATTTCCATGGCCTTAAAAGTTTTGTAGATGAGCATTACTTGTATCATTAGATTGAAAATATTATATAAACTTGAAAAAAACAGTTGAACGTGCAATCTTTTAACACCTGAATTGTTCAAGAGGGTGTTTTTCCCTGTGGGTATATAAAAGATATATTCTAGAAAAGCAGCCTTTAGGTATAGTGAATATGAGTGTAGGAACTTTTTCCTGATATCAGTAAGACAGTTGCTGGATTCATAATTATATTTAATTCTACCACTATTTCCCGATAGATGAATAAGTTTCTCCTTGGAGGAAATTTGCTTTCCTAGTTTATGATAAGTAGTTATGTGATGGTTGATTGACATTTTTAAACCAAGTGAATTACATAGCACTCATAGTCTCAAAACTTTTCTCTCAGTAAACAAATTTTGAGTGAAATTCTTATGCGTGTCAGCCTCTAAGCATTGAGGAATATTAGCAAATAACACAAAACCTCTGTCTCTGAGGATTTTTCCGTCTTGAAAATAAAGGCAGGTATCTTTTTTTTTCCAGTTATATCCTTTAGTAATGTATTTGCATTTATTCAGATGTGTTTAATATTTTTGGAAAGCTAGAACCTTTTGTTAGTTATATATTCTAATATACTAGTGCTTGATTTTTAGCTTGTAAACCTTATTTTCAGCCACTTCTTAAGCAAGGTATACCATAATTTCCCTGCACATATGAATGTTACAGGTAGTATTTAAAAGTGAAATACTATTTATTGCCAAAGAGCATCAGAACAATGTCAATGTTACTAGTCATAGCAAACACCTTTTTCTTTACATAATTGTCTTTTGTTTAATAGGAATACTTTTTGTGTTTCACTGTGTAAATATTGTTTGCTGAGGTTTTGTGTAGACACCGTTTGTCATGGTAAGAAGATTTGTTTTATCTCTAGCTCATGTTTAAAACTCAAGAATCATGCCAATTTTCATTAAACCATTTTAGTGATTACAACGTGGAATTTGAAACATTATTAAAATTGGGTACTACAAAGTATAAGTGATAAAAATTAAATAAAAGGGGTTTAAACTCCTTGCTTATGTAATTTATTCCAGGGAACTTCACTTGTGTTTTATAATTCATCCAGGTATGTTTAAATGTGATCGTTTCTGCCAGTGAATTGAGCTCTATATACCAGGGGTGCCCAAAAAATGTATACACATTTTAAGAGATTTTCTTATCTATGCTCAAGTAGTAGTTCGTCATAATCAGAAGTGTCTGGATGCTGATGGAAACCACCTTGAGCACCTCTTGTAATTGCACAAGTCAAATGTGACTTGTATTCATCTTTTGTTATCGGAATATATTATTACAATTCATAGTTTTTTCCTTTCTTAAAATGTGTGTACAGTTTTTTGCCACCCTCTGTATATTACAGTGAGAATGACTTCACTACTTTTTAACAGGTAAAGTACAACTTTAAAAGTAACAGGTTAGCCTCATGATTTTCACAAATGCATACCTAATACCCAAGCTAGTGGAGGAAAATGACATGAATTTTCCATGGATGGAGAATGGCTGTTTACCAAATGATCCTGAAACTAAATTGGTTTACTGCAAATTATTACAAGTTTTGATAACTTTTCTGCAACAGTTTTAGTAGGGGAAGTGATCGAAATAGATGACAAGGAAGGTAAGAACCAGACTGCGCAATCCTGGAAGATGAGGTTTTGCCAGGCAGGCCTGCTGGATGAAGGGTTCCACTGAGAGCTGTAGGGGAGGTGGGGAAAACACCCACGAGAGGGAACCCTGTGCCCAAGCAAGCCTTGTTGTTTCAAGTTTAGACATATCCTGGAAATGCATATGCTCCTCTTTTGCCCTCATAAAATGTTAAAGTAGACCTGAATGGTTTACGTATTGCCAAAAGTATCCTTAGCTAGAAGTAAGTTCCCAAATATAACTCGAAGCCCAGGTTAGTAAAGATTCTTCATTTTGGCTTTGGTTGCAATGGCTGGAGCCAAAGTCTAAGTTGATCCATTTTTATTTGCTCAATCCCTGGTTGATTCTGCAGCGTTTGTCACTTTCCTACTTCCCAGCTGTGCCTCCTCCTCCCCACCCCACACACCCTCCCCCACCTGCCTGGCCTGTGATATTCAGCCAACTAGCCTATCCTGCGTTCGCTCAACTAATGTGCCCTTTACCCATTTCTTAACAACTGCAACTGGTCTCAGAAAATCGTGCATAAAAAGGGCATGATATAATGGGGGGTGGGGGTGTTCCATTTCAGCTTAAAACAAAAAGGAAATGGTATAAAAATGGCTCAGAGAAAATAATGGAACAGGGAAAAAAATCACAAAAATAATAAAAGGAAAGGGGAATAAAAGATTCAACAGAGCACTTTTGTTTGGACATTTTAAGAGAGAGAGACAAGCTTCTCATAAACCTTGTTAACTAGAAATAGATAGAAACGTGATTATAGAAATGTTGCTTCAAAGGCTTCCAAAAGTTATTTTGAGCTAAAAGAAAAAGATTTCTGACTTTTAGAAGTCTAGCATCAATTCAAACTTAGGACACGTGGACAAGATGGCCAATAGAATCACAGATGTTAGAGTTTCTTGGGTTGGTGCAACAGATCTTTGAATGCCCTGAACATTCGTTCCTATCTCCTCTTTCATCATTTGTATTTGTTACCAGTATTATGCACTTTCACAGGTTGGCCATAACCTGCAGAGATAATGGAAAGGCTCAGAGGCGGTTTCATATTCATTCATTCATTCATTGGTTCATTCAATGATCATTTTTTTTTAATTTACGGCTAGGTATCAGGAACTATTGATTAGCACTTTCCAAAAGGAGTCACTTTGTGGGGACGATGAAAGGAATGATTACTACATTTTATTAACATATTGCATTTTATCACGTAAAGCATTATGCTGAAGAGAAACAAAGAGACTCTAGGATCATTTAGAGAAGGCAAGAAACCCAAATCAGATTGAGAGGATGTAGAGGGATAGGTTGAGGAACTGGCTTGTAAGAGGGGCAATGAAGACAGAGAAACATGTCAGGGTTACAGTGGCACCTTGGGTAGGGTTTTGAAGGCTGAGAAGGAGTTAACCAGACGAGGATGACGAGGACAGTCAAGGCTGAGCATACATCAAGTGTGTATATAAAGGACTTTGAGTAATTCTGTGAAATTGGAGGACTGGGTTTACCTCCCATCTTTCTAATTCTTCCATCAATTGAACTTCCCCAAGCACGACAGGTATAATTGGGTAGAGGGTACGTGTTTCTTCCCTTTCTCTTTTCATACTTATCCCCAAGGTTGTCATGATAATTATTCCGATGCAAAATCATTCCTGCTGCAGAATATTCAGGGTGTTCATGTTAATGTTGCCTTGTCCGTAACTAAGTTCCTTTTTGCCAAGCCTTACAAAAACTTATTCCATGTATACTAACAACTTATTTTAAGAAGATGACATTTTGGCATAAACGATAATTGGCATTAGGTATAGGTTTCAAATACTACACATTTCAAGAAACCTGATTTCAGTAGCATTTTCAAGCTGTATCCTGGTAGTAACTCACTTCACTCGTAATTATGATGTCCTTGCTATTTTGCCCAATTTCTAGTAGCTATCACCTATTCCCCCATTTACTTCTTACAATCTTGGAATTATCTTATGTTCCTTTTCACTATTAAAATTTTTAAAAGAAATTGTATAATCATCTTTTTAAATTTTAAAAATATACTTTTATTTTTTCACATGTTAAGTACAGCATAATTTCTGCTTTTTCTATAGTGTATTTTTTGAAAACTTCATTGCCACTGATATTTTCTTTACATATATATACATATATATACCCTTTTCTTCATTACATATTATATATATACATATTTATATACATATGAATGTATAACTTTCCAAATTACCTTTAATTATTCTCATGTTATTTGTAAGATAATATGAATATCTTATTTTTAAAAGCTCATTGAATCATATCATTTGTATGCATAGATAAGAGTTATGCATGTATACCAAGAAAAAGATAGGAAAGAAATTTAACATAAAATACCTATTTTTGCTATTTCAGTTTTGCCTATTTGATTTATTTTTTTCTAAGTTGATTTTTAGTTTTGCTTTATATTATAATATCTACTAAGTTTAGAATGAGGTTATTTAAAAAGCAGTATTCTGTGTTCTTTTTTTTCTCCAAAATAATTTTAGAAAAATAGAGCAATTGAACAAAAAGACTAACTTTAGTCTACCCAAGCAAACTGGTGCAAATTTGATTAAGGCTTTCTCAAATATATAATTTTATCATAATTTGATTTATTTCACTTGATTAAGAATACTTTTCAAACAACAGTTTATAGATATATTGACATCGAAAACAAATAATTAGCTCTGTGTTTGTGTTGATAATACCCCCTTAATATTTGAAAATGGAAAAATGAAGTAAATAATGATTATTAAAATATAAGTATACAGTATTTATTTTTAACTTTGATCCAAATTTTATAACTTTGTCCCTCAAATTCAAGTAAAATGAATCCTTTTCCAGTCCAGTAGCCAAATCCATCTGTGCTCCTTCTTTATGGACTGAATAATTATGGACTGAAAAACTGGAAAGCTAGACCAAGTGCATAAAAAGTTCACCCAGGTAATATTTTTCAACAGAAAAAAATTAATTGGCATTTAAATGACTATGTAAACACATCAGATGAAGTATTAATTGTTTAAACCCAAGTAAATACTTAGACATAAGAAAGCTTAGTTTACTTATTAACTTAGAACTTGAGAAATACGATGGCTGATAAAAAGTAATAAAAGCTTTAAGATAAATCCTACCTCAGAAAAAAATGTTTCCTTGCTTTTGAAAATATTTTTACGCTACCTAGTTAATAAACCCTCTGCCCTATTTCTTCAAGAACTATCAATTTAATTCAAGCGAATGCTGTTGGTGGACATACCTGCAATCAGTCTGACACCTTGGGCTAAAATAACTTTCTGTCTAATTAGAAACTTTTGAGAATGTGGTTTAACTGAGCTCGAACAGTTAGTTACTTGTCAATTCAAGCAAATAAAAGTCGTGTTGTAAGTTATGCTTAATCACTGTTTAAATACATTATAGTGGATCACCCCTGTAGACTTTTTGTTATGACATGAGTTGATGATACTCTATATAGTAAAGATTAGAGCAAAAGTGAACAGGAAGTCATCTTGGAGTTATAAGATTTGGGTATTAATGAAAATCTCTCCACTGCAAAAAATAAACAGGACAAAACCAGTCCATATTCTCAGGGAGCTTCCATGTTGATGGAAGGATAGATGAAACCCTAGGAAACATAAACATAATTATGAACCGTGAGCCATGCTGTGAGAGTAGGGGCTGAGGGAGAATAACAGAGGCAGGGCGGGTGATGGGGAGATGGGGTGTGGAGACGTCAGCGGGACTCATCTTGGAAACTAGAGAGATAAGTGGATTATTTTGGGGACATAATATTTGAGTAGAGACTGAAAGATGAAACGAAGCCAACCATCTAGTCTGTAGTAAAAATGTGTCAGAATCAAAGTGACCCCTGATGATCTTCAGAGCTAAGATTCCTGGGCAGTGGAAAGATGGAAAAACGGAGTAGCGGTGATAACATCTTTTTCTCACAGCCAAGAGATGCCATTGAAAGTTCATGGAAGAAGCATGAACTTGTAAGTGGAGTGTATTTGAAGTAAAAAGAGTGATCAGTATGAGAACTCTGGATATATAGTAAGCATATATACACAGGGTAAATATTGTGAGAAGCTTGTATGAAGATTATGTGAAAGATATGTATTTTGTCTTTTACATTTGGTTGTTAAAACCAATGAACTAAATTTGAAAAATCAAGAATTAGAAGTGTCAATGTATTATCTGGAAAAATCTCAACAATCAAAAGGAAAACTGTTTGCCTCTGGCTGGCAAATGGGCTGAATTTTTTGTGGCTGGATTCTCTTTTGATAGATCACTGCGTTAATAAAAATAATTTAAATTGAATAAATTAATTAAGAAAAATTATATTGCTTTTTCCGTGCCTTAGCTTAATAACAGAATAGGAACTAAGTTTATCAAACTGTTAGCTTATATTAGTGGAAAATAGTTCTCTACTCACAATATTGACATCTACATTTGAAATTTAACTAACTTATTTTCCTATTAACATGACCGCCATGAAGTAGTCTGAACTTCAAAAGTGAAAAACATACAGTAACCTGTAATTAAACAAAAAATTGTTCATGGTGAAAACAAACATGAACTTACATTTAAAAAAGCAAAAAAACAAAACACGCTTGGGAGTTGGGAGGAGTGGGCTGTTTGTGTTGTTTCATGGCAGGGTATTACCACCATCTAGTGGAGAAAACGTATATTTACTTAAATTATAAAAATAAAAAATGTAACGTGGAATCATTTATAACAAAGTTACCTAACATAAATGTGCGAAAAACTTGCAAAAACTTCAGAGGAAAATGAGTGCATGTGAAAGCCCATAAAAGTATTATTTTACTACATAAAATGTAGTTTCACATGGAGCTTTCCGTTCTATGAAATGCTGTAAAACGTCTTTTGGGCTTTTTTGTTTTTTATTTTAAGATTTTTATTGGGGAATTGGGAGAGGGGAACAAACAAGTTGCTGTCCTTTTGTTCTTCCGTCTAGTTGTGGAGGACGTCGCTTCACTGGCCCATGTTGGTATTATCATTGTGCTCTTCCCGGGTGAGGCAGATCGGTCGCTGGCCTCTGGACAGCTGCTCACGCTGGCTGCTGACCACTCACAGTAGCTCACAGAAGCCCACTGCAGCCCCACTGCAGCCTGCACCGTCGCCTGTGCCTCACGGCAGCCCAGCTCCAGGTTGAGCTGTTGTTCACCATCTTAGCTGTAGAGGGCGCAGCATTACTGGCCCTCATGTGGGAACCGACCCGGGGCCCTGCTGCTCAGAGCTGGAGTCCCAAGCCAGCTCCTAACCAACGCGCCACTCGGCCGGCCCTGTAAAACATTTTAATAATGGGTATGTTCCATGATGGGAGCTGGCTCAGTTGATTATTTTCCTTCCTTGCCTTTTAAAAAGAAATTCCAGGATAGAATATTAAACCATTATTATAAAACCAAGTAAGAAAAGGAGTTTATCATTGAAAACAATAGCAATAAATATGGATGGTGGTAAGTATGTATCTTTGAATTTGCTGTTTTAAAAAGTAACGTGTAGGGCCGGCCGAGTGGCTCAGTTGGTTAAGAGTTCACTCAAGAGTGCGAGCTCTGAGCATCAGCGGTTCGAGTCCCGGCCCGAGCTGAGCAACTGCTGGGATGGCTCAGCTAAAAAAAAAAAAAAGTAATGTGTTGGGGGTTTGCTAATGTAATCATTCTAACATCAAGGGTAGTTATATCTAAATTAAGCAGTAGGCAGTATTAAAAATATTAGCAATTATTATCAGTAGTCATGAGCTTCACTGTTAATTGCTTGCATTCTCTTTATATGTCATTTAGTTGATTTTTTTTTTTTACAAAATCAGAACTGTGCTGTACACGCAGATTCTATTACCTCAATATCTTTGTTTTGAAATATATGAGTGAATAAACTACAAATGTACCATATTACAAACAATTATAATTACCTTGTCCAGAAGTGGGACATTTCCAGCATCCCAGAAAATGCCTGTGGGTTTCTTCTAGATTAATACCCCTACCTTCCTTCTAGAAGAAAACATTATCTCAAATATTTATGGTAATTACATTTTTTTCTCTTCTTTAATAGTTTCACAGCCTGTGTACTCATTCCATGTATATATATATATATATATATATATATATATATATATATATTCTTGAATTTTATTTAGATGCAATAACCCTGTAATAGTTGATGTGCCTTTGTGTCTTTATCCTTCATGTGATTTTTTTTCACGTCATATGGCAGCATTGGTGTATTATTCCATTGCATGGATAGACCAAATTTTTATCCGTTCAACTATTGATGGACGTTGGAGTTGTTGCCATTTTGACTATTAAAAAATCATAAATGATATCATACATGGAATCTTGTTCACATGTGCATAAGTTACTGTAGGATATATTCTGTGAGTAATAAACAATGTATATCTTCAACTGCACCGTGGGTTGCTAAATGTTTTTCTGTTATGGTGACTCCAGATTTCCCCCTCACCAGCAGTTCCTGGTGCTCCACATTCTTCCCAAGTGGTGGGATTTTTATAGACTTCTTAAGTTTTTACCAATGTCATGTTATTGTATTCATGGTATATGATGGTTTTCATTTTCATTTTCAGTGTGAGAAATTTTTCGTAAGTTTATGAATCACTTAGCTTTTTTCTCTTTGATGAAATACCTGTTCAAGTCCTTTACCCATTTTCTTCTCCTCCTTCTCCCCTTTCGCCTCCTTTTTTTTTTTACTAGCCTTGTAAGGTTTTAATGGCTAGGCTATTTCTCCTTGTATGCTTTGTAAAAAGAGCAGGTGACTCCAACTAATTCTACAACTGCAGGTTGGAGGGGTTTTTTTTATACATCTTGAGGTTTTGAAAATCTCCTTGAGTCAGTTCTGTTATCATTTTGTTTTCTAAGAATTTGTCTGTTTCATCAGGATTTTCAATGTATTGCCAAATCACTGTTACAAGTTCTGTTAAAATCTTTATGATGTTTGCAAGATTGCTAGCGGTATCCTTTTTTCATCCCAGATCATGAGTATTTGTGGCTTCTCCCTTTTTTCGTATCTGGATCACTTTTGCCAGAATTTTATCAATATTATTTATCTTATCGAAAAAATGATTGCTCTGTTTCATAATGTTGTGTCTTCTTTGAAATGTTTTCATATAATTTTGTATCATCTTACCATGCTTTATTTTCCTAAAGCAAATTTATGTACTAGTAATGCATATCCTGCATCTCTTTGGTTACTTGTTAAATGACTAACTTCCTTTTTAGGGCAGATCTTTGCCGCTTTTATTTGTTGTTTTTTCTTCAGAACTTAGATTAGTACCCAATAAATATTTCCCAAATTAATGAATGAGTAGTAGAAAGCAATGCAGAAGTTAAAATAATAAAGTATAAGTATTTCTCTGAAAAGTTATTGTTTCAAATTTATGCAGATTCAACTTATGTAAGCTAATATATATATATAATATATATTAATATATATGTAATATATATATTATATTATATACGTGTGTGTGTGTGTGTGTGTGTGTGTGTGTGTGTGTGTGTGTATACACTCACACATATATAAAGAAATCCATTTGGCTGGACCTGGAACCATTAGGTATTTTTAAAAGCAAAAATAACCTAAACATACTGTATATTTAAATAGTTACTTTAAGCACTTATTTTGTTTTTATTGTTTGTAGATTGTCAAGAACCTCCTCCAAGAAAACAGACAGAAATTCTGTCAGGCTCCTGGCAGGAACAGAGCTACCCAGAGGGCACTCAGGCCACATATAAGTGCCGACCTGGATATCGAACTTTCGGCAATATCCTCATGCAGTGCCGAAGAGGGGAGTGGGTGGCGCTCAACCCAACAAAGATATGTCGCAGTAAGCAATTCATACATTGGTGAAATTTATGAAAACTTTTCATTGTGAAAATACTGAATGTTGGCTATTGTGGCAGTCCTTGGCTGAATTATGTCACTATGGTCATTTAAATATGAAACGCAACTGCATTACTATTCTTTTTATTGTATTTATTTATTTATTATTGAGGAATTGGGAAAGAGGAACACTGTTGGGGAATTGGGGGAGGGGAACAGCCAAGCTGTTGTCCTTCAATCTTAGTTGTGGAGGGTGCAGCTAGCTCAGCTCCAAGTCCAGTCGCCCCCC
>NW_017731387.1:1959435-1988288 GCF_001890085.2 Hipposideros armiger
TCTGGCCACCTGTCAGCAGCTCGCGGCTGCTCAGCTCCAGGTGCCATGTTCAATCTTATTTGCAGGTGGATGTAGCCAACCATCCCGAGCAGGAATCGAACTGGCAACCTTGTTGTTAGGAGCATGTGTTCTCACCAGCTGAGCCATCCTGCCACCTTTTGGCAGCTCAGCGGCAGCTCAGCTCGGGCGCAGCTCACTGGCCCATGTGGAAATCGATCCGGCGACCCTGTTGCTCAGAGCTCGTGCTCTTAACCAACTGAGCCACTTGGCCATCCCCTATGTCACTCTTCTTAAAAAGGGGGTGAATTCACAAAACAAGCATATAGTTGCGTTCAATTCTACAATAATAACGTTGCCATATTTCACTGATTCATGTCTTCCATTCTGTCCTTCTCCCCAGAGTCGACATAAAATGTGGTTCCCCATATTGCAGACAAATACTATACCCTTTTCTTCATTTTAGAACGGCCCTGTGGATACCCTGGGGATATTGCCTTTGGCTCATTCGAACTTGAAGAAGGAAATGAGTTTGTATTCGGTGCCAAGGTTGTTTACACATGTGATGACGGGTAAGTAGCCGGAAGAGAGGTTTATAATTGAGGTAATTGATAAGTGATGTAGGAAATAGGAACAGTTTTAAGGTTACTGTATTTTTCCATGAGCATTTTTATAGGTACCACACATGTACGCCGAAAAATTAATATTAAATTATGGAAGTGATTATATGTGTTGCCATGTTATCATCACCTCAGCGTTGAAAAATTACAATGAATTGTAATCACTCTGGTAGAACGTAGTTATAGGAGGGTAGGAAAATAGTGTGCATATAATTAAGGGGTCACTCCAAGAAGTTCTCACGACATCATATTATCTGCAGAGTGTTATGGGAGTTCAGTGTGTCAGGGACAGGGGGCTCGGTAACAACATTAGGTGACATGGTACCTATTTTAATAACATCTTATAAAATTTAGGAGAAGCGAGATGTTTTACACTGAAATAATAACAACCACTGTTCTTTAAGGTTCCATGGTCTGCATATTATTCTTATCACATGGACCAAAAAATGCTACTCTGTTTATAGTCATTGGCTCTGTGTTCCCTCGCTGGGCTTTCATGGCTAATCCTAACACTGTTACCGCCTGTGTTCCCTTCCCTGATAGCCCCAGTCAGGTCAAAAACTCAATTTGGCAGAAAGTCTCATGCCTGGGAAAAGCAGTATCATTACAATTGTGTACAACAGCAACATCAGTAGGATCCAGGGATCCCAAACGGCATCTTCTTCTCCCCTGGTTGATTTCCTGATTTGCGGCAGTCAAATAGACAGGCATAAGGCTTAGGCTTTGGAGGAAGCCTGCATTCCAAATCCCCACCACTCAATAATCGCATGCATTTCTAAAACCACCTCTCCACCTCCATTTCCTCCCTTATCAAAGCAGAAACATATCAAGTATGTCCTCGGGCTGGGGGAGCAATAGCAAGACACACACTTGAAACCCTTAGAAGAATTTCCGGTATCTTGTTGACAACCAATAAGGATCCATTCTCGGGCCTCAGTCTCTCCTTGGTCACTACCCAAGGGAGATTTTTCATAGATACTTCGAGGTTTTAGCCCAACCTGCAGTCATTACTTGTCACCTTATTACCCATGACCGAAAACAGTAAGACCCTCTGGGCCTGCACTTTCTAATTTCCTCCTCTGAACTCTGGCTTTTAATCCAGGCCGCTTCGCCCTTGGTGGGCTCACCTTTGACCTGGCAGAAGGTGGGACCACTCACAGCCTTTCCCACTTTGGTTCCACAAATCTCAGGACTCAGTCATATTATCAGTTGGTAATGAAATCGGCAGCACGCTTGCCTCTGCTCAGCCTCTCTCTCCGCCTGCTTCAGCACCTGGAGTATGGAGGACCCACAGTTGCAGACCCTCCATCAGAGGACATGTCCCCACCACTGAGCCTGGGACTCCAGCAGGACTAGGTACTTGAAATAAAGGTCCTCAGGTCACGCAAGGTCAGCAGTCAGAAGTAGCCTGTGCTGTTTTTGAGCTTTGTGGATGGATCGTTTTGCCTGTCTGAGGAGGCGCACGTCTCTGGACCCAGTTGTAAAATCTGACGGTAGAGTGTGTTTACTACACCCATGGTTTCTGCCAGTAAGTGTACCCACCTTGAGCCTCGCCCCCACGCACCGTTTCTTTGCTGAATACCTATGTGGCTGAATACTACCCACTTATTAGGATACTCTGTGTAGATACCCAGTTTCATTACCTTATAGGCAGGAAGTTTTAAGGAGGCACTCTGCAAAAAGTTCTGGGTTTGTTTTTGGTTTTGGTTTTGGTTTTGTGTTTTCGGGTTTATTTTTGCCTAGCTTGGTAGCTGAACAGAAACAGAACCATTGCCTTTTCCCAGGCACCAACCTGTGCGCATTCTTTCTCTCTTCTCCCACCCTCTGTGTATGTGGGCCCCTCGAGGCTTTGTTCAGAATTTTGTGGAACTCCTGAAAGAGCTTTGGAGGAATGATGGTCCTCTCCTGTAGATGCAAAATATCCAGGAAATCTGCTCTCTCTGTTGGGAGGAGGCAACCTCCAATCGCCAATTCTTTTATTCTTTTCTGTGACAGAGGCATGGAGTCGATGTTTGACTTCCAGTTTTGTGGCTCCCATTTAATGGATTGTTTTGTTTCATTTTGTTTTCCCTTAGAGAATTAGGAACGAACCGATAACAATAAAAAAAGACAAAATATGTTTGGAGGGAGAAAATGTGCTTGTTTTACTTGTGGAATGGGCTATCTTTATTTTCAGATGAAGGAAACATTTGTCTATGTTGAATTATTTAGAAATTTATGAAAGGCCCTTTTCAAATGATCTCTCTTGTGGTGACCAAACTGCCTTCCATTATTTATTTTTTGAGAGACAGCTTTTTGCTTCCAGCTCTCCACTGCAATATTGAGAAGGATGCTTTGCCTTGATCTGAAGCCCCTGGCACCTTTTGCCACCTGCCTTAAGGAACTTTCTTTCAAGTAGAGAATTTTAGATTCTAAGGACACGCCAGATGACATACGATAATTAGATAAATTCGACATTGAATGGGTTACATAAGCAGACTTGACTCGATGACCACACTCTGGAAAAACTCTCTAGCATGGAGATGTCTCCTGGAGACAAGTGCTGAAAATAAGCCACACACGAAGACATTTTTCCTAGCACTAGCCTTGATTATGTAAAAAGCTCAAAGTGACCAGAAAATAGCACCATCATGGAGGGTAGGAGGACAGTATAAGACTGAAGGAGGGCTGGTTAGCTATCATGTTTACGGCTTTTGTTTTTGGTGACAGTTGATGGGGCTTATTACATTGTAAAGTGTAACTAATTAACTGACTCAACGATAAAATAAAAGTGTATTGTGCATGGAGTAATAATGAGTTTGCGTCATGAACCAATGGCTATGGTTATTCCAAGTTCATGTACCTGAGGGCTTGGGGGCCTTTCTTAATAAAGGAGAGTTTCAGAAAGACAAAAAGAAATTTAAGAGAGAAACAGAGGAAGGAAGGAAGAAGGCGGGGGAGGGAGGGAAGGAAAAGAAGAAAGTGCAGATGCTGTTCATTTTCCCTGAAACGGAGTTTCGATATTCAGAATGGCATCAAATTTAAAACTGCATATAAATGCACATTATCTCACCACTCTGTTATTTTGGGCTTTCAGGTATCAGCTGTTAGGTGAGGTTAATTTCCGGAAATGCGAAGCAGACGGATGGAGCAATGATGTTCCCATGTGTGAAGGTAGGTGTAAAATGGACTAACAAATATAGAGCATGCCAAAAACATGGGTACACATTTTAAGAAAGGAAAAAACTGTATTAAAGTTATGCTGATGGTTACCACTCTGAGCACCTCTTTGAATTGCAGAAGTCAAACGTGACCTGTAGTCATCTTTTGTTATCGGTATATATTGAGTATTACAATTTTTATACAGTTTTTTCCTTTCTTAAAATGTGTATGCATTTTTTGGCACCCTCTGTATATTAAAATGTTAAACATATCTAAGTTTTTAAAAAATGTTTTACATTAAAACAGCCTTAAAGTCTATATTTGAATATTTCTCACATTATTTATTGTGACTTATAATATAATACAGAGTGTATCTCTAACCTTTTTATTACTACATAGTTTTGTGTTTTAATAACCAAATATTAATATAACCTCATCTGATCTAATATTCAAAGTATTAGAGATTAGGAAATCAAAAACTTAGTTTTCATTCCTTTTGGATTCTAACCACTGGAAACAACTGACATATCACTATTTAAATGAAGCCCAGAATTTCAGCTTTATTAATGAAGAGGCACCCACCGACCACCCAAAGGCAGGACCTGGTAACAGCTGAAGGGGAGAACTTGGCTGAGACATGTCTCCCTTCTCGCCTGACAAGGGAGGTTTTCCTGTGCTCTTATTCTGACTGAAAGGAGACAGGAAGAGAGCTCGGCCCGTTTACTGATCCAAAACGCAGACTGAGTGTAGGAAAAAGTGGACCCGAGCTCCACATTCGGAGCTAGCGATCCCAGTCTCCAGTCATCACAGAAATCAATCAATCAGAATAGGGTTTCCTGGTTCCACAGTGAGGAGTGGTAGAGAGGGAGAGAGGGAGGAAGAGGGAGAGGGGGAGGGAGAACTAGGGACAGAGAGAAAGAAAAGGAAGGGGGAGGAATGCGATCCCCCAAAAACACTGTTACCTGAGAAGAGACTGGAAAACCTTTCATCTCCAAAGATGAGAGGAAAGAGGTAAACATTCCAGGGACATGCACATTGGAATCACCTGGGGCGTTTGTTACAAAGGAAATTTTGGGTTGGAAAGACCTACTGAATGGGTGTATCTGGGGTGAGAGGGCGGGGAGATAGTCGTAGACTTTCGGCTGTAAAATGCCAGTTCGAGTACCACCATAACCTGAGGGATATGGGAAAACATTATGTAAAATCAAAAGAAGCGCTCAGATTATTTTGAACACTGATATGGAAGAGGAAGGAAAATGTAAAACTATTCTCTACTGAAGTAAATATTGGGTTGTCGGAAAAGGCATGACGTACTTTTTCTATGTTTTTCGTTGCAAAAATGCATCATGCCTTTTCCGACAACCCAATAGAATCAGAAAGTTTGCTTTTACACCTTCAGGAAATACAGTGTTGTATGATTGTGGGACTTATATGGAAATTTTATATTTAGTTACCCGAAGCTTCATATTTCTCAGTTATTTAGGAAACTCTTAGTTTGTCCCTACAAAAATATAAACTGTCATGCAAAGTAGTAATTTTCTTTGTCCACTTGCACAGAAAAGTATCAGAGATAAACTCTATTGTTTTTGTTACTTAGCAGAATTTATCTCTGGCAAACAGGTATATCAAATGCTTCTTAGAAAAAGAAAAGCTCAAGTAATTTTCTCCAGTCTTATCTTGCTGATGATTTTATGCCTATATTGTATAGAGATACATATTTCCCATGATAAAGTTTTCAAATTCCATTAGAGAAAAGATACATTTGTTTTTTGCAGTCACTAAGTGCTTACCGGTGACAGAACCAAAGAATGGGAGAATTATCAGTGGTGCCCTGGAGACGAACCAGGAGTACACTTTTGGACAAGTTGTACTGTTTGAATGTAATGAAGGTTTCATGCTTGATGGGCCTAAAGAAATACATTGCTCGACAAACAGTGTTTGGAGTGGAGAAGCGCCGAATTGTGTGGGTAAGAGCCACTGACTATTCATTTGACTATTTGAATGCTTTTAGAATTTCTCATGAAAACATGCATTTCGAAGCCCTGAGCCTCTCCTAAAGGATCTGAATAATACTGATAATGACTAATGTTTACTGCACAATTACCCTTTCCCAGTAATTCATCTAAACTCTTTACATGTGTCATCTCATTGTATGTTCAAAGTGACTTGCATGATTTATGGACCGTTCTCACCTCTGTTTTATAATTGAGGAAATTGTGGTGCAAAGAAGATAAAACATGTGTCCAAGCTTACTGCGGCAGAGTTCACATTCTAGCCTAGGTTACCTGACACCAAAGACCCTGCTCTTAGCTGTAATTAAATTGTAGTCAGCTCTTATGGCCAAAATAGAATATGGTAAGCCTTTCTGCTGCAAGTTTTAGTACTGGTCTACAGGACAGGCTTTTAAAAAATTTGAAAAGCCAAAGGTGTAAATAAATATATTTACAAAGATGGAAATAAATATATTTCCACTGCATCATATGACATTCTGTTTTTGAATAACAGTTCTAGACAGTGGCCTGGTTTATACTTGCATTGTGAGTTTATTATAAATATTGCTGAACTGAATCGAATCCTATTAAATAAGTCTTTGCCTTTAAAAAAAGAGTTGTATAGTAAATTGTAAGTCAAGCACTCTTTAAAGTACAGCATAGCGAAAATACTCAATAATATTGTAATAGCTATGCATGTCAGATGGGTACTAGATTTGTCCTGGTGATCACTTCCTAAGTCATATAAATGTCTATCACTACGTTATACACATGATACTAATATATTGTATGTCAATTGTAATTAAAAAAAATTTTTTAAGTTTTTAAAATAATTCTTCAGCTATAATACTGCTGACCTGTGCATCATGACCAATCTGGTAATTCTGGCTTTCATAATGAAAAATCATGGTCAATTTATTTAAAGTGCCGTACTTTGTTTTACCAGTATGTGTTTGGCAGAAATTTTTGCTGTATTTATTTTTTAACATTACCTAAAATCTCCAAATGATTTATACTTTCTTAGTGTAGTCTATCCTCCAGTGAGACACACACAAAAAGCATCCCTCTTCTTAAAAAACGTTTTGCTAACAAAACTAGTTCTTCAAGCCAGCAATGATAAATATATTTATATTCAGTGTAACAAATACTGTATACTCTTAAGGTTTATGGAAGGGGTTTACTTCTTACAACAAAAGGTCTGTGGTTAGTGAAAGCTTCCTAATGCACAACGACTAATAAAGTAAGTTTTCAAGGGAGAATGAGAATTTTGTAGATGAAGGTGAGGAGGTGGAAACCATACCAGTCAGAAGAAGCTCATGCAGAGAAAGCTAAGCAAATGCTGTGATATTCCTGTTCCCGTTGTCCCCGGGGGTCCCTGGTGTAGGATGCAAATAGGGAATGTCAGTGATGGATTGAAGATAGGCTGGCACAATGTTCTGAAGGGCTGAAGAATTTGTCTTTATTCAGACTGAATTGGGAAATCATGAAGGATTTTCAGTGAAGCAATGTAGTGACAAGAAAAAAGGTCATTAAATTACTAAGAGGAAAACAGATTGGAAAGGTGGGAGAATAGGACCTTGGAAATTAGTTTGTGTTGCTGTAATCCCAGGGAATATTTTTGAGAGGTATGGTGTCAAAGATGACGGCCAGTTTTTTTCTTGATAGAAAACCTGGATGGATGGTGAAACCACAAAAGCAGAAGGGTCAGTTACTTTTTGGAGCTGTGATGACAAAGACATAAATTAATTTCTTTGACAAACTATTCTGTTAATAATTACTCTGTCATCAATAACTAGAAAATATGTATTCTTTGCAGGTTACTCAGTAAAAATACTTACCATAATAAGCGTATATCTACATTCCATGTTATATACACAATTGTTGAATACTACTGGCCACTATTTATTTCAAGAGGACTAATTTATCAAACCAAATAAAATTCACAGCGTAATTTTAATCAGCGTTTTAACTTTCCTCAGAAATGAATGTTAAGAACAACAGATAAATTATTCATCAAGCATGCACATTAAAACAGAGCTGGTTTAGTTGCCTGCTTTACCTGATGGAAACAAAATTTATGTCTTTATATAACTATGTCTTGGACACAATCCTTTCATATATAACAAATATTTTGGAATTAATTTCCTTATATTTAGAAATTTCCTGCAAGCTACCAAGAATTTCAAATGGAGAGCCCCTGAATCCTAAGGACATTTACAAACAAAATGACCGACTTCAATATAAATGTTACACGGGTTTTGATTACAGTGAAAGAGCCGACACTATATGCACTAAATTTGGGTGGTCGCCAGCTCCTTCATGTAAAGGTAATGTTATGTTTCTTTTCTGTATCTTTTGCTGTATATTTTATCAATTGTTTTCATTTGTGTCCTCCTTATAGTTAAGCAGTTTATTTTTCTCAGAGTGGAATATTATTGTTCATAGGAATCAACTATTATGAATATAGTATATATTTCAAATGTTTATGGGTGCAAGGCCTACTTTGAGATCAATTAACATTAGTCTCTTACTGAAGAGAGACACAAATGGGGCCAGAAAAGTTCAATAGCTTATGAATTAGTTGGTCTGTGGTCAAAAGCAAGTAGAGAGCACAGCCAGCCAGGACTGGAGCGATCTTTCTAATTCCCACTTAGTACGCTTCTCAAACAATTAGATTGCCCAGTATTTAGCTATAGGAAGTAAATTATATTAATCCCAGGTGAGAAACCCTCCACTGAAATTTGAGATTGTATTAACCCCTGGCCTAATATGAATCCACAGAGACGATGGCACTGAAAAAAAAAATAAATAAAAACCTTTCTTGTAGGCTTCATAAAGGATATTATACAGACCCCAAGAGTTCAACTGTGTTCTTTGCCCACCAAAATCTATATCTGGAATATCATGTTCTACTTAGCCTATTTGGTTTTAAAAGAGTTGGTTTTAAACTGTCATGGCCTATAAGAGCGAATGTAGACAGCTGAGGAGTCTAAAAAATGATATCATAAGAATAGCAAGAAGATACAGTGATAGGACCGTAATAACCATGTTGAGATTTTGCAAACATTTAAGAAAAGGAGTGAGTTAGCTTTTGATAAGGGCCACTGCAGTGAGTGAAAAAAGTGATGATGTTGTCATACGTGAGATCAGATCAAGTGACCGCCTCTAAGAGTGTGACACTTACAGATTTTTTTCTATACTGTGGGGTGAAGCAGAGCCCTATGAACTTTAAATCATATGATTCATAATGACAAGTATATACCTTGTTTTAGTAATCCTCTTTTACAAAAACTAGAGTGAGTTTTTGAGCTGATTTAATTCTTTAAAAAGCATAATAAAGTTTCGTTGAGCCCAGCAGCAGTTCCTTGGAAATAATCCTTCTACACAGCCGAATGATCTTTCAGGCATTAATAAGAACATATTTTAAAAAGAGATTAATGGGGCCGTCCAGGTGGCTCAGTTGGCTAAGAGCTCACTCAAGATGTGCGAGCTCTGAGCAACAGCAGTTTGATTCGCGGCCTGAGCTGAGCTGCCGCTGAGCCGCCAACAGGTGGCAGGATGGCTCAGCTAAAAAAAAAAAAGGGGGGGGGGGTTAATGAGCACAAGACAGAGATAACCCATAACCCACACAGATCTGTGGTAGGCTGATGGTGTGTGGGGTTCAGCTGTTTGTCTTCATGGCTTCTGTGGTTCCTACACAGAGAAAGTGGGGACCACAAGTCCCCTGTCACTCATCTCTGTCATATGTTTTACTTCCAGAGCCCTCTTAATTGATTAGTTAGTTAATTTATTCATCTAGTCATCCAAATGTAACTTACAAACCATTCTTTTCTATCAGGCTTCTGTCCTGTATTGAGGATAAACACTAGAATAATTATCCAGATTTCAATGAATTCTAAGTAAGAGTTTGGGAATTCCATTTTACTTGGAGATAGGACTCGGGGTAGCATGACTACTTCATAGAAGTTGTCTAATTCTTTTTTAATTTGCTAAGCTACCTACTTAGAACTCTTACCTAGCTTGTATTTGTTTGAAAATCTCTGTTTTCCTGTCTGTATTACTGCAATTCCTACGCTTAACTTCTCTTGAAACTAGACTCATTTACACACACACACACACACACACACACACACACACACACCAAAGATTCCACATCTACAAAACTGTTTCTTTACAGAGTTGGTTTTTCATTTTTTCAGTCACATGTCATAACTTAAAAAGAATTGACTCTGGGTGGTGAACATACAATGTGATATATAGACGATGGATTACAGAATTCTACACTCGAAATCTATGTAATTTTGCTAACCATTGTCACCCCAATAAACTTTAATTTAAAAAATAATTCAAAACTGTATGCTCCAGGGTTCTGCTTTCTTTAGGGAGAGAGATGCCAGAATTGGAGTGTACTGGGATTAGACACTCTTTCAAAACACAGTTTACTTAAGATCAATATAAATAGAGGTTCACCCCAAATTAGATAAGCTTGCACCCTCTCTTATAGGCTTCATTTTATTGAAATGCATTTTCTTTAGCTAGATATTGAGAGGTCCCTTATAAAAGGAACTCCGCTGTCTGTACCTCAGCTAATTATTGGGTCATCAGGCAAGTCATGATGCATGTTTGCATTGAAAAACATAGAAAAATACGTCATGACTTTGCAGACGACCCAATATATTACAAATACTTCCCCTTATTTTCCTGGCACAATTGGAAAGATCTACCTACCGACAATGATAAATTTTAGAAGTTTATATCTTTTTTCCAAATCTATAAGAAATTAGGAACTAAATAATACAAGAAATTTTAAAATAAAATAACCTAGGATAAAATACTTAAATTTTCTTTGGGTCTGTGATTTGTGTCAGGGATTTTCTTTGAGGGTACTTTGTCAAAGCTTCAGCCTCTGTATCTAGTGAGGGACAGTCTCTGAAAAGAACTCAGTTACAGGAAGAATGAAGAGCTGCTACGTAACCACCACCTTTGACCCAGTTTCATCTGTTCTCTGGGCAAACTGCATTTCCTACTGTTTCACAATGTGGAGTGCTAGTATTGACTTACTACTCTTATTTCAAATCTTAAGGATTGTTTCTAACAGTAAAAAAAAAATGTGACCTCACACATTTGGACAGTCTCAAATGTTATTATCTTGGATAGAGGCGCCAGCCCTGGCAATGGTTTAATAGCACCATTTATTTTCATGGAGACTAGGAGAGTAGGGAACTAAAATTTATCAAGGGATTTATGTCCACTGCTTGGAAGTAATCACCAGAAGTTCTTCTGCTCTTAATTAATTTAACAAAATTCTCCCAATTATTTGGTTGGTCTCTTAGTGAAACTCATGTTTTTTTATCTCATAGCTTTTGACTTCAAACATTGGTGTTAAGTTCAGCTATACTATGAAGTAAAAACTAAGGCATGTAAACGACTGCAATGGGTATATGAAAATATGATATATATAGCAGAATGAAACGGGAGAAAAATAAAGTAACATATTTAAAGTTCATTTAGGGTTAGTGTCAATTAACATCAAACACTGAAAACATATTTTACGTAAAAGGTATGTTTCGGTGGTCACATACCTTTTCTATTAGTATAATCATTGCTAATATATTATCATCAGCACTAGAGACATAATCAAAGCTTATCCTGTCAGAACGGAGTGTAAATTTAAGACCGATTAAGGTGAACACACAATGTAATATATAGATGATGTATTATAGAATTGTGTACTTGAAACCTATATATGTTTTATTAACCAATGTCATCCCAATAAATTTAATAAAACAAAAAGATGAAAAAAGAAAGATTATAATACCTCTAGGAGCTAAATGTACACAGTGGAAGTATGGTATGGAGAGGGGGAGATAGATAAGCATTAATTACAACTTTATAGAATATAGTTTCTGAGTGACTGTTGGAGTGATGGGAAGGAAGAAATGTGAGGTAAATTTCCAGGCTTCTGGGGTTCTTGTGCCAGAAATTGACATGCTAAACATGGGCGGGAACGCATATATTGAAGGAAGGATGATGATTAGTTTGACATATAATAAGTTGCATATGCCTTTGAATTACACACGTGGACCTGTCCGGCGTGAAGCTGCAGTTGGATATATGGATTTGCATCTCACGGAAGAAGTTGTTAACATAATGGTGGATGTTTCTGGAGTGGTGGTAAGAACCAGTATGAATAGGGAGAGAAGAATCAGTTAAGAAACGAGGAATAAAACGTGGACAGAGCAGGAAGAGCCTTGGCATGTGTGAAGACCACACAGAAGGGTATGGCGTTGGTCGCCCAGAGAGTAGGCAGGGAAGTGAGAGGAGGTGAGATCTGAGTAGGCAGGGCCTGAAATTGAGTAGAGGAAGAGGAGCAGCTGGAACTACCATGAGTAAAATGACATAGTATCGTTCAGTCCAAGGCAAAGAGAGGTAGGAGAACGTGAGAAAGTAAGGCACTGGAGAACTTCAAGAAGTCAGTGATGAGCTGTGTCAAGTATCTGTTCAGTTTTTATCTATTCAACTCAACAAATAGTTAAGGAGCCCGTCCCAGCCACTGGAATATGTGGAAGACAAAGAGTTTGGCGACTTGGAAAGGGAAGGACATTGGGGACTTTTGTCAGAGCAGGGCCAGCACAATGGAGATGTCAGGGGCCAGAGAGCAGTAGATTGAAAAATAAATTGGAGGTTGGAAAGTGGACAATAGCAATTGTAAAATGGCATTTTAAGGACCATGGTTGTGAAGCGGAGGACAAATGTAGCACCCTAGCTGAGCACTTAGAGAAGGAGTTTAAAATCGAAGAAGCTTCGTCCCCATTAAAAAGAGAGTGGTTAACAAAATAAGGCAGAGAGAAGGAATAAACAATGGTTCATAGGAAAATAAAGGGTTTGAGAAGCTAGCTTGAGTATGAAAAAAAATGCCTTATGAGCAAAGAGCAAGGGAAAAGCTTAAGTTCAGAACAGATCCAACTAACGTTAAAAAATGTTGGAAAAATCTGGAGAACCCACAGCTGGTCATCTCAGTTGTTTTCTGTGAACGCAAGAACATATCTATTGATGAAGGAGAAATTGTGTTAGGGACTTGTGTAAAATAAGGCTGCTGGTCACTTATTCGGGGAAATAGAATAGGAAGCAAATTAGGGGCATATGAAGGTATTTCAGGCAATGCTGAAGATACAGCTCAGATTTTGAGTCCAAAACACAACGTGGCACCAGAATAAATGCTCATGTAACATTTACACTGTAGTTAAAAGGCATGGTATTTTATGAGAAAAAGAATATTGCTAATGGATCCTTTGTTGAGATATAGCAAAGTTGATGAAAAGGACTGAGAAGGAGCTTTATACATCAGGCCAGCCTAGGCCCAGGGTATGGATTGCAGGGTGAATCCAGCCTGTCCCCTTCCTGTCACCAAAGTTTCGTTGGACACAGCCATGCCCGTTCGTCTATGGGTTGTTTGAGGCCACTTTTCTCTGTAAGGCAGACCTCAGTAGTTGTGACAGAGACCTTTCATCTAGTCCATTACGTAGAAAGATTGCCAAACTCCGGACCAGGTTATCTTATTACAGTAAGAAAAATGTCTTCCAGGGCCGGCCGAGTGGCGCGATGATTAAGAACTGGCTTGGGATGCCAGAGGGCCCCGGTTCGGATCCCACATATGAGGGCCAGTGACACTGCCCTCCACAGCTAAGATGCTGAACAACAGCTCAACCTGGAGCTGGGTTGCCATGAGTCACCGGCGACGGCGTAGGCTGCAGCCCCTGTGGCAGTGGGTTGCCATGGGCTACCGTGTGTAGACAGCAGCCAGCGTGAGCGGCCAGCAGCCGCAGTGAGCGGCCGTCCAGAAACCGGCGACTGATGTGCCTCGCCCGGGAAGAGCGCGATGATGGTGCCAACTTGGGCCAGTGAAGCAACGTCCTCCACAACTAGACTGAAGAACAAAACGACAGCAACTTGTCTGTTCCCCTTCCCCCAATTCCCCAGCACTGTTCCCTTCCCCCCAATACCCCAATAAAAATCTTTAAAAAAAAAAAAAAAAAAAAAAGAAAAATGTCTTCCAATGTTCAATAGCCTAATAAACTAAAGTTTATTTCCTATTCATGTTCAGTTCCAGTGTGGATTAGAAGGAGCTCTGCTCTTCTGTCATGTGTAAGAATCAGAAGATAGAAACATGGTCTTTCCACTCCCTGCTGTCCCTGCTGCTGTGGGCAAGAGAACACGAAAATTCACACAACGGCTTTTAAAACTTCCTCTCTCAAAGGGAAACAGATTACCGCCACATTCATTAGCCTGTGCAAATCAAGGAAGACACTCAGAATAGACAGCCCTTGTGAGAACTTCAGAAGCCCAGGAACTTGAGGGAAGTGGGAAGAACTCTTGCAGTGAGATCTTATGACGTCATTGTCACATGTGGGATATCATGATATGTGGGATGGTTTGGAGAAAGGGGATTCAGGAGCCCAGGGGACACAAGTGCATCAGATGAGGAATGTGCTCGAGGGGAACAGTGCTGTAGAGGAAGGACATGAGGCTGTGCTCAGTTAATGCCATTTGCCACGTGGTGAACAAAAATAACATCTGCTCTCTGTATTTTCATGTGCTTGATTATTTTCCTGGAGATTGATTACGCCATTATCCACATATCCTTTTTCAGAAATTACATGCGACAAACCCTCTATTCCAAACGGTGATTACGGTCCTCGAAGGCCCAAATACAGACTTGAAAATACAATCACATACCAGTGTAAAAGCGGCTTTTACCCTGCAACCCGAGGGACCACGGCAAGATGCACTAATATAGGCTGGGAGCCTCGTCCAAGATGCAGCTGTAAGTTCCTTTCAAATCTTCACCTGCTTCTGAATTCTGAAATTGCTTCTTCTGAAACACAAATATGGGGACCGACTGAGTCCAAATTTTTGCCTTTTGTAAACCCAGGAATTAGAATCATTCTGTGCTTTTCAAAGTAACCAATTCTAAGTAGGAAAAAAAATCATTATAAGTGAAAACTTCTAATTTTTTGGCATTCAATGTTAAATAGGTACTTGTGTGTATCATTACATATTTCTCTAAACGATATAATTCTAACACAAATAAATCTTTGGGTAAGAATTATCTAACACCTAGTATGTTAGTTACTTAATTCTGTTACCAAACTACTTCCAAAACACATTGACTTGAAAGAACTAGTTTCCATCATCTCAGAGTCCCCTGGGTCAGGAATTTGGGAGTGGCTTAGTTGCCAAGGTCAGAGTCAGGCTCCTGAGTCAGGATGTGGGCCTCGGCGGCCATCACGGAGGGCGGCTTCCAGGACGGCTCACTCCGTGGCTTTGGCAGCAGCCTCAGTGCTAAGCACACGGGTCTCCATAGGATGCTTGAATGGCAGCCCACTGCCCCAGAGCCAGTGATCTGAGAGACAGCAGGAAGCCTCCACACCACTTGCGACCTGGTCACACACTTCACCTCAGCCATAGCTGGTCTCAGAGAGAGTCACTGATTCCAGCGCAGGCAAGGGGAGGGAGTCAGGCTCCCTTTTAGGAGGGAGGGGCGTCAAAGACTCTGGAACTTTCTAAAACCCTCACATGTCACAAAGTGCCACTCAATTCAACAGGGGATTTTATTACTTGGGATGTTTCTTTAGCCCCCATTCAAGTGTTTTCTGTCCCGACAATCATATTCCAGTCTTTACCCATCACAGTTCATTATAAAGGTGGCCCGCACTTAAGCGGGATATTCCATGAATCTAAAATGCAGTGACACAAATAATACATCAGTACCTCAGTGTTAATCAGGGGTCAAGTCCAACTGAATTTTGAAAGTGTGATGCCATTGAAGGGTTACTATAATCACCAAGAAACAGATCTCCAGGTGGAGAAAAATTTCAGAAAAAAGATTATTTATTTATTTATTTATTTATTTATTTATGTATTTATATATTTATGTATTTAGATAGTATTGA
This sequence comes from Hipposideros armiger, assembly GCF_001890085.2. NCBI lineage: Eukaryota > Metazoa > Chordata > Mammalia > Chiroptera > Hipposideridae > Hipposideros > Hipposideros armiger. The sequence goes on from NW_017731387.1 coordinate 1,975,138, forward strand.
CATATAGCATTGTATTAGTTTCAGGTACAAAATGTAATGATTCAATTTTTGTATATAATGGGGAATCATCACAAAAAAAAGTCTTATTTACATCATCAGAATTCTATAACTTGTGTTGCCCTCCAAATCTTAATGCAATGAGAGCAATTACGTTAACAAGAAAATATAATTCATCCATTAAATATTTTGTCTCTCTTTTATTTTTATCAAGGCAAAACATTATTCATACTGTTTTTTGTTTGTTTTTATTACCAGTTGAACCCTGCCACTTTCCAGAAATAAAACATGGACGCCTATATAATGAAGAGACATATAAACCATACTTCCCAGTAGCCGTAGGAAAGTGGTATCACTATTCCTGTAATGACAACTTTGTGACTCATTCACAATCATACTGGGATCGCATTACTTGCACACGAGAAGGATGGTCCCCAGCAGTACCCTGCCGCAGTACGTACTCCTCTTTGTAATAGTGAGTGTGTAAATATGTCTAAGAGAGGAAAGCACACAGCAGAGCACAGGTAAGACTCGTGGGACGAAAATAAGATCAAGGGCTGAGCTCCATGAGCCAAGGACCAACACAGGTTCTCCTTTTATAGGGAGCTCTTCATTAATATAGCATACAAGGTAAAAATAGACTTTCCAAGAATACCTATTGTATTTATGCACATTTCAATTTTCCAACTACAGATAAATAATACTGAATATTGATTTTTCTATTTACGAATCATCTGGTAGTAGCTTAGTTTTTCTTAAGCTGTATGTTATAGTTGGATGTTTTTGCATTCTAATTTAAATATTGTAAAGATAAGTTTTAATTTATTATCTTGAACAAATTTATGAATTTTCTATTTTGTACTTCTTAGGACAGTGTATCTTCAGGTATGTGCAAAATGGATATTCCCCATATTATGAAACAAAATATTTACAGGGTGACTCTGTAAGAGTTGACTGCCATCCCGGCTACAGCCTCCCCAATCAGCAGACCACAATGACATGCACAGAGGATGGCTGGTCCCCTCCACCCACATGCATCCGTGTCAGTAAGTAAACTCATCTGAGACCCCAGGATGTCTGTGATTTTCTAAACCTCGCCCATAATAACTGGCAGGATGTTCGTGTCAGCTTCTTGTTCTGCCAGGACACCTTTCCTGGTTTTATTCTTTCCAAGTGTGTGTGAGTGGATACACTGAACTCAGGACGCGTGTATTGAAAAATAAATGAACCTACTGATAGACCTTAGTCAAAACAACAGCACAAGAATGACAAACTGGGACTCTGTACTAATAACGTGACATCAGCCTGTGGCTCAGTCATAGTTTCTACTGTCCTCGGCACAAAGAGCACTGATATTTGACAGTCCCCAGGGACAGAGCATCCCTGTGGGAGTCCAGGAATCTAGCAGAGAAGTTTCAGCAGCATCACAGCCAAAGGGTCCAAGAGCAGAGACCATGAAGAAGTGAGAGGGACAGTGCCACCACCTGAGTTACCCTCCGCTAGGTGCACGTCTTGGGCATGGGGTTGGAGACCGCGAGGATTGCTGGCTTTCATATCATTTTGGAAGGCTAAGTGGGTTACGGGTCAACTTGACCCCTTCAAGGCGATTCTCTAAACTCCCCTTTGGCTGGTTTGGAAGCCTGTCCTCCAGGACCAGTTTATTCAGAACGCTGTGAGTGAGGCCTCTTCCAGTCTCTCCACTAAGGATTGGTGTCTAAAGAGGTGGATCCACTCTGATCAAATCTGAATGTTTCCCAAGGTTGTGTGTTCTCTGGAAATCTTTGAATTTATGGGGTTCCTCCTCTGGCAGTTATCTGTTACCCATTCTCATGGGGTTTTGCCCTGCAAGATAGTGTGATATACTCAGGCAAAGAATCTAGTGATTTCTGTGCAGATCTGTTGAGCTCTGTGTTTCATTCCATAGTGTCCTCCTCGGGTTCTAGTGATGTCCACCTCTGTGAGGCCAATGACTTGGGTGTATTTTATTCAGCATGATTGACATATCCTGGTATGAAAGGGTTTTGTCTTCTGGTGTGTAGTCTGGAAAATCCCCCGCAAATAAAGGCACGTTGAGGACAGAGCTCACATTTGCCTCTCTCCGTCCAGAATTTTTGTTAGGCCCTGAGTGTTTCTTCAAGCCTCACAAGGTTATTTTCACGTATTTAGTTCAGTTTCCTCATTGTTTATGGCTGGAACTTTCTGTTTCTCGACTCTTCTTGCCTGGTTTATCCATTTGGGAAATTTCTTTAGTCAACCACCTTTTAACTGTGTACATTTCCTCTAGTGTTTGTTTCTGTTTCAATTCTACTCTTATTTTTATTTTTTGATATTTCATTCTTTCAGCTTAAATGGGATATAATTGACCAATAGGAATTGCATATGTTTAATGTGTATAGCTTGGTATTTTGATATATGTATACATTGTGAAATGATCACCATGATCAAGCTAATCACCATGTTTGTCACTTCCCATACTTAATTTTTTTTTTTCATGTGGTGAGAACACATAAGATCTAGCCTCAGAATCTTTAAAGCAAAACTCAGGAAAGCACCCATTCCTAGGAGAGCTCTGGCAAGTGGTGAGTTTCCAGATCCATTAGACACACAGATTTCCAGTAATTTCTTAGAAGAGATCCTGAGTATTTTAAATCTTGATTTGTTCCCCCAAAAAACAATTTTTAATAAAGTATCTTGATTTAATACCTTTGAAACTCATAGTTTATCTTCTCTGACACAAGACCTTGGATGATTAGGTTTTTTCAGGTTTTCATTTACAAATGACTCTTCATTTTTTATATTATGTTGTTTGAGTCCTTGTGAAAATGTTCATTGAATACAAGCTTATCTTTCCCTCATGCTCCCTTCATTTTAGAAACATGTTCAAAATCAGACCTAGAAATTCCAAATGGATTTGTTTCTGAACCTGAGCTTACATATCCCTTATCTAAACAAGTACAATATAAGTGCAAACAAGGATATGTGACAGCAGATGGTCAAACCACAGGGTCGATTACATGTCAGCAGCATGGATGGTCCGATCAGCCCACGTGCATTAGTAAGTCATTCACGATTTTTTGTTTCTTATCCTGGTGACCACTCTACAGAAGTTTTCTTGATCTGAATTCTTTGGGGGAGTGGGGAAGTGGGCTGAGGTGCCTCCATTTGAGGAGCTACAGAATGTTGAGAAAGTATATATATGTTTTTTCCCTGTTAAGGTTAATTGCTAGTAGGATAGAAAGTCAGTCCATCTTTCAGTTTAAGCTCTTTCCACTGTAGAGCATCCTGTGACTTAGAAACTAGTTAGGAGCCTTTGGCTTCTGGTGTAAACTTAATTATTTTTAGCTGAGACCTTTTGCCTGCTGTCCCTGTTTTTACCTGATTGGACTTTTATATCAGAGTATTTATGCCGAGACACAAAAGTTATGTTTTGCAGGGAAGGTATGGGTTCACAGGGCCTCATGCAGGAATAATGTCACCTGTGCAATTCATATGTTTGATACTAAAGGCTGGGTGCTCTCTGGAAACTCATTTCCTCCAGAAAACCTGCACAGACACCCTGTTAGCAGGACAGAGAAGTGCTTCCAGACAGAGCAGATCGCGCTGTACTGAGCCAGGTCTGCGTCCCACTCCCCCGAAGTTCATGGAGATTTTCTAAGAGCAGTTTGCTCAGGTCATCGTATTGACCCCAAAGTCATGCCATGAGATTTCTTTACTTGCTTTAGGTAGATATATAAATTATCCTTTTTACTATTAGCATCCCATTTCTTTCTTTAAAAAATTTTTTGCTTACTAATGGGCATTAGCCAAGTCAAAAAGGGTAAAAAAAGGTCCTCTTATCATACTGATTTTATACTGAATTGTGATCCGTTATCCATTATCAACTCTTATTAGGGAAGAGGAAATATCTCAATTACAATTTTTTTCTAGTATAATTGTGCTTTATTTTTTTTTTAAGTTTTATACTAGCTGTCTACATTAACACATTAGAAATGTGAGGTAAGTTACTTAAACCCTTATTAACATCACTCTAGTATAGGGCTAGTGAAAATGTAAACTATTTTATAGCATTTTACTTTGTTATACTAATTATAGACATAGAACTATCTGTACATTGAATCTTCAAAAACATAAAAAGAATACACAGCCATTAGGAAAATATTTGGAAAAGGAAAGTTAGCATGTAACCTTTCATAATTTGTATGTTTAAAGTAGAATTTCAAGAATATTTAAAAATTTACTCTTATTGTTGAAAATTAATCTTTTTGTTCAACTAATTCACTTTTTGTCATATGTGTTACAACTGCTAATAAGCTTGGCACACAAAATGCTATTCTGCTTTGTGAAAAAAACTGTGCGAGACACATATAATGACCTATCTTATTGCTAGCATGGGATAAGTACCCCAGTGTTATTTAACTGAGAAAATGTTCTTAAAACAAATATTTTGGTGTAAGTGATAAGAAAACAGCTTTCCAGAAACATACTTTTTCATTTTGAGTAACTATGTTAGACAATGATTTATCATTAGTACTCTTAGATTATTTTTATATGATATATAATTGATTAGCACATATTAATGGAACAAGCTTTTTCCTTACTAAATTCAATTGTACGTTAAATAATATTAGAAATGAAATCCTCAATTCTATTATGCATTAGAATATTGTGATGTGCCCGCATTTGAGAATGCCAGAGCCACAGGTCATGGCACGTGGTTTAAGGTCAACGACAGGTTGGACTATGTATGCCATGATGGATATAAAAACAGAAATGGACACACCAGAGGTACCATAGTATGTGGTGACAATGGTTGGTCTGACACACCCGCATGTCATGGTAAGTACTGTTTTCAGGTATTCTTATTTCAGGATTACCAAAATTAACAAAATTTATTTAAAATGTCATTTTTTTAACAAATTTGAATTATGTACAGTCATTTTTAGGGAACAGCGGTTAAAATTAAGGTGTCTCCTTCTGATGTAATTAACCTTGGTGAAGATGGTGTTTTGAAGCCCAAAGATAATACTCTTAATTAACGCACTTCATTAATGTAATGTTTCCTATGGCCCATATATATCATGGATTTGTGGGAAAAGTATAGTTATTTTTGTTATTCTAAATGCAAGCTTTTGTATTTTGTAAAACTGCGCACTCATTACCAAAATTATAATCTCCTACAACCTCCTCACTGTTCTGCTCCTGAGTTTCTCCTTCACCTCTCCTGCCTTGAGTGTTAATTCCTGCAGAGCCTGAGGAGATGTTTATTTTTTACCTTGACAAGTTTTTTGAACTATTGTGTGCTTATCATTTATGTTTGCCAATCAGCTGTCTGTGTTCCTGGGTTAGAAATAGCACTTCCATCTGTGGAAAACTGAGTGGATGTAGAGTTTTCTGACCCAAGGAAAAAGTCTGTTCGAAGCTCTGAAAACAAAACAATATTTGGAAAATATCGGGGTGAGCTGTTTCTACAAGAGGTGGGAGAATTTTAGGTGGAGATTAGGATGGGAGACGGCTGAGGAGATGCAAATCCGAGGACAGATTGGGGATATACTTTGCTGGTTGAAATCACAGGTGATGTTACTAAATGTTGAGTGTAATACAGCAATAATCAAGGGACTCACATGTTTGTCTCCCTGTTGTTTTCATGAGCAATCAAGTGAAGGGAAATGCCTTTTTCTGAGGTGGTGCGCGCAGGTGAAGAGCGCTTTGAGAGGAACATGTCAACTTCTGACGGGCACATGGGCGCTGAGCTGCCCACGGATTGTACACCACAGAGGAGGATCTATAGGTGTAGCCAGGAGATAGATACATGTGAGATTAGCAGCATGTAAATGATAACGTCATGTTGGGAAAAACAGAGCAAAAATGGAAGAGAGAGAACTCAAGACTGAGCCCTAAAGCATTCCAGCAACTAGAGATCGGCCAGAAGAGGAACAGGTGGCGAGTAGAGAGAAAGAGGCGGAATCAGGAGGGGAAAAAAGCTGGAATGAGTGTTGTTAGATGTGAAGAGAAGAAATTGATTGAAGGAAAAGGAAGTAGAATAGGTGGGTTAATAGTGAGTCGTGTGGCGTCAGCTTGGATGGGTTCCAATACCATTCCACAGTTGGCTAAGCATGTGTCTCAGGGTGACCACCAAGCCAATCTGATGCTTTGTTCACTCTTGCTTATGTGCAAAATGTTTCAATATTTACATACATTTTAGTATTTCAGAGGAAGTTTTAGTTATTAGCCTAAATTCTCCATATGAAGTTCTTGCCACAGGGTCTGCCATGTAATAAACTCACGGATACTGTAATCTATTATAATTACATTATTATCGTAGTTCCGGTGTAAACACTTCTAATTCAGTTGATCTGTCTGGTTAGAAGAGTGTGAAAATGTGGTGGATTTGGCTATATAGAAGCCAACAATTAGTGTAACAGAAACAGTTTTGGATGGAATAGTGGAGCAGAACCTACATAGAGTCTGCTAAAGAAAAAGGAATAGTAAGCAACTTAAAACAGCACGTAGGCATAACCCTTTCAAGAAGTTGGCTGTGTCAGGGAATAAATGCTCAGAATATTGCTGGATGAAGCTATTCCCCGAAGGGCATACTTTTCTTTTCTTCTGTTTACAAAGCTGGGGACATGATGCACGCTGAGTGCTAAGGACATAGTAGAGAGGGCCCCAGGCAGAGGCTGACACATGAGGTGGGGGGAGGGAAAGGGAACCAGAGCCCCTGTGGAAGGACTGGCTTTGAAGCAGCAGCTGATAGTTTCTGGTATGAGACCAAGTCACCCGAGATTGAGTGTGCCTGGGAGAAGGGAGAGAGGGGACATTCAGTTGACTCAAAAAGGGTTAAAATAAAGACTTCGGAGACACACACACACACACACACACACACACACACACACACACACACACACAGCTTATTATCGAGATGACGGCAGACATGCTTAGCACTGCTTAGGGTCCAGTTCAATGTGCTTCATTCAGGCTGTCAGCAAACACCTAGTAAGGGCTAGAAATAGGCTAAGAGACAATGGTAAAAAATACAAACAGAGGTCTGCCTTTGAGATCTTTCATTCCAGTATTGGGAGGGCGGGGGGGAGGGGAGAGGACAGTGAATTCAGCCAAATACTGAATCAAATGATAAAAATATTTATAATATATTTTCATATTACTGTGTTCAAAGAAACAAAGGAACCCAAGGATTTAGAAAATACGAGGACACGAAGGCTCTATTTCATGTAGGAAGGCATCTGTGCACAGAAAGGTTGAAAACCATTCAGGATAGAGATTAGGGCCTGTGCAACAGCGAGAGAGCAAAGAACTTGACCTATTTATAAATACTTAAAGATCACAAAGCCTGGGGCCTGGCTTGACAGAGGGAGAGACACGTAAGATGACATTGAAAGTGTAGGCAAGAGATGGTTCGTAAAGGGTTTGGATTTTATCCCAAGTAAAAGGGGAAGATTTTAAGATGACCGTGAATTTCTTTTCTGGGGTTAGAGGTATGAAGCCAGAAGCTTTTACAATTCTGAGGGGCCTGCTTTCTAAAACAACACAAAATCCATAATTCTTGTGGCTTTTCCAATGTCACCAGACACGGCAGGCAAACGTGAGAGCCAGGGAACTGAAATGACACAGACAGCAGTAGATGCCGAGGTGGCCCATGTGACTTTCTATTGGAAATATTATAGGAATTATGACCTTGTGCACACATTGGTAGAAACTCGCCAGCACAGTGCAAGGCTTCCAAGTATGGAATAAACAGAGGACAGCATGCTTTTCAAACATCTTTCCTCAATCATGTAGGAGAACATTGCACGCTGATTGGCTGAACCTGAGTTCGCTTTCAATGTCCTGGAAGGCCTCTCCTTTGGGGAGACGGTCCCAAAGGGGGATGGTTGTTCTCATAAACCACTTAAACCAAACAGTGTTTACAGCAAGCATAAATAGATGTACCATCAGATTAAAAAAGCCATGCCAACATGGCCAAGTATCAGTGCTAGGATTCAAATTTTTGATTTTTGGAGAGAGCGGTATCTCTACTTCAGAGTATGTCCATTCCACACCTCAATCACATTTCTTAAGTCATTGTCTCTATATAAATATAACAGCTGGAAATAGCCAACAGGGAAGATTTTTTTTTGTTGTTAAGGCAACATTTTTTCACAATATGATGAGGTAAAAAACATTAAATGAGCAGAAAATATATAAACAAAGACACACACAACTAAAAACATTGAGTAGAATACAGGAGTAGAACTTTAGGAGAGGAATCACAGTGGCTCTAATACAAGTGTGATCTTTTCAACTAAGCTACAAAACTCAATATTAAACCAAAACAAAAGAAAATCTATGGAGGTTTTTTGCGTGAGTCATTACTTTAAAAAATAGTTACCTTACATCTACTTTTATGATTGTAATACTTAACTTTTAGATAGTATGAATTTTCTCTTTGGTATGATTCCAATTTTCAAACTCCAGGTATTAATTTTACGTATTCATGAGCAAGATGGAAGGATTCCAAATAAGAAAAATGTTTTTTTTATAATATTTAGCAATGTCATAAATTTCACAACATTTAAGAATTTTAAGGGATAATTTTACACATTTCTAATTTGAATCAGAATAATTAACAATTTATTAATAACCTATATATATTATAGGTATATTAAGAATAGAAGGTTGTATATTATATAAATATTCAGCACACCTAGAATATGCTCAGCTATGTGACCTTAAACATGTTTCTTCATCCTTCTTCAGTTTGATGTATTAATGTATAAAATATTAATTAAGTGACTTATAATGTTCCTCTAACTAAAACATATTAAAAATGCCTAACTTGTATGTTCTGGTTCTCCAATTATATTAAACAAAAATACCAATTCTTATTTACTCATGCAATTTAAAAATTATAGCATTAGTTTTTTTTGTTTGTTTTGGTTGGTTTTTTGGGGGGAGGTTGTTTTTGTTTTTTTTAATGTGAGAGAATAGTTTTATGCCTGAATAATACAAAAAATAAAACATTAAATGTTATGAATGTCAATGATAAAATCTATCCACTTTATGCAAATAAATTTTACAAATAAATTTTCAGGACACATGTATTGCTTTTTAATGAGTCCTATATGAATTTAAAGGGTGTATAAAACCTGGTATGTAATTCTTTTCTAGGGAGATGATTTATCAAATGCCTTTCTATATACAACACACAGCAACTTATCGTTCCATGACATATAAAATTCCCTTTGGCAATGATTAATTATATATTCCCATTAAATTATTTGATCTTTTCTATAGAAAAGGAATGCAAAGTTCCTGATATAGAACAAAATGTAATTGCTGACCCAAGGAAAGACACATATAAAGTTGGAGAAGTGATGAAATTCTCCTGCAGAAACAGACTTCAAATTGTTGGAGCAGATTCATCTCAGTGCTACCACTTTGGGTGGTCCCCTAATCCTCCAACATGTAAAGGTAAATATTTATCTGACAGTTGCTGAAACAAGAATTAGAATTGTGGTTCTCACATTGTTTTCCTCTCTTAGTTTCCTGTTGGCTTCCATAGTGTGTATAATCTAGTGCAAACACCAGAGATATACCTCAGGAGAACATGTGCTGGGTAGTAGAGAACTCTGATTCTCTTACTTAAGTAATTAATCTTCCATTGTTTTTTGAAATCTGTATTGAAAGTATCCATAGATACACATGTTGTGTCTGATAGTGGACAGACTGCTTTCATCATATCTTTTTTGCCTACCATCATCAATATTGGACAGCATAATCAGCATAGGTTTTCACTGTGTATGTCTAAACAATATTCAAGCAACTTATAGTCAATTCAACGACATGAATGGCTTAATCAAAATTAAAATATGTTTATCAAATGCTTGCCTCAAATGATGTATTTTTTCAGAAAGTTTTGGTGAAGTGTTTCCATGGAATATGAATATTGCTATAAGTTACACAATCGTATTTATTAATAGGTTTGCTTTTGTTTTTAGAATATTTAGAGTTTTCTGAACATGTTTTCAACTAACATATAATACAATTCCATTGATCTAGTTCAGTACAAGTAACAGAACTAGGAGACAAAGTTGGGGTGAACACTATCCTTTTTCCTTTGTCTAAGAATGCTCTAATAAATTAGACAATAAATAATAAATTAGTTAAAGAAATAAGTTCTTCATTTTAATAGATTTTAAGTTGTAAAATGCAAAATGTAACCATCAATTACACGGTATTTCTACCACAGAGAATGTAGCACCCTGTGGTCCTCGCCCTGAGCTCCCCAATGGGGAAGCTAAAAGCACACCTAAGCAAGAATATGAACATGGGGATGTGGTGGAGTATGGCTGCAAGCCTAGATTTCTGATGAAAGGTTCTAACAAAGTTCAATGTCTTGATGGAGAATGGACAACCTTGCCGAAGTGCATTGGTAATGTATATAAAGATTACCATTTAGACTTAAGTCAACACTGTTTATCGTTACATAAGCACATAAATTAGATGTTAAAGGTTAATGTGTGTTTGTGAAATTTTCATAGAGGAGAACAGTACATGTGGAGATGCACCTGAACTTGATCATGGCTATGTGGTGTCCCCTGCCCCTACCTATCACCATGGAGATTCAGTAGAGTTCAATTGCAGAGAAGCATTTACAATGATTGGACACGGATCAGTTACGTGTATCAGGGGAATGTGGACCCAGCCTCCTCAGTGCATTGGTGAGAATACATTTCTCAAATTGACGTTCAACAGCATATAATATTTTTATTGTAAAACTTCATTTGCAGCCATATAATTGAAATTTAGAGATAGTTTTTAAAATGTCAGGTGATAGTTATAATGAAGCCAAACTTTTTGTTGTTTATAGTTTAGTATGTGTCTACAGAGGAAAAATAGAAACTAACAATAGAATTTTATGAATCTGTCCCAGATATTAACATTGTTTATAAGTAGGACGCTAAATTGTACTCATAGATGACCACAATTTTCTCCTCTCAAGGATTATTTCATACCTCCCTCTAGTCTAGCTTTTCACTCTTCTCAAGATGTTTATTTCCTCCTAACAAATAAAGAAATCCTTTCAGAAACCAATCCATCAAAGCACGTGGTGACAACCACCACCAGTCCTCCTTTTGACTACATGTCTTCCTTCAGTTACTAGCCCTTGGAGAATGTTCGTTTTGTGTCACGCAACACTCTGGGCCAGTCCTGAAAATAGGACTAGTTCTCAAGTCTCTGGCCTGTTTTGAATGAGTCTCCTTTGTTTATTATTTAGAGGTTGTATTATAAAATCATTACTATTCATTGGCCAACTACTTGGATTTTCTTTGTTCTGTTTGTCCTCACTTAACTCTGATCATTAACAAATTATTAACAAATATTACCTAGAGCCTCCACTGATATTTTATCAAATTCAACAAGGATTCCCATCTGCACTGAATTTTTGTAATACGGGAGCTCTATAAAAAACTTCTATGGCCAATGCAACTCATACTGCAGCCAACAAATATTTACTATAATGGCATTATATATTATGAGATTATAGGATGATATGTGTATAAAATACCTTCTCAAGGATTCTAAGCGTATATGTTCAAAAGAGGTCATGACACTAAACAGCTAATTAATTTCTTAGTCTGTTTTTTGATCATCATGCAAAAGATCTGTTTAAATATTCACATTTTATATGCTACATCTTAGACCATTTTTTCTTATTGACTTCATTAATTTTATTGAAAAAATATAATTAAACTTAGGAAGTTCATATATTTTCTTTCCATAGATAATTGTTTTTATTTTAACATTTTAAGATTTGGGTTAAAAATAATACGGAGAAACAAATGGTTATGGACATTGGCACAGATTTCAAATGGGACCCATTTAGTCATGTGGTGACTCTTCACTATGTTAACCGTCCATGAAGTCCAGCTCTCATGCTCCTCAGCCCCAAAGTGCGAAAGGCGAGAATCAGATTGATTCAGTCATGTGTGGGTATGAAACTGAAAGAAAGAAAACAAATAAGCAAAAATTCACAGACAACAGTTTAGTGGTTACCAGAGGGGGTGGGAATATTAGGAGAGGCTTAAAGGGGCCACAGTTGGTGACAAAAGGAGAACTGTCTGGGTGGTGAACACACAATGCAATAGATAGCTGAAGTATTACAGAAGTGTACATTTGAAATCTGTATAATTTTACTAACCAATGTCATCTCAATAAATTTAATAAATTTTTTAAAAGATACAATTACTCATTAAATTTTTAAAAATGTCTTTATGATGGATATTTTCTCTGAAATTTCATGACTGGACTATATCCACACATAATAGCCCATCTCATGCAACATGATCAGGGATAGCTTTGTTGGTGGAATTTCTAGGCATGCATTCTAATTCCATTATACTATTGATTTTATAGCTGTTTTTTTGTATTAGTTGGCTTCATTCTTATTATTAGTTTTATCATGGGAATATTTTCAATTTATAGAAACAGATGAACGTAAGAAGTGTAGATTATCCAAGTCAATTGCACAGGAGACAAACCTATCAGATAACGTTGACTATAACCATAATGTGAACATAAATTACACATGTCGAGGAAAATCAGAACACAGACACTCAATCTGCAAAAATGGAAGATGGGATCCCGAAGTAACCTGTGCAGGTGAGCTGTTTATCGTGTCTTCAAAATTTATTTCTTCTTTGTATAAAGTGCCTCTTTGTGTCTTAAGAAATTATTTTAACTATTTATTACCACAAATAATTTTCAGGCTGGAATGTAATTTAGAAAACAACCAACATACTGTTTCTAAATAATAGTTGTGCCGTATGCATTAGTCAGCTATATAACACATCACTCAGAAATGTGGTGGCTTTAAATGAACATCTGGGCAGTAGGCGTCCTCTTACTGTTGGAATCCCGTTTGCTTCTAATTTCTTTTACTAAAAATGGCCTATTCCTACAGCTCTTATGTGTGTACCTGAGTATGCATGTATGTATGTATGTATCTATCTGTCTCTGTAGGTATCTATCGATGTATGTGTCTATCTAGTCATGCATTTATCTATTTGTTTATCTATATTTACCTTGAAAACTGAGTCACATTGTCACCACCAATTCCAATAGCACGGGGTTCATTCTTTTTTTTTTTTTTTTTT
>NW_017731387.1:1989833-1991117 GCF_001890085.2 Hipposideros armiger
CTGGCCACTGGACAGCCACACACGTTGGCTCGCGCCAGCTGCCGGCCACTCACAGCAGCCCACTGCAGCTCCACTGCAGCCTACGCCGTCGCCAGCGACCCACGGCAGCCAAGCTCCAGGTCAAGCTCTTGCTGTTGTTCACCATTTTAGCTAAAGAGGACGCAGCGTCACTGCTCCTTTGTGGGATCCGAACCAGTAGCCCTGCTGCTCGAGCTCACACTCCCAAGCCAACTCTTAACCAATGAGCCACTCAGCCGGCCCTAGGTGTTGTTTTATAGATCTGTTACAACTTTTCTTAAGTAAATATATCATCACAAGTAGAATATTTTATTTCTGCCAGTCCCTTTTTATTTTGATATTTAGTTTGTTTTATTGCACCTGTAAGGACCTTCAATTAACCACTGAAAGGAAATGATGAAAACAAACATCTTTATCCTGTGCCTGGCCCTGGGAGAGGGTCTTCAGTGTCTAACCACAATTATAATGTTAGTCTACGATTTTTGTAGATCCCCTTTCCAAGATTAAAGGAATTTCTTTCTTTTCCCACTTAGCTGAGTAAGGAGTTTCATTATCAACTACAGCTGAAGGTTTCTGAATGCTTTGTATGCATTTATTCCTACGATAATATGACTTTCTTAACCCTGTTAATGCAGTGCATTATACATATAAATTTTGGAATACAGAATAAATCCCATTCCTAGAGTTAACTCTACTTGGTGGTGATATGTTATTCTTCCTAGATTTCCATGTATTGTATTTTATGATATATTTTTAAGAAGTTTTGCATCTGCATTCATGGAGGATATTAGTCTACAGTTACTTTTCCTTGTAATGTCTCTGCCAGGTATTGCTACCAGGGATATGGTGGCCTCATAAATCCCACTGAGATGTGTTGTCTACCCCACTGTTTTCTGAAAGTACATGTGTAATATCGTTACACATAGTGCTATCATATTAATTTTCTCTTAAAGGATTGATAGAATTCACTTGAAGGCATCTGATATGTAATTTGATTTGATGTTTATTTGAAAGGTTTTCTTGATGAACAATTCAATTTCTTTAATAGGTGGTGGTCTATTCAATTTTTCTATACTGTCAATGTAAGGAAGTTGTATTTCTGAGGAAATATCTCCACTTTACCCAATTTATCAATTGGCTGGTGTCCAATTATTTCAGAGTCACTTAGTCTTCACTCTCCCTCTTTCTTCTGTAGTATCTTCACTGGTATTACTTCTTTCATGCTGAGATGGACACTCGTTTCTCTCTTGTACCTCGTCATTCTTC
>NW_017731387.1:1992087-1993349 GCF_001890085.2 Hipposideros armiger
GCCCGCACGGGGTTCATTCTTATCCGACTGTACGGCATCTTGATTCACTCACCTCAATATTTTTACCAGTTTCCTCAGGCCTCAAATATACAGGAAGTAGTTTCATAGAAATACAAAAACAAATCTACTGTCTACAGCTCCACTCATCTTTAGATCTTCTTAAAGGCCACAAGTAATATTTACAGGCTGTGAAGTACACAAGTTTGTCTACATTTTTTTCTAGAAGCTTTATAGTTTTAATATTAATATTTAGGTATATGATCCATCCTACATTAATCATTCAGTGTGGTGTAAAATAGGGATTGGTGTCCTTCTTTTGTGTATAAACATCTCATTGTTCCAGTGCTGTGGGTGAGAAAGATTTTCAAATAAGAATCAATAAACTATGGAAGTGATGGTTTATTTCTGGCCCCCTATTGGTCATTTTATCCATTTCTCCTTATCCCTGTCACATCTTCTTGACAATTATAGCTTTATAGTAAGTCTTGAAGTTTGATATATTTCCTCCAATTATGTTCTTCCTATTCAAATTTTTTTTTTTTTTTGTAGAGGGCAGTGTCACTGGCCCTCATATGAGGGGTCCAAACCAGGGCCCTC
Source organism: Hipposideros armiger (assembly GCF_001890085.2). Taxonomy (NCBI): domain Eukaryota; kingdom Metazoa; phylum Chordata; class Mammalia; order Chiroptera; family Hipposideridae; genus Hipposideros; species Hipposideros armiger. The sequence goes on from NW_017731387.1 coordinate 1,992,685, forward strand.
TGGCGTCCCAAGCCAGCTCTTAACCATCGCGCCACTTGGCCGGCCCCTATTCAAATTTTTTAAATTATTCTGGTCTTTTCATTGACATAGAAATTTCAGGGAAAGCTTATCAATTTCTATAAAATGTCTGCTGTACAATAAAGAAATGGCTTATGTAATGATACATAAATTAAGAATTGACATCTTAAACACATTGAGTTTTCAATCCATAAACATATATATTTTTTTCAGCTGAGCCATCCTGCCACTGGTTAAACATATCTGTTTAATTTTTGCTTATGCTTCTGTTTTCCCAGCAGTAATTTAAATGTATACATTTTATGAATCTAAAAGTTTTATATTTTATATTTTTAATATTAACATATGATTTTTCATAATTACATTTTCGCAATTTTTCTGCACTTATGGAGACATCCATTTGATTTTTGTGTATTGCTTTTATACTCTGAAACTACACTATTATATTATTCATTTTAGGTGACTTTTTGTGGTCTTTTTTTTAAGATTTTGTTGGGGAATTAGGGGAGCGAACAGCTTTGGGGAATCGGGGAAGGGGAACAGACAACTTGCTGTCCTTTTGTTCTTCAGTCTAGTTGTGGAGGATGTCGCTTTACTGGCCTATGTTGGTATTATCATTGCACTCATCCCAGGTGAGGCAGTCACTC
>NW_017731387.1:1995399-2008079 GCF_001890085.2 Hipposideros armiger
TTTCTCCTCCGACCTGTCAGTTCTGTAGAAATCTGTTGTTCAATTTCCAAATATTGATTCACTTTTACCAGTTTTATGGTGGAATCATTGCTATATAAAGAATACACATATTCAGTGTACACAATTGATGAATATCCTGTGTTTGCATAAATTCTTCTTACTGATTTTAATGGAACCCTGTTGTCACAGCACATACTGTGCAAGATTTCAGTATTTGAAATTTATTCATGTTTTTGTTACTGCACAACACGTTTTCCATCTTTGTGCTGGTTCTGTTTTCATATAAAAGTACATGTGGACTCTAGTTTTCAGATCCAATTAAAGTGGTTCACATTTTCCTTAAAATTTTTCAATGTCCTTTTAAAAATATGTCTAGCTTTCTATTAGTGTAAGAAGGCTATGAGGATTAGTAACTAGAATTGTGGATTTGGATATTTATTCCGCATTAGGTCTGTTCATCTTTGCTTCATCTATTTGACATATTTTAGATGCATATATTGTTGCTTTGTCCTCAGGAATTAATTTTTTTAATTATAAAATAATTCTTTATAACATTTGTAATACTTCTTGACTTACTTTATAAGACAATGTTGTTTTACTTTAATACAATCAATTTAAAACTTATCATTTCCATGTGATAAAGGAATTCCAAACAAATTTCAATTTAAAAAAGTCCTTGAACCACTATACAAATTAAAAGCAAAAATAACATAATTAGAGATCAACATACCTTATTCGTCCATCTCACAAATCTGGAAAACTTAAAGAGTGCTTTTTCAATATTTTACCAACAAACTACACTTTAAATAAAATGGCAATGATTGCAGTCCACATTGAAATCTATGAGATACAGCAACAGCTTAGATATTTATAGCTTCAAAACAAGCATTACAAAACAAAGAACAAAATAAAAGCACAATATAAGACATACACCCAAAGAACATAAAAAAGAACATAACATTATAATTTGATCTTTTAGGATATATGATTACTGACATTTCTGTTTACTGAACTATTCTTTTAGTACTATTAATAGATGAGTTTTCATCAAGAAATGTAATTTTAATATTTTTAGAAGTACGAAGATGTCCACCTCCACCTCAGATTCCCAAAACTGAAAACATGACAACTACAGTGAATTACCAGGATGGAGAAAATGTATCTATTCTGTGTCAAGAAAGTTCTCTGCTTCAGGGACCAGAAGAAATCGAGTGCAAGGATGGAATATGGCAGTCGGTACCACTCTGTGTTGGTCAGTAGTCGTCATGTGCATTATGACCTTCTTCCTAAGGAGGGTAAAACTCCCCTGTGCTTTGAGTAAAGGAGCTGATACAGAGCTGTCTCCATATCTATTCCACTGCATCCAGCAACGGGAAACTGCAGTCTAGGAGCTCCCTGTGTAAACACCAGATACAGATGGCATCTGTGCGTAGTGTTACCCCCTGTGAAACGGACAAGAAGGAAGGGCCTTTGGAACAAGCAGACTTTAGGCAGACATATATCCTTGCAACTTCCAGTTACTTTCTAGGTTTTACATAACTTCATTTGCTCAAATTATCCTTATTTCAAAATCCCGAATAGCATTTGATTTCTTTTTTCATTTGAAACATTTATTTCTGTGCTTGATTCTTTGATCTCTGTTCTTCATATAGAGAAACTTCCATGTTCTCAACCACCTCACATCGAACATGGAACCGTTAATTCATCTATGTCTTCAGAAGGAAGAGAAGAAACATCGGAACCCAACATTTACAGACATGGCACCAAACTCAATTATATTTGTCATGCCGGTTTCAGCATATCATCAGAAGGTGGGATAACATGCCACATGGGAACATGGACTTCTCCACCTCAGTGTATAGGTAAGGACAGCTTGCAAAATAAATTCTATTTTTGGAGCAATTCATTAAAATAATCCATTGTCATCAAACTCATGAGACATCATTCTTTACAGTTCTGAATATATAAAACCATTTATGTTTTTTTACATAAATTACCTCACAATTTTACATGATCATATCAATCCTATTATTATTAGTTGGTTCATTTTGAAATCACTTGTAGTTCTAGTATTTTTTATCCTCAAAAGGGTGTGTAGTGAAATTAAACCTACCTATTCATATAGGTAGAAGCATTCATATTCCTACATATTCATATAGGTAGTGAATGCTTCACCACTAGATTTTTAAAAACATTTCTTATGTTCTTCCAACAGTGTCCCTTCTGATTTCTTACAATGCATGGTACTTTCCTAGAGATATTTAATTCTCAGTGTGTTTCCCTTCATTACTCATGACTGGCGACAGCAGCATTGATAGTCCCGTTCATAAATATGTTGATATTTTTAGTCTCAAGTTCTTGGTCAAGTTCCAGCTGGTCGCACAGCACAACAGTGGTTTCAGGAAGCATTTGTGCACCTTCTCTGTGATGTGATATTAGCTCCTTTGTGGTCATTTCATTTCAAATAAAAGTACCACATAGGACAAGCAGTGTATGAAATTGATTTCAGAGGTAGTGCAATATGCAGTCACTCTTTCTTCTTTTCTTAGGACTTCCTTGTGGAGAACCAACTCCGATTACGAATGGTGCTGTGCCTGACAAGTTAAACAGGTACCAGTATGGAGAAGAAGTGACGTACAAGTGTTCCGGAGGATTTGAGATTGATGGACCTGCATCTATAACATGTTTAGGAGAGAGATGGTCCCGTCCACCACAGTGCATAAGTATAGTGTATTTCATTTTATTCTGAGGCTGACAAGTACCTTTATTTCAGAGCATTAATGATACAACTATGAAAATCAGAGGTAATTCTAGAATTTAGCAAGGGCTCTCTGGGAAGTACTGGGTTCTGGAAGAGAATTTGTTAGCCCCAAATCAGAGAAGTTCAGTGACATGAGCCGAGTATTTCCTTGTGACTTCCTGTCGTGTGCACTGTCCACATGCTCTGAGGAACACTCCCAGGTTTCTCATCCCTGATCCTATATCACTGTGGCCTGTGCTCATCAATCTCATCATTCTTCAGTTTCCTGTTGGTTTCCCAGAAATCTCCGTATAAACATGTGATTTCTAACATATTTGACATAATTGTGGAAACAGATTTGACAGAGCAACCAATAACAATATGTACATAATGTAGGTGGACCGTATGGGCAAGTAAGGATGGGAATGTAAGAAGTTTGTCTCAAGCGTCACGTGCAGCTGTATCCCTCCAGACTCTAATGTCACCGCTCCCTTGTCTTACTTCTGATAAATGTAGAATCAGTCGATGTCACTAAGTCAAACCTGCTAACATTTTCATGTTATAAGAAAAATATTGCACAATATTCAATGGTTTGATATGTGCCTAACTATTATTCTAGACTTTAATTATTGGCCATATCTAATGATTTGCTGAACAAATGCATATTGTTTTCCTTTCAGAAGCAGAATGTTCTCACCCTCCTAGTTTTGGTAATGCCATACTCATGAGTAAGCGGAAGTCATCATATAAGCCAGGAGCAGAATTGGCTTATAAATGTCCACAATATTTCCAAATGGAAGGATCCAATACTGTACAGTGTATTAAGGGCAAATGGTTGGGGAAACCAACCTGCAGAGGTAAGGAGATGACATTTTAAATTTATTAAAGTGACTGAAGTACTAGCATCTACAATTACCTCTAGATTTATTAAAAAGTGGACGTAAGTTATGTTCTAGGCCAAGTCACAGAAGGTTAATGCCTCCACGAAAGGGGCGGAAGTGGACTCTATGGTTAGCCTGCTTCCTCTCCTTCTCAGAGTGAAGTCCCTAGGGTGGCAGCAACCGCATTTTCATGGATATTTTAGAAACGCAAATGCAAGTTCACAGGCGCACTCAGATTCAGAGCAAAAGATGCCCCGTGTGTGCCCCTGAGACCGTTGTAACAATTCCCAGGAGAGCCCACACGCACCTCAGTTTGGGAACCCTCGCTAGAGAGCCAATCATGACTTCATATCCACCTGAATCTCTCTGATGAATTACACTTGGCTCATTGTGGTGTCCTTAAGCATCGACCCTCCCCAAAATCACTGGCGTGTTTTTACCAATTACACATTGCCCTTTTTCTTATGTTTTCACAACTTCTATTTGTTGGGTCTGTTGACTGTACACCATCTTTCTTCAACAACGGTATTCTTCAAAGTGTGTTAATTCTTGACTATTCTCAAAGAAAGTGTGTATTTTTGTTTATTTTCCTAAGAACTTAAGATTACAATTCATAAACATGACAATTGAAAACCAAATGTTGATGTCAAATCATCTCTTTACTATGATTTTCTTGTGGTTATGAATTCATTTTGAATTAAAAAATTTACAATATTTATTTTATTTAACTCAAAGAAAAATGTCCAGAAAAAAGTCATTTTCATCGGCCTCAAAGATGATTTTTAGACTTCTAGAGTGGATGGTAGAGGAATTTAAGGTATAGAAGCTTAAACCATAAAAAAACATGTTGTTTATCTCCTTTTTTCAATTTTCCATGGAAATTTAGAGTTATACTAATTTTTATAACAGAAGCCATTGATTTCAAAGCCTCCTTGAAATACACATTTATTGGAATTCCTTTTGCTGATTTGCATTCAAAATGGGCGTTACATTAGAGATACATTCTTTCTTCCTATTCAGATGTTTCCTGTGTGAATCCCCCCACAGTGGAAAACGCTCGTATAGTAGGCAAGATGTCTAAGTATCTGCCTGGTGACAGAGTACGTTATGAATGCATCAGATCTTTGGCCTTATTTGGGAATAGAGAAGTGATGTGTTTAAATGGAACCTGGACAGAACCACCTCAGTGCAAAGGTAAAGCATCTTATTTCTCTTCCCCAGTTTTAGAGAATATATTAGGGACAAAGTATGTTGATATAAATACATAGTGCAGTAGTTTCTGTGCAGTAATAAATTTTAATGCATATGAAATGATGGTGCTTAAGTCCAGTTCTTTCTGTGGACTGAGTAAAACATATGGTGTATGGGTTTTATGAAAGCTTTGACCTGAGTACAATAGAATAGTTGGAATCATGGAACATTCGCATCTGAAGCATCGAGACACTCAGTCTTTCCTGGGCAATAAATATATTAAAGACACCTTGAGTCCATTTGACAGACCTCTGGAATTCCACTGTGAGACCTGGACTGGGCAGCTGGGGAAGGATCATAGAGCGGGATATAAATTTGGGCTTCTTCAGCATGTGGATTGTATTTAAAGGTGTGATATTAGCTGATCTCACCCAGGGAATCAGAGTATCATAGAAAGTGGTCTGAGAGCCTGGTCATGGGGCACCCCAGGGTTCAGGGTTCAGGAGACGAGTGGCACCAACGAAGGACATATGGTATTAGCCACTTCAGCTCGGGCCTGGAGTGTATTTTCCCAATGTTTTACTATGAGCCTACCTATATTTCCAAGTATGAAGTGAGTTTTCTGCAGACAGCATATAGTTGGGTCTCGTTCAATTGAAAAATGGGCAGAAGACATGAACAGAAACTTTTCCTAAGAAGACATACAAACGTACAACAGATATATGAAAAACAATTCTCAACTTCACTAGCTATTAGGGAAATGCAAATCAAAACCACAAGACAGCCATTTTTTAACACTGGTATGTTTTACATGTGCTTTCAGGTAGGGGGCGGGGGGCGGGTGATTCCCAGTGTAAGAGATTAAAAATACTTCAACGAATCCTTTCTGTCATCAGAAACCACAAGTCTTCACATTACATATTTGCTATGATTTATTTGCTTATGTTAACTTTTGTTATTCTTTGGTCTGTCAATAAATCAAATAATACCCTTTTTTAGAGTCTACTGGAAAGTGTGGGCCCCCTCCACCTATTGACAATGGAGACACCATCACCTTCCCATTAGCGGAGTATGCTCCGGGGGCATCAGTTGAATACCAATGCCAGCAGTTGTATGAACTTCAGGGAAACAGGCAGATAACATGTAGAAATGGAGAGTGGTCAGAACCACCAAAATGCGTAGGTGAGTACTTTAATGTTCTCATACATTCTGAGAAAATCAGTGTAATGAGTGTGATGTTTTCCTGTTTGTAATAGAATTTTGATGAATTAATATAAGAAGAATTCTTCTGATTGCTTGTCTACCACATATTGATATGTGAAGGATTAAAGTTTAAAAAGTTCTTAAGCAACAACAACAAAAGATTCTTTAGTAGAAGCTCTTTCTATGATAATTGACATTACAAATGTTTCATTATGACAGTTAATTATCACACATTAAACATAGTTCCTCATTTTAACATCATTACTTGTGTGAAATGATTTAAATGTACATGATAGATTTTCAATAAGTTGGTTTGAAAAAGGTTTTGAGAATGAATTCCTGGACAAATGTAGAAAGTCTGAAAATCTGTGGAAAATGTTTGTTATTCTACTTAATGTTCTTTGTTCTTTTTTTTTTTTTTGCCTTTAGATGCATGTGTAATATCAGAAGAAATTATGAGAAAACATAATATAAAGCTTAAATGGAGTAACGCAAAAAAAATTTATTCTAAAACAGATGATGTTATTGAATTTGCTTGTTTATATGGGTACCATAAACAGTCACCAGATTCTGCACTACGAGCATACTGTCGGGAGGGAAAAGTGGAGTATCCCACTTGTGTGAGATAATTAATATAGATAGAAGGAAGTCATGAAATTATAATATACATCTCATTTAGAATTTTTGTTATTATTCCAATTCTTCTCAATTTTTTTCAAACATTAAAAAATCATAATTCTTTTATTCATAAATCAGAATTTGTGTTAAATATTATATGGAGGGTGTCATTGTAACCTGAGAGACCAGTCTGTCACTTCTTAAAAGCATCTCATTAAAATGTGACAAACCAAAATTCTGTGTTTTATTCATAAAACATCTATGCGCAGAAATTACATGCAGTACTTGAGAGCCTGCCTCCATCTACCATTCTCTGAACACTCTCAAATCACCCTCCATAACATGGCAGGCGTTCTGAGAGTCTTCTACCAGAAGAAATGGAAAAAATGCTTGTCTCCATGTTCAAAATAACATCACTTCACAAACATGTAAAAATTGAACTACGTCATAAATGTGCTAGCCATAAGATGTAAGAGCTTATTACTTAGTTTTGCTTATCTCTCAATAGCTAAATGTACCTCGAAATGATGAAATACATGATGTACAAGAGGTCCGCTTAGCCCACATAATAAGTCACACAAATGATAGGAATTAGACTCTAATTGAGTGCAAAACTATTATAACATTGACATGAAAAGTGATAAAAACAACATCAAGTGTAAACGTACACCCACATCCACACAATATGCTTTGAATGATGAATAACTGTTCATAGAACAAAGATTGGCAGGAAGGACAACAAAACACTTACCATAACTATAGCTGAATTTAGAGATAATAGGGGTAAGAGTTGCTGTTCAATTCTTTTATCTGTATGCTCACATTTTCCTATCTTTAATATGTATCACTTTTGAAGCAGAGGACTATGTTAATTTAAAATAAACATATAAAAATGAGGTAATACTTGTCATTTCATAATGATGTACGAACCTAGTAACATTTTCATAATTTTGCTGATATAAAGGGTTTTGGAAATATTCAAATATGAGTCTGAAATATGATTTCTATGTTCGTACAATTCAAACACATGAATAAAATCGGTTTACTAAACATTTTTAATTTTTACAAAATGATGTAAATTTTAACTTGAAAATTAATATATAAATAATTAAGCTAAAAATAATTTATAGTGATACCTTGTTACTTCGTATGGACTCAGATCAAGTGGCATTCATAAAATGAGAAAACTGGCTGTGTCCAAGGAGCTACTTTATGCAAATCTAAATCAGTGGTGACAGCCAGCGTCTCACATGTGAAGGAACATTGTTCAATTGGCAAGCTTCTCTGCTACTCCTAACGCTAACATTTGTGTATATGGTATCTCTCCAAAACCTTTCAACTGATAGTCGTGGTTTCTATGACACTTGCCTATAATCAAGTATTACATTGTTGGCTACAAAATCCTCATTTTTAATATCAATTCTATCATTCTGTATTTATTAAATGTCATTCTCGTATAAAGATGAATGTTAATTTACCAACTCTGCCTAAAGTTTCACCTAATAAGATGAGGTAAATCTTTATTTTTGCTCTTTTCTTTCTTTTTTTTTTTTTTTTGAGTAAGGAATTGTAATAGTGACCTTCCGTGATGGCTTTAAAGATTTTCTATTTTTCATATTTTGTGTGTGTCAGCATGGATTCATAAATTTTCATTTTCAATTTGTCACAATCAATTACATTCACTATTCTATTGGAAGCTCAGATTACCCCAAATTTGGCTAGTGGGTGCTTCTTGAAACTGGCTTCTCATTGCTCTTAGTATATCCCTATTAGTCTTTCAGCATTTCTCTTCTTTTTAGCACAAACCATACTCCCGGCTCACTGTATGCTCCTCCTGTCCAACACCCATGATCATACAACTTTTCAAGAATGTCCGATTTTTTTTCTTTCTTGAAGAATAGTGTTTAGAACCCAAGAATTGTGCACTGTTGATGCTGGATGGGGGCGTTCAGCAGTGTTGAAATGTCTTTACTTCCAGAGTCTTCTGGTTGTCAAATCTTTGAAATAGAAATGAAACTTAAAATTCACTAGTGCCTATTCGATTTTACAGTTCAAGTTAAATAATGCAGGGCTAAAAAACAACTCTGAAATACATTTTCTCTTTCCCTTTACTTCTATATTCTTATATTTCAATTTTCATGAAGATAACATCAAAAGTATAATGCAAACATTACTATTAGCTGCTACAATACTGAGTGGAGGTTGAAACATCCTTGCATTTATTGTGTCCCAGGATGTTTGATACTGAGAGTTAGTACTCTCCTCAAAGTGACTTGAGGTGCCAGCTGAATGGCTTAGTTGGTTAAGAGCACGAGCTCCGAGCAACAAGGTCGCCAGTTCGATTCCCACATGGGCCAGTGAGCTGCGCCCAAGGTGAGCTGCAACTTAACTGCCAACAGGTGGCAGGATGGCTCAGCTGATGAGAGCGTGTGCTCCTAACAACAAAGTTGCCGGTTCGACTCCAGCATGGGATGGTGGGCTGTGCCCACCTGCAACTAAGATTGAACACGGCACCATGAGCTAAGCGGCCGTGAGCTGCCGACCAGCGGCCAGCTGACGACTGGACTTGGAACTGAGCTAGCTGCGCTCTCCACAACTAAGACTGAAGGACAACAACTTAGCTGTTCCACTTCCCCAATTCCCCAACACTGTTCCCCTTCCCCAATCTCCCAACACTGTTCCCCTACCCCAATTATCCAATAAAAGGGGAAAAAAGAAGAAGTGAAGGGAATTTTATAAAAGATGTTAAAAAAAAAGTGACTTGAACTAATTCTTATCTCTAATAAATTAATGGAGTTTTACATTTATTTGTATTAGTATATTTTTCAATTTTAGATTTTGCTGCTTCTTCCCCTGATTTCATCGTTTTTTTTTTAATATGAAGAACACCAACATGTTTTAAACGTTGAAGCAATACGAGAAGGTTCTCTGCAGGATGGTCTCACTTCCATCATACCTGTTCCCTTATTTAAGTTACAATTTTACTAGTTTCTGACGTCCCTCTTCTGTTCATTAATTTCCTGTTTTTTCAGATGAGAAGAGTATTTCACACATTTATCTACACCTTGCTGTTTCCATTTGAGAATGCATCTCACCGAGACGTCTGATATTTTCCTATTACAATAGTGAGTGCTGTGATGAATACATTTAGGTGGACATACTGTCAGGATAAACTGCTAAAAGCGGAATTAATGGGTCACCAGGCAATTTCAAAGCTATTTTGACTTCTTTTTCATTAAGGACTGTATGTTATTCTGTACTTTTCTAAAGAGCCTACTTTTCCTTGGTCTTGCCAACTGAGGAAGTTGTCAGCCTTTTCTATATTTTTCCTGTTTGGTAGAGAAGAAATGGCACCTCTATAGTTTAATGTGTATTTTGTTATTATAAATGTGGTTGTTTGCATTTAAGATATTCATGGACCATTTGTTTGGATTTTTATCTCTTAATTTTCTGATTAAGATACGGGCCCCCTTTTTCTCTTATTGTTCCTGGCTGAGAATTGATAAGATTATCACTTTTCATTTCACATTTTATTTTATATGAATTACATATATTTTCCAAGTTGTTATTTAGCTTTTGAGTTCATGTTAATTTTTCTAGGCAGGTTTGTTTTTTTGGTTTTTTTTTTATGATTTTTATTGGGGAATTGGAGGATGGGAACAGCGCTGGGGAATTAGGGGAAGGGGAACAGACAAGTTGCTGTCATTTTGTTCTTCAGCCTAGTTGTGGAGAACATTGTTTCACTGGCCCATGTTGGCACCATCATTGCGCTCTTCCCGGGTGAGACAGATCAGTCGCCGGCTTCTGGACGGCCGCTCACGGTGGCTGCTGGCCGCTCACTCTGGCTGCTGGCCACACACGGTAGCCCATGGCAACCCACTGCAGCAGGGGTTGCAGCCTACACCTTCGCCAGCGACTCATGGCAGCCCAGCTCCAGGTTGAGCTGTTGTTCAGCATCTTAGCTGTGGAAGTCAGTGTCACTGGCCCTCATACATGGGAGCCGAAACGGGGCCGTCTGGCGTCCCAAGCCAGCTCTTAACCAACGTGCCACTCAGCCGGTCCAAGGCAGATATTTTTTAAATATATGCTCTTAAAGTCACTGCTCATTATTTAATTACTCAAGTTCTGAGTCATAGTTTGAAATGTCCTGTTCTTAACAAATGCACCCATAGTTATTGTGCTGGATGCGTGGGGTTCCTTACTTATTTGGAGATTTCTACAGCTAAATAGTGTGGGAGTTTGGATGTGTTCTGTTTTTCTGAATGACTCTCCAGTTATCTAACAGTATTAAAAACATCGTCTTTTCCTAGTTATTTGAAATGTGACTGTAATCATCTGACAGGTTCTTCGTGTGTGTTTCCCTTTCTGTACTTTCTACTATAATCCACTTTCTATCTGTCCATTCTGGGGCCAGCACCATCTGTACCATCATAAAGGCTCCTTAGATATAACATGTGGTGGGGCTAGCCGTCACCTAAGTTTTTCGGTGCTTTTAGAGCTTCTGTGGCTATTCTCTGTCTCTAGGAACTTTAGAAAGAACTTGTCTAAATCGAAAAGAAAAGCTATGGTACTTTGCATGGTCTGCTCTGCTTGGTTGAAGATCAGTAGTGGTCCTTAATGCAGACTTTCATATTAACAGGAAACTAATCGGTGTTTCTGGCAAAAGGTATCTCAGACTTGCTGAAAGCTTAAGGGTCTAACATACAGCATGTCCTGTAGGATGGCACAGGAGACCTTGAAGCCATCCAGGTCTATACTTCATGTCCCCATGATACCTGAGTGAGAAGGAAATGAAACCCTGTGTCAGTGAGGGAGTCATCTAGTTGGGACACTTCAAGTCCCATAAGGGTCTGTATCTCTCAAAAACAAACAAGCAAACGAACAAATAACTTGAGCAGAGCTCCAAGGCTCTGGCGAGGGAACAATGACACACAAATCACAATGCTCCAAACCCCAAAGCTATGGCTGTCCCCAAGTATATCCATCTAGGCCTGAGTTTCTTCCAGCACATGTGACATTTCCTACTCACCAGATCTCTAATGAAACAGTATTATAAGAGGTACCACTCTGGGTTCCTTGAAATAAGGAGGAAAGAGATTGTGAGAACGTTCTCAGTAAATTTGTGGGATGGACAAATGTGTCTGTGAACTTAAGAATTATTGACAATGCTGTTCAGACTTCTGCTATTTTCCTTTTTGTACAAGTGTATGTTTGTATTCTTTAGAAAGAATATTACACTGTTTTCCTCAGATGTTCTTGGTACATTTCTGAGCAACAGGGAGAGTCAGCACATTGGCTCCCCTCGTTGTGGAATGAGGGCAACTATGGTGGGAAAGGCCAAGTGAAGCCAACAGCGGCCTCCACCCAGGACAATAGTGAAGCAAACGCAATAGTTCACCTGCTGGAGGCATTTCAAGGACTGGAAAGACGCAGAGGGATGGTTTCTACCAAATCCCCATCAACTTGCCCACGTGGCTCGTGCAGCAAACAGATGGATGCTGGAGATGGCAGCGGGAGACTAAGCGTAACCAGATGGGGACACCAAACGCACCTGTTTACCTGACGTTGTCTCATTGATTGAGCACGTTGATGCAGCCCCTGTAATGTCTCAGGACATGCTGATGTGCAGCTCTTCATCTGGCAAACGCTGTTTTCTCTATACTTGTCAGCAGAGACCAGCTGTAGCAGTTTCCTTCTGGTTGGAAGGTCATCAGTACACCTTCACTGTCCTGCCTCCGGAGCCTATCAACTCTGCAGGCTATGTCATCACTTAGTTTGCAGGGACCTTGATCGCCTTTCCGGTCATGAGGAAGCACACTGGTCCATTCCATTGGTGATATTATGCTCATTGGACCCACGGAGCAAGAAGTGGCAGCCGCTCTAGATCACTGGTGAGACATTCGCATGCCAGGTGAAAGAAATAAACTCACAGCTAGTCAGGCTCCTTGCACCTCAGGGAGATTTCTAGGGGTCAGGGGTGTGGGGCATGTTGGGATTGCCCTTTTAAGCTGAAACACACGCATGCGCGCGCGTGCGCGCGCGCGCGC
>NW_017731387.1:2008215-2034583 GCF_001890085.2 Hipposideros armiger
TCCTGGAGAGTGATTACGCCATTATCCACATATCGTTCTCCACAACCTAAAAATCCAAAGTGTGACCCTCGGGTCTCTCTAGATTTTGGAGGCAAAATACCCCTCATTTGAGGGTGCTCCTCTAACCCAGGTACCAGTGGTCCCCAGAAGCTGCTGGTGTGAGTGAGGCACTAAACAGGAGGAGGTTTTGTCACAGGTCCAGGCCGCCATGCAAGAGGCTCTGCCCCTTGGGTCACGTGACCCAGCAGATCCCAGTGCTGCATTGTCAGTGGGAGAAATGGACAATGTTTGGAGCCTTCCCAGGCCCCTGAGGGTGAGTCACAGACCTGCAGACCTGAAGGATTTTGGAGCTTTGGGCCTGCTACTGGGCCTAAGCCTAGACTGAAGACATGACACAGGCCAAGGTTTCATTCTGTTTACTCTCCCAGACTCCAACTGTTACCTCACCATTTCCAGGCAAAAACTTACCCCATGAATGATGTGTGTGGGTGTGTATTTCTGATCGCACTGAATTTCACGGATCAATATGTTTATCATTATGACAGCTCCACATTGTGTTAAATAGAGTATCTGTGTTATATATCTAGATATCAGGATTATAAATACTGCATTTTGTTCTTTTTCAGGATTGCTGTGGCTATTTACACATGAATTTTTGAATGATGTCATCAATTATTTTTTGGTTAAATTAGAGAATTTTTCTTGGGTCATATTCAAAGCATCATGAATTTGGGCGAATTAGCATCTTAATGATGGTAAGTGTTCCAATCCATAAACATTATGGATTACTTTCTGTATTTGCCCTTTACATTTTTCCCAATAATGTTTCAAATTTTCAGGGTACATAGGCTACAAATATTTTGTTGAATTTCTTCCTTGATATTTTCAGTTTCTTTTATAATTATAAAGAATAATGTTCTGGGGGCCGGCCGAGTTGCGCGATAGTTAAGAACTGGCTTGGAACGCCAGAGGGCCCCGGTTCGGATCCCACATATGAGGGCCAGTGACACTGCCCTCTACAGCTAAGATGCTGAACAACAGCTCAACCTGGAGCTGGGCTGCCATGAGTCGCCGGCGATGGCGTAGGCTGCAGCCCCTGTGGCAGTGGGTTGCCATGGGCTACCGCGTGCAGCCAGCAGCCAGCGTGAGCGGCCAGCAGCCGCAGTGAGCGGCTGTCCAGAAGCCGGTGACTGATCTGCCTCGCCCGGGAAGAGCACAATGATGGTGCCAACTTGGGCCAGTGAAGCAACGTCCTCCACTACTAGACTGAAGAAAAAAACGACAGCAATTTGTCTGTTCTCCTTCCCCCAATTCCCCAATAAAAATCTTTAAAAAAAAAAAAAAGAATGATGTTCTGTTTTAAATTTTTTTTCCAAAGTTTGTTCTCAATATAAAGAAAATGCCTTTGTGTATTAGCTCTCGTAGATCTTTCTTGTGGAATCCTTAAAATTTTTCTAAATTACAAATTCATATTTTAGTCTTTCCTTAAAATTTTCATCCTTTTGTTCCCCTTCTCTTTGTGAATTTGATATTACCTGGATTGGATGATGATGATGATTATTATTCAACACTCTTCATTGTTCTCTGGTAACTACTTTTGAAATTTGGTTTATCTGATATTACCGTAACTACTCCACCTTTTTTTGCTTAGTTCATACAAGGGTTACATTTTTCAATGTTTTGCTTTCATCATGTCATGTTTTTACATTTAAATTGCTCTCTTTGGAAACAGCATATAATTGGGTTTTCCTTTTTATCCATTTCTACTTTACCTTATTTATCATTGGCCTATTAAATTTTAATATAATATCAATATTTAATATTGATGGATTTATTTATACCATTTGCCTGTTGCTTCTATGTGTCCCATCTATTCTCTAGAATTCTTTAGGATCCTTACCTGCATTCGTTTACATTAGTGTCATGCTTTTAGCATTTATTTTATACACTTCATTGCTTATTATTCATCTATTTTTTAGTAGTTGAATTAGGGCTCATAATAGACATCTTGGCAATCACATTAGTAGTTGATCATTCATGGAGATTGAGGGCTTTGGTAAAACTCTTTGAACTTTGATGTTTACTAACTGACCTCAATAAAGTAGCTTCCTGACAGTGCCCTTAAATGCAGAGTCACACTTGATAGCTGCTCATGAAGCAACTTCAGCCCCACACAGCACGACGGGAGCACTTGGACTAGGAAACCATTGGGAACAGGTAGCATGGTGCTCCTGCTCAGTGCCATCCTGACCTTGGTGGTGTCCTGGACTCATGCGCAAGGTGAGCTGAAACTATGTGAATTTTCAAGTTCCTTCTTAAATGTAACGCATCTCTTTCATTTGTCTTAATTTTTTGAATGAATCAATTGGTAGAAATATTCTGTGTTCTGAGATAACAATAAAGAACACCTTTATGGAATAATTTTCACTTATTCACTAAGAGACAACAAAACAAAATCAATTGTTTTCTGTCTTCCGAGTTCCACAGAGTGAACATTCAATCTATACTGATTAGGGACTCATGGGACTAGGATCCTGAAAACTTGACAAGAAAATATGTCACCGAAAAGCTTGATTATAACTCCAAAGTGTTTGGGGGGTTCTTATGTAGTACAGGAAAGCTTTAGAGAGGGATGGAATTCTTCATAATCTCACATATGGTGATGATTTTACAGGTTCTTATGTCAAACCTCATCAAAGCATATATTTTACATATATTCTGTTGTTTGAATCATATATTTATAAAGCTCTTAAAGGTCATTAACATCACTATCAATTATTAATATTTAGCACAATTAGCATATGAAACAGACACGTCTTTTAATAAAAAATGGAAAATATTCTTAATTTCCACTGTAACCCCAATACATTTTAACTTATTTTCTGAGATCATGGACAAATGTTGAAAAACTGAAAGTTTTAAAACATCACTTCTATAATTAAATTTACAAATTCTTTGTTATGATTTTCTGTCTGTCATTTTAGTTAATAATCCAGTCCTCTCATTTTCCAGTTATCCCACCTGAACACTGTAATGAGCTTTATGGTGCCCCATTAACTACCAGATATGAGTCGAGTATGCATCACTGTACATTATTCATGTCATTACGTGTTGCATGTGGGGTTTTGGACATTACCTTCACTAACAATAGTAACAGCTCCACAAAGCTTCCGGAGCGTCCCCATGGAAAGCTTCCCAGGCCCTAGTTCCCCATAAGAAAGACTTGTGCATCCGTGGATTTTGAGATCTGCGAGCAGCTCCGGGGACCCATCCTTCATGGACCCGGAGGTACAACCCTACCAGGTGCTTGAAAGGAAGACACTCAGGATATTTGTAGACAGCCCTTGTGAGAGCTTCAGAAGCCCAGGAACTTGAGGGAAGTGGGAAGAACAGTTGCAGTGAGATCTTGTGACGTCATTGTCACACGTGGGATATCATGATATGTGGGAAGGTTTGGAGAAAGGGGATTCAAGAGCCCAGGGGACACAAGTGCATCAGATGAGGAATGTGCTCGAGGGGAACAGTGCTGTAGAGGAAGGACATGAGGCTGTGCTCAGTTAATGCCATTTGCCACGTGGTGAACAAAAATAACATCTGCTCTCTGTATTTTCATGTGCTTGATTATTTTCCTGGAGAGTGATTACGCCATTATCCACATATCCTTTCTCAGAAGAGACATATGATCCTCCACTTATTCCAAATGGTTCCTACACTCCTGAAAATACCATATACAGACTTGAAGATGTAATCACATACCAATGTAAAAGCGGCTTTTACCCTGCAACCCAAGGGACCATGGCAAGATGCACTAAGACAGGCTGGGAGCCCTGTCCAAGATGCAGCTACAAGTCCCTGTCAAATCTTCACCTGCTTCTGAACTCTGAAATTGCTTTATCTGAAACACAAAAAATGGGAACTAAGTCCAAATGTTTACCTATGGAAAGCCATGATTTAGAGGCATTTTATGCTTTTCAAAGTAGTCAATTCTAAGTAGGACAAAAATTATATAATTCTAAGGAATAAACTTTTCATCTTTTGCTATTTAATGTTAAATAGGTACTTGGGTGTATCATTACATATGTCTCTAAATGATATAATTCTATCAGGAATAAGTCATTGGGTAAGAATTATCTAACACCTAGTATGTTAGTTACTTATTTCTGTGTACCAAATTTTCCCTAAAACTTTGATTTGAAGCAATCGACCTCCATCATCTCAGAGTCACCTGGGTCGTGAACTTGGGAGCGGCTTAGCTGCCAAGTCAGAGTCAGGCTCCTGAGTCAGGATGTGGGCCTCGGTGGCCATCACGGAGGGCGGCTTCCAGCACGGCTCACTCCGTGGCTTTCGGCAGGAGCCTCAGTGCTAAGCACACGGGTCTCCATAGGATGCTTGAATGGCAGCCCACTGCCCCAGAGCCAGTGATCTGAGAGACAGCAGGAAGCCTCCACACCACTCGCGACCTGGTCACACACTTCACCTCAGCCATAGCTGGTCTCAGAGAGAGTCACTGATTCCAGCACAGTCAAGCGGAGGGAGTCAGGCTCCCTTTTAGGAGGGAGGGGCGTTGAAGACTCTGGAACTTTCTAAAGCCCTTACATGTCACAAAGTGCCCCTCAATTCAACAGGGGATTTTATTGCTAGGGATGTTTCTTTAGCTCCTTTCAAGAGTTTTATGTCCCAACAATCATATTCCTGTCTTTATCCATCACAGTTCACTGTAAAGGTGGCCCGCACTTAAGCGGGATATTCCATGAATCAAAAATGCAATGACACAATAATAGATCACTGGCCTCATTGTTATATCAGGACCCAACTCCAAATGACTTTTGAAAGTCATTTGTAGAGGTTACTATTATCACCAAGAAACAGACCTCCAGGTGTAGAAAAAACTGAGGAAAAGGATTATTTATTTATTTAGATAATAGTGACATATTACTTTGTACTAGTTTCAGGTGCAAAACGTAATGATTCAGTATTTGTATATATTGGGGAATCATCACAAAACAAGTCTTATTTACATCATCAGAATTTTATAACTTGTGTTGCCCTCCAAATCTTAGTGCAATGAGAGTAATTATGTTAACAAAATATAATTCATCCATGAAGTATTTTGTGTCTCATTTGGTGTTTATTAAGGCAAAACATTATTTACACTGTTTTTTTGTTTATTTTTACCAGTTGAGCCCTGCCATTTTCCAAAAATAAAACATGGACGCCTACATAACACAGAGAGAGATAAACCATACTTCCCAGTAGCCGTAGGAAAGTCGTATTACTATTCCTGTAATGCCAACTTTGTGACTCATTCACAATCATTCTTGGATCACATTACATGCACACGAGAAGGATGGTCCCCAGCAGTACCCTGCCGCAGTACGTACATTTCTTTATAATAGTGCGTGTGTAAATATGTCTAAATGTGGACAGACAAAAGCACACAGCAGAGCACAGGTAAGCCTCATGTGACGCAAATAAGGTCAAGGGCTGAGCTCCATGAGCAAAAGATCAACACAGGTTCTCCTTTTATTCAGAGCTCTTCATTAATATAACATAAGAGATAAAAATAGAGACTTTCTGAGAATACCTATTTCATTATAGACATTTTAATTATGAAAACTACAGATAAATGATATTGAATTTTGATTTTTCTATTTAAGAGTCATCTGGTGCAGCTTAGTTTTTCTTAAGCTGTATGTTATAGTTGGATGTTTTTGTATTCTAATTTAAATATTGTAAAGATAAGTTTTAATTTACTATCTTGAACAAATTTATGAATTTTCTATTTTGTACTTTTTAGGACAGTGTATCTTCAGGTATGTGCTAAATGGATATTCCCCACATTATGAAAGAAATTATTTACAGGGTGAATCTGTAAGAGTTGACTGCCATCCCGGCTACAGCCTCCCCAATCAGCAGACCTCAATGACATGCACGGAGGATGGCTGGTCCCCTCCACCCACATGCATCCGTGTCGGTAAGTAAACTCGTCTGAGATCCCAGGATGTCTGTGATTTTCTAAGACTCGCCCATAATAACTTGCAGAATGTTCATGTCAGCCTCTTGTTCTGCCAGGGCACCTGTTTGGTTTTATTATTTCCAAGTGTGTGTGAGTGGATACACTGAACTCTGGATGCGTGTACTGAAAAATAAATGAGCCTACTGATAGATCTTAGTCTTGGGGTTGGAGATCTCAAGGATTGCTGGCTTTTGTATCATTTTGGAAGGCTAAGTGGGTTACGGGTCAACTTGACCCCTTCAAGGCGTTTCTCTAAACTCCCCTATGGCTGGTTTGGGAGCCTTTCCTCCAGGACCAGTTTATTCAGAATGCTGTGAGTGAGGCCTCTTCCGGTCTCTCCACTAAGGATTGGTGTCTAAAGAGGTGGATCCACTCTGATCAAATCTGAATGTTTCCCAGGGTTGTGTGTGCTCTGGAAATCTTTGAATTTATGTTGTTCCTCCTCTGGCAGTTATCTGCTACCCATTCTCATGGGCTTTTGTCCTGAACGACAGTGTGATATATTCAGCCAAAGAATCTAGTGATTTCTGTGCAGATCTGTTGAGCTCTATGTTTCACTCCATAATGTTCTCCTCAGGTTGTCAAAGTTCAACTTCTAGTGATGTCCACCTCTGTGAGGTCACTGACTTGGGTGTATTTTATTCAGCATGATTGACATACCCTGTTATGAAAGGGTTTTCTCTTCCGGTGTGTAGTCTGGAAACTCGCCCCCAAATAAATGCACGTTGAGGACAGAGCTCACATTTGCCTCTATCTGTCCAGAATTTTCATTAGGCCCTGAGTGTTTCTTCAAGCCTCACTAGGTTATTTTCACGTATTTAGTTCAGTTTCCTCATTGTTTATGGCTGGAACTTTCTGTTTCTCGACTCTTCCTGCCTGGTTTATCCATTTGGGAAATTTCTTTAGTCAACCACCTTTTAACTACATACATTTTCTCTAGTGTTTGTTTCTATTTTAGTTCTGCTCTTATTTTTATTTTTTGAAATTTGATTCTTTCAGCTTTAATGGGGTATAATTGACCAATAGGAATTGTATATGTTTAATGTCTACAGCTTGGTATTTTGATATGTATGTTGTGAAATGGTCACCACGATCAAGCAAATCACCATGCCTATCACCTCACACAGTTAACCTTTTTCTTTCCTTGTCGTGAGAACACATAAGATCTAGCTTCAGAATCTTTAAAGCAAAACTCAGGAAAGCACCCATAGCTGGGAGAGCTCTGGCAAGTGGTGAGTTTCCAAATCCATTAGACACACAGATTTCTAGTAATTTCTTAGAAGGGATTCTGAGTATTTTAAATCTTGCTTTTTTCCACACAATTTCTAATAAAGTATCTTGATTTACTACCTTTGGGAACTCAGCTTATCTTCTCTGACACAAGACCTCGAATGATTAGGTTTTTCCCAGTTTTTACTTACAAATGACTCCTCATTTTTTATATTATGTTGTTTGAGTCCTTGTGAAAATGTTCATTGAATACAAGCTTATCTTTTCCTCATGCTGCCTTCATTTTAGAAACATGTTCAAAGTCAGACCTAGAAATTCCAAATGGATTTGTTTCTGAACCTGAGCCTACATATCCCTTATATAAACAAGTACAATATAAGTGCAAACAAGGATATGTGACAGCAGATGGTGAAACCACCGGGTCGATTACATGTCAGCAACATGGATGGTCCGCTCAGCCCACGTGCATTAGTAAGTCATTCACGATGTTTTGTTTATTATCCTGGTGACCGATCTATAGAAGTTTCCTTGATCTGAATTCTTTGGGGGAGTGGGGAAGTGGGCTGAGGGTGTCCATTTGAGGAGATACAGAATGTTGAGAAAGTATATATATGTTTTGCTTTTTACGGTAATTGCTCGTAGGGTAGAAATTCAGTCCATCTCTCAGTTTAAGCTCTTTCCACTGTACAGCACCCTGTGACTTAGAAGCTATTTAGGAGCCGTTTGTGGCTTCCGGTGTAAACTTAATTATTTTTAGCTGAGACCTTTTGCCTGCTGTCCATGTCTTTAGGTGATCAGACATTTATGTCAGAGTGTTTGTTCCTAGACTCAAAAGTTATGTTTTGCAGAGAAGGTATGGGTTCACAGGGCCTCATGCAGGAATAATGTCACCTGTGTAATTGATATGCTGGAATAATGTCACCCGTGTAATTCATATGTTTGATACTGAAGGCTGGGTGCTCTCTGGAAACTCATTTTCTCCAGAAAACCTACACAGACACCCCGTTAGCGGGACAGAGAAGCGCTTCCAGACAGAGCAGATCGCGCTGTGCTGAGCCAGGTTCCCGTCCCACTCCCCCGAAGTGCATGGGGATTTTCTAAGAGCAGTTTGCTCAGGTCATCGTATTGACCCCAAAGCCATGCTGTAAGATTTTTACTTGCTTTAGGTAGATATATAAATTATCCTTTTTTAGTATTTGCATTTC
The DNA here is from genome assembly GCF_001890085.2 of Hipposideros armiger. Lineage (NCBI taxonomy): Eukaryota > Metazoa > Chordata > Mammalia > Chiroptera > Hipposideridae > Hipposideros > Hipposideros armiger. Next base: position 2,016,667 of record NW_017731387.1, read on the forward strand.
ATTTCTTTCTTTGAAAAATTTTTTGCTTACTAATGGACATTAGCCAAGTTAAAACAGATAAAAAAAGGTCCTCTTATCATACTCATTTTATACTGAATTGTGATCCGTTATCCATTATCAACTCTTATTAGGGAAGAGAAACTATCTCAATTAAAATTTTTTTTCTAGTATAATTTTGCTTTATTTTTTTTTAAAGCTTTATGCTAGCTGGATACAGTAACACTTTAAAAATGTGAAATAATTTAATTAAACCTTTATTAACATCACTCTAGTATAGGGTTAGTGAAAATTTAAACCATTTTTTAGATTTTACTTTTTTATACTAATTATAAGCACAGAACTATCTGTACATTCAATCTTCAAAATTATAATAAGAATACACAGCCATTAGGAAAATATTTGGAAAAGGAAAGTTAGCATGTAAGCTTTCAAAATTCATCTGTTTAAAGTAGAATCTTAAGAACATTTAAAATGTACTCTTATTGATGAAAATTAATCTTTTTGTTTGACTAATCCCCTTTTTGGCATATGTGTTACAACTGCTAATGTGCATGACACACAAAATGCTACTCTTCTTTGTGAAAAAAACGGTGCCAGACACATATAATGGCCTATCTTATTGCTAACATGGGATAAGTACCTCAGTATTATTTAATTGAGAAAAATGTTCTTAAAACAAATATTTTGGTGCTAAGTGTTAAGAAAATAGCTTTACAGAAACACTCTTTTTCATTTTGAGTAACTATGTTAAGACAATGATTTACCACTAATATTCTTACATTATGTTTTATATGATACATAATTTATTAGCACATATTAATTGAACAAGTTTTTTCCTTACTCAATTTGATTGTACATTAAATAATATTAGAAATGAAATCCTCAATTCTATTATGCATTAGAATATTGTGATGTGCCCGCATTTGAGAATGCCAAAGCCACAGGTCACGGCACGTGGTTTAAGGTCAACGACAGGTTGGACTATGTCTGCCATGATGGATATAAAAACAGAAATGGACACACCAGTGGTACCATAGTATGTGGTGACAGTGGTTGGTCTGACACACCCGCATGTCATGGTAAGTACTGATTTCAGGTATTTTTATTTCAGGATTACCAAAATTAACAAAATTTATTTAAGATGTCATTTTTAAAATAAATTTGAATTAATTTCAGTCATTTTTTTTTTTTAGACTTTTTTTTATTGGGGAATTGGGAGGATGGGAACAGCGCTGGGGAATTGGGGAACGGGAACAGACAAGTTGTTGTCGTTTTGTTCTTCAGTCTAGTTGTGGAGAACGTTGCTTCACTGGCCCAAGTTAGCACCATCATTGCGCTCTTCCCGGGCAAGGCAGGTCAGTCACGGCTTTTGGACAACCGCTCACTGCGGCTGCTGGCCGCTCACGCTGGCTCCTGGCTGCTCACGCTGGCTGCTGGCTACACACGGTAGCCCATGGCAACCTACATGCCATCGCCAGCGACTCACGGCAACCCAGCTCCAGTTAGAGCTGTTGTTCAGCATCTTAGCTGTGGAGGGCAGTGTCACTGGCCCTCATATGTGAGATCCGAACCGGGGCCTCTGGCATCCCAAGCCAGTTTAACCATCGTGCCACTCGGCCGGCCCTGTTCAGTCATTTTTAAGCAACCGTGATTAAAATCAAGGTGTCTTCTTCTGATGTAATTAACCTGGGTGAAGATGGTGTTTTGAAGCCCAAAGATAACGCTCTAGTTAACCCACAGCATTACTGTAATGTTTCCTATGGCCCATATACATCATGGATTTATGGGAAAAGTATAATTATTTTTGTTATTCTAAATGCAAGCTTTTGTATTTTGTAAAACTTCACACTCATTACCAAAATGATAGTGTCCTACAACCTCCTCACTGTTCTGCTCCCGAGTTTCTCCTTCACCTCTCCTGCCTTGAGTGTTAATTCCAGCAGAGCCTGAGGAGATGTTTATTTTTGACCTTGACAAGTTTTTTGAACTATTGTGTGCTTATCATTTATGTTTGCCAATCAGCTCTCTGTGTTCCAGGGTTAGAAATAGCACTTCCATCTGTGGAAAACTGAGTGGATGTAGAGTTTTCTGACCCAAGGAAAGAGTATGTGCAAAGCTCTGAAAACAAAACAATATTTGGAAAATATTGGGGTGAGCTGTTTCTACAAGAGGTGGGAGAATTTTAGGTGGAGATTAGGATGGGAGACGGCTGAGGAGATGCAAAGCCGAGGACATTTGGGGATATATTTTTATGGTTGAAATCACAGGTGATGTTACTAAATGTTGAGTGTAAGTCAGAGCAATAATCAAGCAACGCACATGTTTGTTTCCCTGTTGTTTTCATAAGCAATCAAGTGAAGGGAAATGCCGTTTGGTGAGGTGGTGCGGGCAGGTGAAGAGGGCTTTGAGAGGAACATGTCAACTTCTGACTTGGGCACATGGGCGCTGAGCTGCCCACGGATTGTACACCACAGAGGAGGATCTATAGGTGTAGCCAGGAGATAGATACACGTGAGACTCACAGCATGTAAATTCACAGCATGACGTCATGTTGGGAAAGAAAACAGAGCAAAAACGGAAGAGAGAGAACTCAAGACTGAGCCCTAAAGCATTCCAGCAACTAGAGGTCACCCAGAAAAGGAACAGGTGGCGAGCAGAGAGAAAGAGGCGGGAATCAGGAGAGGGAAAAAAGCTGGAATGAGTGTTGTTAGATGTGAAGAGAAGAAATTGATTGAAGGAAAAGGAAGTAGAATAGGTGGATTAATAGTGAGTCGTGTGGCATCAGCTTGGATGGGTTCCAATACCATTCCACAGTTGGCTAAGCGTGTGTCTCAGGGTGACCACCAAGCCGATCTGATGCTTTGTTCACTCTTGCTTATGTGCAAAATGTTTCAATATTTACAGATGTTTTATTATTTCAGAGGAAGTTTTGTCTGTTAGCCTAAATTCTCCATATGAAGTTCTTGCCACAGGGTCTGCCATACAATAAACTCACGGACATTGTAATCTATTATAATTACATTATTATCGTAGTTCCGGTGTGAACACTTCTAATTCAGTTGATCTGTCTTGTTAGAAGACTGTGAAAATGTGGTGGATTTGGCTACATAGAAGCCACAGTTAGTGTAACAGAAGCAGTTTTGGATGGAGTAGTGGAGCAGAACCTACATAGAGCTTGCTAAAGAAAAAGGAATAGTAAGCAACTTAAACAGCACGTAGGCATAACCCTTTCAAGAAGTTGGCTGTGTCAGGGAATAAGTGCTCAGAATATTGCTGGACAAAGCTATACCCTGAAGGGCATACTTTTCTTTTGTTTTGCTTTAAAAAGCTGGGGACATGAGAGCACGCTGAGTGCTAAGGAGGACATAGTAGAGAGGGCCGCAGGCAGAGGCTGACACATGAGGTGGGGGGAGGGAAAGGGAACCAGAGCCCCTGTGGAAGGACCGGCTTTGAGCAGGAGCTGATAGTTTCTGGTATGAGACCAAGTCACCCGAGATTGAGTGTGCCTGGGAGAAGGCAGAGAAGGGACATTCAGTTGACTCAAAAAGGGTTAAAATAAAGACTTCGGACACACACACACACACACACACACACACACACACACATACACACACACAGAGCTTATTATTGAGATGACGCACACATGCTTAGCACTGCTTAGGGCCCAGTTCAATGTGCTTCATTCAGGCTGTCAGCAAACACCTATTAAGGGCTAGAAATAGGCTAATAGAAAATGGTGAAAAATACAAACAGAGTTCTGCCATTGAGAGCTTTCGTTCCAGTATTGGTGGGAAAAAAACAGTGAATTCAGCCAAACACTGAATCAAATGATGAAAATATTTATAATATATTTTCATATTATTGTGTTCAAAGAAACAAAAGAACCCAAGAATTTAGAAAATACGAGGAGACGAAGGCTCTATTTCATGTAGGAAGGCATCTGTGCACAGAAAGGTGGAAAACCATTCAGGATAGAGATTAGGGCCTGTGCAACAGCGAGAGAGCAAAGAACTTGACCTATTTATAAATATTTAAAGACCACAAAGCCTGGGGCCTGGCTTGATAGAGGGAGAGACACGTAAGATGACATTGAAAGTATAGGCAACAGATGGTTCGTAAAGGGTTTGGATTTTATCCCAAATAAAAGGGGGAGATTTTAAGATGATCGTGAATTTCCTCTGGGGTTATAGGTATGAAGCCAGAAGCTTTTACAATTCTGAGGGGCCTGCTTTCAAAAACAACACAAAATCCATAATTCTCGTGGCTTTTCCAATGTCACCAGGCACAGCATGCAAACGTGAGGGCCAGGGAACTGAAATGACACAGCAGTAGATGCCGAGGTGGCCCATGTGGCTTTCTGTTGGAAATGTTATAGGAATTATGACCTTGTGCACACATTGGTAGAAACTCGCCAGCACAGTGCAAGGCTTCCAAGTATGGAATAAACAGAGGACAGCGTGCTTTTCAAACATCTTTCCTCAATCATGTAGGAGAACATTGCACGCTGATTGGCTGAACCTGAGTTCGCTTTCAATGTCCTGGAAGGCCTCTCCTTTGGGGAGAGGGTCCCAAAGGGGGACAGTTGTTCTCATAAACCACTTAAACCAAACAGTGTTTACAGCAAGCATAACTAGATGTACCATCAGATTAAAAAAGCCATGCCAACATGGACAAGTATCAGTGCTAGGATTCAAAATTTTGATTTTTGGAGAGAGAGCAGTATCTCTACTTCAGGGTATGTCCATTCCACACCTCAATCACATTTCTTAAGTCATTGTCTCTATATAAATATAACAGCTGAAATAGCCAACAGGGAAGATTTTTTTTTTTTTGGTTAAGGCAACATTTTTTTACAATATGATGAGATAAAAAATATCAAATGAGCACAAAATATATAAATAAAGTCACACACAACTAAAAAAATTGCATAGGATACTGGAATAGAATTTTAGGAGAGGAATCACAGTGGCTCTAATTCAAGTGTGATCGTCTCAACTAAGCTACAAAGCTCAATATTAAACCAAAAACAAAAGAAAATTTATGGAGTATTTTTGTGTGTCATTACTTTAAAAAATAGTTACCTTACATCTACCTTTTATTGTCTTAATACTTGACTTTTAGATAGTATGAATTTTCTTGGTATAATTCTTATTTTAAAATTCCAGGTGTTAATTTTTCATACTAATGAGCAAGATGGAAGGATTCCAAATAAGAAAAATACATTTTTTTATAATATTTAGCAGTGTCTTAAATTTCACAACTTTTAAAATTTTAAGGGATAATTTTGCACATTTCTAATTTGAATCAGAATAATTAACAATTTACTAACTGCTAATACATATTATACATGTAATAACAGTAGATGGTTGTATATTATAAAAATATTCAGGACACATAGAATATGCTCAGCTATGTGACCTTGAACATGTTTCTTCATCCTGTTTTCAGTTTGATTTATTAATATTAATTGACCTTTAATGTTCCTCTAACTGAAATATATTAAAAATGCCTATCTTTAGAAATGCCTATCTTGTGTGTTCTGGTTTCCCAATTATATTAAACAAAAATACCAATTTTTTATTTAATTATGCAATTTAAAAATTGCAGCATTAGTTTTTGGTTTTTTTGTTTTTGTTTTTTTTTATGTGAGAAAATAGTTTTCTGCCAAGATAATACAAAAAAGACAACGTTAAATTTTGTAAATGTCAGTGATAAAATCAGATCCATTTAAGCCAGTTAATTTCACAGATACATTTTCAGGACACACATTGCTTTTCAATGAGTCCTATATGAATTTCAAGGGTGTCTAAAACCTGGTATGTAGTACTTTTCAAGGGAGAGGATTTATCCAGTGCCTTTATACATATGCAATGCACAGCAACTTATTTTTCCATGACATATAAAATTTAATTTGGCAACGATTCATTATACATTCCCATTAAATTATCTGACCTTTTCTATAGAGAAAGAATGCGAAGTTCCCGATATAGAAAAATACGTAATTGCTGAGCCAAGGAAAGATGCATATAAAGTTGGAGAAGTAATGAAATTCTCCTGCAGAAACAGACTTCAAATTATTGGACCAGATTCGTCTCAATGCTAACACTTTGGGTGGTCCCCTAGTCCTCCAACGTGTAAAGGTAAATATTTATCTGACAGTTGCTGAAACAAGAATTAGAATTGTGGTTCTCACATTGTTTCCTCTCTTAGTTTCCTGTTGGCTTCCAGAGTGTCTATAATCTAGTGCATTACGCCAGAAATATACCTCAGGAGAGGTATATGTGTTGGGTAGTAGAGAACTCTGATTCTCTTACTTAAGAAATTAATCTTCCATTGCTTTTTGAAATCTGTATTGAAAGTATCCATAGATACACATGTTGTGTGTGACAGTGGACGGGCTGCTTTCATCATATCATTTTTGCCTACCATTCCAGCATGAATATTGAACAGTATAATCAGCATGGGTCTCACTGCAGTTTTCACCACATATATCTAAACAATATTTAAGCAACTTATAGTCAATTCAACCACATGACTGGCTTAATCAAAGTTAAAATATGTTTATCAAATGCTTGCCTCAAATGACGGTATTTTTTCAAAAAGTTTTGGTGAAGTGTTTCCATGAAATATGAATATTGCTATAAGTTACACTATTATATTTATTACTTGGTTTCCATGTATTTTTAGAATGTCTAGAGTTTTCAACATGTTTTTTGGACTAACATATAATTCTAGTAAGCCAGCTCAGTACAAGTAACAGAGCTGGAAGACAAAGTTGGGGTAAACACTATCCTTTTTCCTTTGTCTAAGAATGCGCTAAGAAATTAGACAATAAATAATAAATTAGTTAAAGAAATAACCTCTTCATTTTAATAGTTTTTAAGTTGTAAAATGGAAAATGTAACCATCAATGACACGGTCTTTCTACTGCAGAGAATGTAGCACCCTGTGGTCCTCGCCCTGCGCTCCCCAATGGGGAAGCTAAAAGCACACCTAAAGAAGAATATGAACATGGGGACGTGGTGGAGTATGGCTGCAAGCCTAGATTTCTGATGAAAGGTTCTAACAAAGTTCAATGTCTTGATGGAGAATGGACAACCTTGCCGAAGTGTATTGGTAACATATATAAAGATTACCATTTAGACTTAAGTCAACACTGTTTATCGTCACATAAGCACATAAATTAGATGTTAAAGGTTAATGTGCGTTTGTGAAATTTTCACAGAGGAGGACAGTACATGTGGAGATGCACCTGAACTTGATCATGGCTATGTGGTGTCCCCTGCCCCTCCCTATCACCATGGAGATTCAGTAGAGTTCAATTGCAGAGAAGCATTTACAATGATTGGACACGGATCAGTTACGTGTATCAGGGGAATGTGGACCCACCCTCCTCAGTGCATTGGTGAGAATACATTTCTCAAATTGACGTCCAATAGCATTTAATATTTTCATTGTCAAACTCTATGTGCAGCCATATCTTTGTAATTTAGAGATATTTTTTAAATGTGAGGAGATAGTTATAATGAAGCCAAACATTTGCTGTTTATAGTTTACAGAGGAAAAATAGAAACTAACAATAGAATTTTATGAATCTGTCCCAGATATTAACATTGTTTATAAGTATGACGCTAAATTGTACTCATAGATGACACAATTTTCTCCTCTCAAAGTTTATTTCATATCTCCCTCTAGTCTAGCTTTTCACTCTTCTCAAGATGTTTATTTTCTCCTAACAAATAAAGAAGTCCTTTCAGGAACCAATCCATCACAGCACGTGGTGACAACCACCACCAGTCTTCCTCTTGACTACAGGTCTTCCTTCAGTTACTAGCCCTTGGAGAATGTTCGTTTTGTCTCCCGCAACACCCTGGGCCAGTCCTGAAAATAGGACTAGTTCTCAAGTCTCTGGTCTGTTTTGAATGAGTCTCCTTTATTTTATTTTTTAGAGTTTTTATTATAAAATCATTACTATTCATTGGCCAAGTATTTGAATTTTCTTTGTTCTGTTCATCCTCACTTAACTCTGATCATTAACAAATTATTAACAAATATTACCTAGAGCCTCCACTGATATTTTATCAAATTCAACAAGGATTCCCATCTGCACTGAATTTTTGTAATACGGTAGCTGTAACTTCTATGGCCAATGCAACTCATACTGCAGCCAACAAATATTTATTTTAATGGCATTATACTATTATGAGATTATAGGATGATATGCATATAAAATACCTTCTCAAGTATTCTAAGAGTATATGTTCAAAAGAGGTCATGACACTAAACAGCTAATTAATTTCTTGGTCTGTTTTTTGATCATCATGCAAAAGATCTCTTTAAATATTCACATTTTATATGCTACATCTTAGAACATCTTTTCTCATCAACTTACATTAATTTTATTTTAAAAATGTAATTAAACTAGGAAGTTCATATAGTCTCTTTCCACAGATAATTGTTTTTATTTTAACATTTTAAGACTTGGGATTAAAAATAATGCAGAGAAGCTAATGGATCTGGACATTGCACAGATTTCAAATGGAATCCATTTAGTCATGTGGTGACTCTTCACTATGTTAACCGTCCATGAAGTCCAGATCTCATGCTCCTCAGCCCCAAAGTGCGAAAGGCGAGAGTCAGATTGAAGTAGTCATGTGTGGATATGAAACTGAAAGCAAGAAAACAAATAAGCAAAACCTCACAGACAACACTTTAGTGGTTACCAGAGGGGGTGGGAATATTAGGAGAGGCTTAAAGGGGCCACATATGGTGACGAAAGGAGAACTGTCTGGGTGCTGAACACAATGCAATAGATAGCTGAAGTATTACAGAAGTGTACATTTGAAATCTGTATAATTTTACTAACCAATGTCATCTCAATAAATTTAATAATTTTTTTAAAAGATACAATTAATCATTAAATTTTAAAAAATGTCTTTATGATGGATATTTTCTCTGAAATTTCATGACTGGACTATATCCATACATAATAGCCCATCTCATGCAACATGACCAGGGATAGCTTTGTTGGTGGAATTTCTAGGCATGCATTCTAATTCCATTATACTATTGATTTTATAGCTGTTTTTTTGTATTAGTTGGCTTCATTCTTATTATTAGTTTTATCATGGGAATATTTTCAATTTATAGAAACAGATGAACGTAAGAAGTGTAGATTATCCAAGTCAATTGCACAGGAGACAAACCTACCATGTAACATTGACTATAACCATAATATGAACGTAAGTTACACATGTCGAGGAAAATCAGAACACAGACACTCAATCTGCAAAAATGGAAGATGGGATCCCGAAGTAACCTGCGCAGGTGAGCTGTTTATCATGTCTTCAAAATTTATTTCTTCTTTATAAAAAGTGCCTCTTTGTGTCCTAAAATTTTTAACTATTTATTACCACAAATAATTTTCAGGCTGGAATGTAATTCAGAAAACAACCAAAATACTGTTTCTAAATAATAGTTGTGCCATATACATTTGTCAGCTACATAACACATCACTCAGAAATGTGGTGGCTTTAAATGAACATCTGGGCAGTAGACATCCTCTTACTGTTGGAATCCCATTTGCTTCTAATTTCTTTTATTAAAAATGGCCTATTCCTACAGCTCTTATGTGTGTACCTAAGTATGCATGTATGTATGTATCTATCTATCTGTCTCTGTAGGTATCTATCGATGTATGTGTCTATCTAGTCATGCATTTATCTATTTGTTTATCTATATCGACCTTGAAAACTGAGTCACATTGTCACCACCAATTCCAATAGCACGGGGTTCATTCTTCTCCGACTGTACGGCATCTTGACCCACTCACCTCAATATTTTTACCAGTTTCCTCAGACATCAAATATACAGGAAGTAGTTTCATAGAAATACAAAAACAAATCTACTATCTACAGCTCCACTCATCTTTAGATCTTCTTAAAGGCCACAAGTAATATTTACAGACCGTGAAGTACACGAGTTTGTCTACATTTTCTTCTAGAAGCTTTATAGTTTTAGCATTAATATTTAGGTGTATGATCCCTCCTACCTTAATCATTGAGTGTGGTGTAAAAAGGGATTGGTGTCCTTCTTTTGTGTATAAACATCCCATTGTTCCAGTGCTGTGGGTGGGAAAGATTTTCAAATAAGAATCAATAAACCATGGAAGTGATGGTTTGTTTCTGGCCCCTCTATTTGGCCCATTTATCCATTTCTCCTTATCCCTGTCACATCTTCTTGACAATTATAGCTTTATAGTAAGTCTTGAAGTTTGATATATTTCCTCCAATTATGTTCTTCCTATTCAAATTTTTTAAATTATTCTGGTCTTTTCATTAACATAGAAATGTCAGGGAAAGCTTATCAATTTCTATAAAATGTCTGCTTGTGTAATAAAGAAATGGCCTGTGTAATGATATATAAATTAAAAATTGACATCTTAAACACATTGAGTTTTCAATCCATAAACATATCTCTTCAATTATTTATTTATGCTTCTATTTTCCCAGCAATATTTAAAGTGTAGATAATTTACAGTTCTAAAAATTTATATTTTATATTTTTAATATTAATATTAATATGCAATTTTTCATCATTACATTTTCCCAATTTTTCTGCTTGTATAGAGACACCTACTTGATTTTTGTATATTGATTTAATGCTCTAAAACTGAACTATTATGTTATTCATTTTAGGTGTTGTTTTACAGATTTGTTACAACTTTCCTTAAGCAAGTGTATCATTCCAAGTAGAATATTTTATTTCTGCCAGTCCCTTTTTATTTTGATATTTTGTTTGTTTGTTTTATTGCACCAGTGAAGACCTTCAATTAGCCATTGAGAGGAAGTGATGAAAACAAACATCTTTTTCCTGTGCCTGGCCCTGGGAGAGGGTATTCAGTGTCTTACCACAATTATAATGTCATTTTAGGATTTTTATAGATGCCCTTTATCAGATAAAGGAATTTCCATCTCTTTCCACTTAGCTGAGTAAGAAGTTTCATTATCAACTACAGCTGAAGGTTGTTAAATGCTATGGCTGCATTTATGCCTATGATCATATGACTTGCTTAACTCTGCTAATGCAGTGAATTACACATATAATTTTTTGAATGTGGAATAAATCCCATTCCTAGAGTTAACTCTACTTGGTGGTGATATGTTATTCTTTCTTGATTTCCGTGTACTCTATTTTATGATATATTTTTAAGAAGTTTTGCATCTATATTCATGGAGGATATTAGTCTACAGTTACTTTTCCTTTTAATGTCTCTGCCAGGTTTTGTTACCAAGGATATGGTGGCCTCATAAAACCCACTGAGAAGTATACTCTGCCCCACTGTTTTCTGAAAGTACATGTGTAATATCATTACACTTAGTGTTATCGTATTACTTTTCCCTTAAAGGATTGATAAAATTCACCTGTGAAGGCATCTGATATGTAATTTGATTTGCTGTTTATTTGAAAGGTTTTCTTAATGAACAATTCAATTTCTTTAATAGGTGGTGGTCTATTCAATTTTTCTATACTGTCAATGTAAGGAAATTGTATTTCTGAGGAATTATCTCCACTGTACACAATTTATCAATTGGCTGGTGTCCAATTGTTTCAGTCACTTAGTCTTCACTCTCCCTCTTTCTTCTGTAGTATCTTCACTTCTATTATTATTTCATGCTGAGATGGACACTCGTTTCTCTCATGTACCTTGATCATTATTCATAGGATGTTTTTTATTTGTGTGTTTGTTGCTTGGTTTTTTATTTTACGTTTTACTAATATTTTCAAAAAACCCAGTTTAAACACTGTTAATATTCTTCATTTTCTCTCTTTTCCATTTTTTAGTTTTATTAGCATTCACTAAAGATTATTAATTTTCTGTTATTCTTTCCTATTTGTCTTTCTCAATTTTTTCAATTTTATCTCTTCTCTGGACTTACTGTTTCCTTCCTTCTAACTATTTTGATTTTCATTTTACTCTTTTCTCACTTTTTAATGTAGAATATTGAAACATGGGTTTAAACCCATTTACACTTTTAAAATAGAAACCTTATATAAAATTCCATTTTGTTCTTCTAAGTGCTTTAGTTGTGTCTCAAAACATTTCATATTCATTTTATTTTCATATAAGTCTGTGGGAAACATTTTCTACTGTAGCATGTGATTTCTCCTCCGACCTGTCAGTTCTGTAGAAATCTGTTGTTCAATTTCCAAATATTGATTCACTTTTACCAGTTTTATGGTGGAATCATTGCTATATAAAGAATACACATATTCAATGTACACAATTGATGAATATCCTGTTTGCGTAAATTAGTCTTATTGATTTTAATGGAACCCTGTTGTCACAGCACATACTGTGCAAGATTTCAGTATTTGAAATTTATTCATGTTTTTGTTACTGCAAACACATTTTCCATCTTTGTGCTGGTTCCATTTTCATATAAAAGTACAAGTGGACTCTAGTTTTCAGATCCAATTAAAGTGGTTCACATTTTTCTTACAATTTTTCGATGTCTTTTAAAAAATATTTGTCTAGCTTTCTATTAGTGTAAGAAGGCTATCAGGATTAGTAACTAGAATTGTGGATTTGGATATTTATTCCACATTAGGTCTGCTCATCTTTGCTTCATCTATTTGACATATTTTAGATGCATATATTGTTGCTTTGTCCTCATGAATTAATTTTTTTAATTATAAAATAATTCTTTATAACATTTGTAATACTTGTCTTACTTTATAAGACAATGTTGTCTTACTTTAATACAATCAATTTAAAACTGATCATTTCTATGTGATAAAGGAATTCCAAACAAATTTCAATTTCAAAAAGTCCTTAAACCACTCTGCAAATTAAAAGCAAAAATAACATAATTAGAGATCAACATGCCTTATTCGTCCATCTCACAAATCTGGAAAACTTAAAGAGTGCTTTTTCAATATTTTACCAACAAACAGTACTTTAAATAAAATGGCAATGATTGCAGTCCACATTGAAATCTATGAGATACAGCAACAGCTTAGATATTTATAGCTTCAAAACAAGCATTACAAAACAAAGAACAAAATAAAAGCACAATATAAGACATACACCCAAAGAACATAAAAAAGAACATAACATTATAATTTGGTCTTTTAGGATATATGATTACTGACATTTCTGTTTACTGAGCTATTCTTTTAGTGCTATTAACTGATGAGTTTTCATCAAGAAATGTAATTTTAATATTTTTAGAAGTACGAAGATGTCCACCTCCACCTCAGATTCCCAAAACTGAAAAAATGACAACTACAGTGAATTACCAGGATGGAGAAAAAGTATCTATTCTGTGTCAAGAAAGTTCTGTGCTTCAGGGACCAGAAGAAATCGAGTGCAAGGATGGAATATGGCAGTCGGTACCACTCTGTGTTGGTCAGTAGTCGTCATGTGCGTCATGACCTTCTTCCTAAGGAGGGTAAAACTCCCCTGTGCTTTGAGTAAAGGAGCCGATGCAGAGCTGTCTCCATAGCTATTCCACTGCATCCAGCAACGGGAAACTGCAGTTAGGAGCTCCCTGTGTAAACACCAGATACAGATGGCGTCTGTGCGTAGTGTCAGCCCCTGTGAAACGGACAAGAAGGAAGGGCCTTTGGAACAAGCAGACTTTAGGCAGACATACATCCTTGCAACTTCCAATTACTTTTTAGGTTTTACATAACTTCATTTGCTCAAGTTATCCTTATTTCAAAATCCCAAATAGCGTTTGATTTTATTTTTTCATTTGAAACATTTATTTCTGTGCTTGATTCTTTGATCTCTGTTCTTCATATAGAGAAACTTCCATGTTCTCAACCACCTCACATCGAACATGGAACCGTTAATTCATCTATGTCTTCAGAAGGAAGAGAAGAAACATCGGAACCCAACATTTACCGACATGGCACCAAACTGAATTATATTTGTGATGCTGGTTTCAGGATATCTGCAGAAGATGGGATAACATGCCACATGGGAACTTGGACTTCTCCACCTCAGTGTATAGGTAAGGATAGCTGGCAAACTAAAATTCTGTTTTTGGAGCAATTCATTAAAATAATCCATTGCCGTCAAAGTCATGAGACATCATTCTTTAGAGTTCTGAATATATAAAACCTTTTATATTTTTTTTACATAAATTACCTCACAATTTTACATGATCATATCAATTCTATTATTATTAGTTGATTCATTTTGAAATCACTTGTAGTTCTAGTATTTTTTATCCTCAAAAGGGTGTGTAGTGAAATTAAACTTATCTATTCATATAGGTAGAAGCATTCATATTCCCACATATTCATATAGGTAGTGAATGCTTCACCACTAGATTTTTAAAAACATTTCTTATGTTCTTCCAACAGTGTCCCTTCTGATTTCTTACAATGCATGGTACTTTCCTAGAGATAATTAATTCTCATTGTGTTTCCCTTCATTACTCATGACTGGCGACAGCAGCATTGATAGTCCCGTTCATAAATATGTTGATATTTTTAGTCTCAAGTTCTTGGTCAAGTTCCAGCTGGTCGCACAGCACAACAGTGGTTTCAGGAAACATTTGTGCACCTTCTCTGTGATGTGATATTAGCTCCTGTGTGGTCATTTTATTTCACAAAAAGTACCACATAGGACAAGCAGTGTATGAAATTGATTTCAGAGGTAGTGCAATACGCAGTCACTCTTTCTTCTTTTCTTAGGACTTCCTTGTGGAGCACCACCTCCGATTACGAATGGTGGTGTGCCTAACAGGTTAAACAGGCACCAGTATGGAGAAGAAGTGACATACATGTGTTCCAGAGGATTTGAGATTGATGGACCTGCGTCTATAACATGTTTAGGAGAGAGATGGTCCCGTCCACCACAGTGCATAAGTATAGTGTATTTCATTTTATTCTGAGGCTGACAAGTACCTTTATTTCAGAGCACTAATGATACAACTATGAAACTCAGAGGTAATTCTAGAATTTAGAAAGGGCTCTCTGGGAAGCACTGGGTTCTGGAAGAGAATTCATTAACCCAAAATCAGAGAAGTTCAGTGACATGATCCGAGTATTTCCTTGTGACTTCCTGTCGTGTGCACTGTCCACATGCTCTGAGGAACACTCCCAGGTTTCTCATCCCTGATCCTGTATCACTGTGGCCTGTGCTCATCAATCTCATCATTCTTCAGTTTCTTGTTGGTTTCTCAGAAATTTCCGTACAAACATGTAATTTCTAACATATTTGACATAATTGTGGAAACAGATTTGACAGAGCAACCAATAACAATATGTACATAATGTAGGTGGACCGTATGGGCAAGTAAGGATGGGAATGTAAGAAGTTTGGGCTCAAGCGTCACGTGCAGCTGTATCCCTCCAGGCTCTAATGTCACCGCTCCCTTGTCTTACTTCTGATAAATGTAGAATCAGTCGATGTCACTAAGTCAAACCTGCTAACATTTTCATGTTATAAGAAAAATATTGCACCGTATTCAATGGTTTGATATGTGCCTAACTATTATTCTAGACTTGAATTATTGGCCATATTTCTAATGATTTGCTGAACAAATGCATATTGTTTTCTTTCAGAAGCAGAATGTTCTCACCCTCCTAGTTTTGATAACGCCATACTCATGAGTAAGCGGAAGTCGTCATATGAGCCAGGAGCAGAACTGGCTTATAAATGTCCACAATATTTCCAAATGGAAGGATCCAATACTGTGCAGTGTATTAAGGGCAAATGGTTGGGGAAACCAACATGCAGAGGTAAGCAGATGACATTTTAAATTCATTAAAGTGACTGAAGTACTATCATCTGCAATTACCTCTAGATTTATTAAAAAGTGGACGTAAGTTATGTTCTAGGCCAAGTCACAGAAGGTTAATGCCTCCACGAAAGGGGCAGAAGTGGATTCTATGGTTAGCCTGCTTCCTCTCCTTCTCATAGTGAAGTCCCTGGGACGGCAGCAACCGCCTTTTCATGGATATTTTAGAAATGCAAATGCAGGTTCACAGGCGCACTCAGACTAGAGCAAAAGACGCCCCACATGTGCCCTTGAGACCGTTGTAACAATTCCCAGGAGAGTCCACACGCACCTCAGTTTGGAAACCCTCGCAAGAGCCAATCATGACTTCATATCCACCTGAATCTCTGATGAATTACACTTGGCTCATTGTGGTGTCCTTAAGCATCGCCCCCTCCACAAAATCACTGGCATGGTTTATTAATTGTACATTTATGTTTTTCTTATGTTTTCACAACTCTTGTTTGTTGGGTCCATTGACTATACATCATCTCCCTTTAACAATGGTATTCTTCAAAGTGTGTTAAGTCTTGATTTTTCTCTAAGGAAGTGTGTACTTGTATTTATTTTCCTAAGACCTTAAGATTACAATTCATAAACATGATAATTGAAAACCAAATTTTTATATCAAATCTGTTTACTATGATTTTCTTGTGATTATAAATTCATTTTGAATTTACGTAATTTACAATACTTATTTTATTAAACCCAAAGAAAAAATGTCCAGGTCAAAATTCATTTTCATTGACCTTAAAGAAGTTTTTTAAACTTCTAGAGGGGATGGAAGAGGAATTTAAGGTATAGAACACTAAACCTCCCAAAAAACATATTGTTTACCTCCTTTTTTAAATTTTACATGTAAATTTAGAGAATTATACTAATTTTTTGGCAGATTAGCCATTGATTTTAAAGCCCCCCTTAAAATACGTGTATATCCAAATTTGTTTTGTCAATTTGCATTCAAAATGGTCGTTAGAGATACATTCTTTCTTCCTATTCAGATGCTTCCTGTGTGAATCCTCCCACAGTGGAAAATGCTCTGATAGTAAACAGGATGTCTAGGTATCTGCCTGGTGACAGAGTACATTATGAATGCATCAGACCTTTGGCCCTATTGGGTAATAGAGACGTGATCTGTTTAAATGGAACCTGGACAGAACCACCTCAGTGCAAAGGTAAAGCATCTTATTTTTCTTTCCTAATATAGTCTCTAAAATATGTTGATATAAATACATAGTGAAGTAGTTTCTGTGCAGTAATAAATTTTAATGCACATGAAATGATGGTGCTTAAGTCCAATTCTTTCTGTGGACTGAGTAAAACATATGGTATATGGATTTTATGAAAGCTTTGACGTGAGTACAATAGAATAGTTGGAATCATGGAACATTCGCATCTGAAGCATTGAGACACTCAGTCTTTCCTGGGCAATAAATATATTAAAGACACCTTGAGTCCATTTGACAGACCTCTGGAATTCCACTGTGAGACCTGGACTGGGCAGCTGGGGAAGGATCATAGAGCGNCTATCTATGATAAATGACATTACAAATGTTTGATTATGGCAGTTATCACACATTAAACATAGTTCCTCATTTTAACATCATTACTTGTGTGAAATGATTTAAATGTACATGATGGATTTTCAATAAGTTGGTTTGAAAAAGGTTTTTGAGAATGAATTTCTGGACAAATGTGGAGAATTCTGTCTGAAAGTCTGAAAATTTGTAGAAAATGTTTGTTATTCTACTTAATGTTCTTTGTTCATTTTTTTTTGCCTTTAGATGCATGTGTAATATCAGAAGAAATTATGGGAAAACATAATATACAGCTTAGATGGACTAACGGGAAAAAAATTTATTCTAGAACAGATGTTATTGAATTTATTTGTAAAGCTGGGTACCATAAACAGTCACCACGTTCTGCATTTCTAGTATTCTGTTGGGAGGGGAAAGTGGACTATCCCACTTGTGTGAGAAGATATAGAATAGAATGAAGTCATGAAATTACAATATGCACACTCATTTAAAATTTTTGTTAGTATTCCAATTCTTCTCATTATTTTTCAAGCATTAAAAATATAATTCTTTTATTCATAAATCAATCAGAATTTGTGTTAA
>NW_017731387.1:2035336-2037144 GCF_001890085.2 Hipposideros armiger
CCATATTTCTAATGATTTGCTGAACAAATGCATATTGTTTTCTTTTCAGAAGCAGAATGTTCTCACCCTCCTAGTTTTGATAACGCCATACTCATGAGTAAGCGGAAGTCGTCATATAAGCCAGGAGCAGAACTGGCTTATAAATGTCCACAATATTTCCAAATGGAAGGATCCAATACTGTGCAGTGTATTAAGGGCAAATGGTTGGGGAAACCAACATGCAGAGGTAAGCAGATGACATTTTAAATTTATTAAAGTGACTGAAGTACTAGCATCTACAATTACCTCTAGATTTATTAAAAAGTGGACGTAAGTTATGTTCTAGGCCAAGTCACAGAAGGTTAATGCCTCCACGAAAGGGGCAGAAGTGGATTCTATGGTTAGCCTGCTTCCTCTCCTTCTCATAGTGAAGTCCCTGGGACGGCAGCAACCGCATTTTCATGGATATTTTAGAAACGCAAATGCAAGTTCACAGGTGCACTCAGACTCAGAGCAGAAGACGCCCCGTGTGTGCCCCTGAGACCGTTGTGACAATTCCCAGGAGAGCCCACGTGCACCTCAGTTTGGAAACCCTCGCAAGAGCCAATCATGACTTCATATCCACTTGAATCTCTCTGATGAATTACACTTAGCTCATTGTGGTGTCCTTAAGCATCGCCCCCTCCCCCAAATCACTGACGTGTTTTTATCAATTATACATTGCACTTTTTCTTATGTTTTCACAACTTCTATTTGTTGGGTCTGTTGACTGTACACCATCTTCCTTCAACAACGGTATTCTTCAAAGTGTGTTAATTCTTGACTATTCTCAAAGGAAGTGTGTGTTTTTGTTTATTTTCCTAAGAACTTAAGATTACAATTCATAAACATGACAATTGAAAACCAAATTTTGATGTCAAATCATCTCTTTACTATGATTTTCTTGTGGTTATAAATTCATTTTGAATTAAAATTTTTACATTATTTATTTTATTAAACTCAAAGAAAAACGTCCAGAAAAAAAGTTGTTTTTATTGGCCTCAAAGATGATTTTTAGACTTCTAGAGTGGATGGTAGAGGAATTTAAGGTATAGAAGCTTAACCTTACAAAAAACATGTTGTTTATCTCCTTTTTTCAATTTTACATGGAAATTTAGAGAGTCATACTAATTTTTATAACAGAAGCCATTGATTTCAAAGCCTCCTTGAAATACACCTTTATTGGAATTACTTTTGCTGATTTGCATTCAAAATGGTCGTTACATTAGAGATACATTCTTTCTTCCTATTCAGATGCTTCCTGTGTGAATCCCCCCACAGTGGAAAACGCTCGTATAGTAGGCAAGATGTCTCGGTATCTGCCTGGTGACAGAGTACATTATGAATGCATCAGATCTTTGGCCTTATTTGGGAATAGAGACGTGATGTGTTTAAATGGAACCTGGACAGAACCACCTCAGTGCAAAGGTAAAGCATCTTATTTCTCTTCCCCAGTTTTAGAGAATACACTAGGGACAAAGTATGTTGATATAAATACATAGTGAAGTAGTTTCTGTGCAGTAATAAATTTTAATGCACATGAAATGATGGTGCTTAAGTCCAATTCTTTCTGTGGACTGAGTAAAACATATGGTGTATGGATTTTATGAAAGCTTTGACGTGAGTACAATAGAATAGTTGGAATCATGGAACATTCGCATCTGAAGCATTGAGACACTCAGTCTTTCCTGGGCAATAAATATATTAAAGACACCTTGAGTCCATTTGACAGACCTCTGGAATTCCACTGTGAGACCTGGACTGGGCAGCTGGGGAAGGATCATAGAGCG
>NW_017731387.1:2039654-2046546 GCF_001890085.2 Hipposideros armiger
TCAGTTGGTTAAGAGCTCGCTCAAGAGTTTGAGCTCTGAGCAACAGCGGTTCGAGTCCCGGCCCGAGCTGAGCTGCCACTGAGTTGCCAACAGGTAGCAGGATGGCTCAGCTAAAAAAAAAAAAAGAAAGGGTTTTGGAAGGATTCAAACATGAGTCTGAAATATGATTTCTATGTTCATACAATTCAAACACATAATTAAACTCTGTTTACTAAACATTTTTAATTTTTACAAAATGATATAAACTTCAACTTGAAAATTAATATATAAGTAATTAAGCTAAAAATAATTTACAGTGATACCTTGTTACATCGTATGGCCTCAGATTAAGTGGCATTCTTAAAATGAGAAAACTGGCTGTCACCAAGGAGCCAGTTTATGCAAATCTGAATCAGTGGTGACAGCCAGCGTCTCACATGTGAAGGAACATTGTTCAATTGGCAAGCTTCTCTGCTACTCCTAATGCTGACATTTGTGTATATGGTTTCTCTCCAAAACCTTTCAACTGATAGTCATGGCATCTATGACACTTGCCTATAATCAATTATTACATTGTTGGCTACAAAATCCTCATTTTTAAGATCAGTTCTATCATTCTGTATTTATTAAATGTCATTCTTGTATAAAGATGAATGTTAATTTACAACTCTGCCTAAAGTTTCACCTAATAAGATTAGGTAAATCTTTATTTTTACTCTATTATTTCTGGTTTTTGTTTTGTTTTGTTTTGTTTTTTTGCTTAAGGAATTGTAATAGTGACCTTCCGTGATGGCTTTAAAGATTTTCTGTTTTTAAATTTTGTGTGTGTCAGTATGCATTCATAAATTTTCATTTATTCAATTTGTCACAATCAGTTACATTCACTATTCTATTGGAAGCTCAGATTACCCCAAATTTGGCTAGTGGGTGCTTCTTGAAACTGGCTCCTCATTGCTCTTAGTATATCCCCATTAGTCTTTCAGCATTTCTCTTCTTTTCAGCACAAACCATACTCCAGGCTCCCTGTATGCTCCTCCTGTCCAACACCCATCATCATACAGCTTTTCAAGAATGTCCAATTTTTTTTTTCTTTCTTGGAGAATAGAGTGTAGAATCCAAGAATTGTGTGCTGTTGGTGCTGGATGGGGTTGTAAGTATAATGCAGTCATTACTATTAGATGCTACACTACTGAGTGGAGGTTGAAACATCCTTGCATTTATTGTGTCCCAGGATGTTTGACACTGAGTGTTAGTACTCTCCTCAAAGTGACTTGAGGGGCCAGCCGAATGGCTCAGTTGGTTAAGAGCACGAGCTCTGAGCAACAAGGCTGTCGGTTCGATTCCCACATGGGCCAGTGAGCTGCGCCCGAGGTGAGCTGCCACTTAACTGCCAACAGGTGGCAGGATGGCTCAGCTGGTGAGAGCATGTGCTCCTAACAACAAAGTTGCCGGTTCGACTCCAGCATGGGATGGTGAGCTATACCCACCTGCAACTAAGACTGAACAGGGCACCATGAGCTAAGCGGCCATGAGCTGCCGACCAGCAGCCAGCTGGTGACTGGACTTGGAGCTGAGCTAGCTGCGCCCTCCACAGCTAAGATTGAAGGACAACAACTTGGCTGTTCTATTTCCCTGATTCCCCAACACTGTTCCCCTACCCCAATTCCCCAATAAAAGGGGGAAAAAAAAGAAGTGAGGGGAATTCTATAAACGATGTTAAAAAAACAGTGACTTAAACTAATTCTTATCTCTTACCAAATTAATGGAGTTTTACATTTATTTGTATTACTATATTTTTCAATTTTAGATTTTGCTGCTTCTTCCTTTTTGCTTGCATCTTTTTTTTTTTTAATGAAGAACACCAACATGTTTTAAACGTTGAAGTGATATGAGAAGGTTCTATGCAGGATGGTCTCACTTCCATCATACCTGTTCCCTTATTAAAGTTATAATTTTACTATTTTCTGACATCCCTCTTCTGTTCATTAATCTCCTGTTTTTTCAGAGGAATGAGTGTATTTCACACATTTATCTACACCTTGCTGTTTACATTTGAGAATACATCTCACCGAGACTTTTACGATAGTGAGTGCTATGATGAATATATTAGGTGCACATACTGTCAGGATAAACTGCTAAAAGTGGAATTAATGGGTCACCAGGCAATTTCAAAGCTATTTTGACTTCTTTTTCATTAAGGACTGTATGTTATTCTGTACTTTTCTAAAGAGCCTACTTTTCCTTGGTCTTGCCAACTGAGGAAGTTGTCAGTCTTTTCTGTATTTTTCCTGTTTGGTAGAGAAGAAATGGTACCTCTATAGTTTTAATGTGTATTTTGTTATAAAAATGTGGTTCTTTGCATTTAAATATTTATGGACTATTTGTTTGGATTGTTATCTCTTAATTTTCTGATTAAGATATGGACCCCTTTTTCTCTTATTGTTCCTGGCTGAGAATTGATAAGACTATAACTTTTCATTTCACATTTTATTTTATATGAATTACATATATTTTCCAAGTTGTTATTTAGCTTTTCAGTTTGTGTTAATTTTTCTAGGCAGATATTTTTTATTGATATGCTCTTAAAGTCACTGCTCATTATTTAATTACTCAAGTTCTGAGACATAGTTTGAAATGTCCTGTTCTTAACAAATGCACCCATAGTTTTTGTGCTGAATGCGTGGGGTTCCTTACTTATTTGGAGATCTCTACAGCTAAATAGTGTGGGAGTTTGGATGTGTTCTGTTTTTCTGAATGACTCTCCAGCTACCTAACAGTATTAAAAACATCATCTTTTCCTAGTTATTTAAAATGTACTTTAATCATCTGACAGGTTCTTCGTGTGTATTTCCCTTTCTATACTTCTACTATAATCCACTTTCTATCTGTCCATTCTGGGGCCAGTACCTTGTGTACCGTGGTAAAGGCTCCTTAGATGTAACATGTGGTGGGCTAGCCGTCACCTAAGTTTTTCGGTGCTTTTAGAGCTTCTGTGGCTATTCTCTGTCTCTAGGAACTTTAGAAAGAACTTGTCTAAATCGAAAAGAAAAGCTATGGGACTTTGCATTGTGCTGTGCTTGGTTGAAGATCAGTAGTGGTCCTTAATGCAGACTTTCATATTAACAGGAAACTAATCGGTGTTTCTGGCAAAAGGTATCTCAGACTTGCTGAAAGCTTAAGGGTCTAACATACAGCATGTCCTGTAGGATGGGACAGGAGACCTTGAAGCCATCCAGGTCTATACTTCAGGTCCCCATGATACCTGAGTGACAAGGGAATGAAACCCTGTGTCAGTGAGGGAGTCACCTAGTTGGGACACTTCAGGTCCCATAAGGGTCTGTATCTCTCAAAAACAAACAAACAAGCAAACAAAAAAATAATTTGAGCAGAGCTCCACGGCTCTGGTGAGGGAACAATGACACACAAATCACGATGCTCCAAACCCCAAAGCTATGGCTGTCCCCAAGTATATCCATCTGGGCCTGAGTTTCTTCCAGCACTTGTGACATTTCCTACTTACCAGTTCTCTAATGAAACAGTATTATAAGAGGTACCACTCGGGGTTCCTTGAAATAAAGATGAAAGAGATTGTGAGAACGTTCTCAGTAAATTTGTGGGATGGACAAATGTGCCTGTGAACCTAAGAATTATTGGCAATGCTGTTCAGACTTCTGCTATTTTCCTTTTTGTACAAGTGTATGTTTGTATTCTTCAGGAAGAATATTACACTGTTTTCCTCAGATGTTCTTGGTACATTTCTGAGCAACAGGGAGAGTCAGCACATTGGCTCCCCTCGTTGTGGAATGAGGGCAACTATGGTGGGAAAGGCCAAGTGAAGCCAACAGCAGCCTCCACCCAGGACAATAGTGAAGCAAAAGCAATAGTTCACCTGCTGGAGGCATTTCAAGGACTGGAAAGACGCAGAGGGATGGTTTCTACCAAATCCCCATCAACTTGCCCACGTGGCTCGTGCAGCAAACAGATGGATGCTGGAGATGGCAGCGGGAGACTAAGCGTAACCAGATGGGGACACCAAACGCACCTGTTTACCTGGCGTTGTCTCGTTGATCGAGCACGTTGATGCAGCCCCTGTAATGTCTCAGGACATGTTGGTGTGCAGCTGTTCATCTGGCAAACGCTGTTTTCTCTATACTTGTAAGCAGAGACCAGCTGAAGCAGTTTCCTTCTGGTTGGAAGGTCATCAGTACACCTTCACTGTCCTGCCTCCGGAGCCTATCAACTCTGCAGGCCTATGTCATCACTTAGTCTGCAGGGACCTTGATCGCCTTTCCGGTCACGAGGAAGCACACTGGTCCATTCCATTGGTGATATTATGCTCATTGGACCCACGGAGCAAGAAGTGGCAGCCGCTCTAGATCACTGGTGAGACATTCGCNAAGACATGAACAGAAACTTTCCTAAGAAGACATACAAATGGACAACAGATATATGAAAAACAATGCTCAACTTCACTAGCTATTAGAAAAATGGAAATCCAAACCACAAGACAGCCAGTTTTTAACACTGGAATACTGCCAAGCAGACACATTTGTTAATGTTTTACATGTGCTTTCATGGGGGTGATTCCCAGTGTAAGGGATTAAAATTACTTCAATGAATATTTTCTGTCATCAGGAATCAAAAGTCTTGATATTACATATTTGCTATGATTTATTTGCTTATGTTAACTTTTGTTTTTCTTTGATCTGTCAATAAATCAAATAATACCCTTTTTTAGAGTCTACAGGAAAATGTGGGCCCCCTCCACCTATTGACAATGGAGACACCATCACCTTCCCATTAGCGGAGTATGCTCCGGGGGCATCAGTTGAATACCAATGCCAGCACTTGTATGAACTTAAGGGAAACAGGAAGATAACATGTAGAAATGGAGAGTGGTCAGAACCACCAAAATGCGTAGGTGAGTGCTTTAACATTCTCGTGGATTCTGAGAACATCAGTGTAATGGGTGTGATGTTTTCCTGTTTGTAGTAGAATTTTGATAAATTAATATGCAATTCTACTGATTGCTTGTCTACTACATATTGATATGTGAAGAATTAAAGTTTGAAAATTCTTTAGCAACATCAGCTACAGGAGATTCTATAATAGAAGCTCTATCTATGATAAATGACATTACAAATGTTTGATTATGGCAGTTATCACACATTAAACATAGTTCCTCATTTTAACATCATTACTTGTGTGAAATGATTTAAATGTACATGATAGATTTTCAATAAGTTGGTTTGAAAAAGGTTTTGAGAATGAATTCCTGGACAAATGTAGAAAGTCTGAAAATCTGTGGAAAATGTTTGTTATTCTACTTAATGTTCGTTGTTCATTTTTTTTTTTGCCTTTAGATGCATGTGTAATATCAGAAGAAATTATGAGAAAACATAATATAAAGCTTAAATGGATTAACGTGAAAAAAATTTATTCTAAAACAGATGATGTTATTGAATTTGTTTGTTTAGATGGGTACCGAAAACAGTCACCATTTTCTGCACTACGAGCATCCTGTCGGGAGGGGAAAGTGGACTATCCCACTTGTGTTTGATAATTAATATAGATAGAAGGACGTCATGAAATTACAATATGCACACTCATTTAGAATTTTTGTTATTATTCCAATTCTTCTCAATTTTCTTCAAACATTAAAAAATCATAATTCTTTTATTCATAAATCAGAATTTGTGTTAAATATTATATGGAGGGTGTCATTGTAACCTGAGAGACCAGTCTGTCACTTCTAAAAAGCATCTCATTAAAATGTGACAAACCAAAATTCTGTGTCTTTTATTCATAATCATCTATGGGCAGAGATTAGATGCAGTTACTGGAGAGCCTACCTCCATCTACCATTCTCTGAACACTCTTAAAGCACCCTCCATAACATGGCAGGCGTTCTGAGAGTCTTCTACAGAAGAAATGGAAAACGTGCTGGTCACACAGCACAACAGTGGTTTCAGGAAGCATTTGTGCACCTTCTCTGTGATGTGATATTAGCTCCTGTGTGGTCATTTCATTTCAAAAAAAAGTACCACATTGGACAAGCAGTGTATGAAATTGGTTTCAGAGGTAGTGCAATATGCAGTCACTCTTTCTTCTTTTCTTAGGACTTGCTTGTGGAGCACCACCTCCGATTATGAATGGTGGTGTGCCTAACAGGTTATACAGGTACCAGTATGGAGAAGAAGTGACGTACATGTGTTCCAGAGGATTTGAGATTGATGGACCTGCGTCTATAACATGTTTAGGAGAGAGATGGTCCCGTCCACCAGAGTGCATAAGTATAGTGTATTTCATTTTATTCTGAGGCTGACAAGTACCTTTATTTCAGAGCACTAATGATACAACTATGAAACTCAGAGGTAATTCTAGAATTTAGAAAGGGCTCTCTGGGAAGCACTGGGTTCTGGAAGAGAATTCATTAACCCAAAAGCAGAGAAGTTCAGTGACATGAGCCGAGTATTTCCTTGTGACTTCCTGTCGTGTGCACTGTCCACATGCTCTGAGGAACACTCCCAGGTTTCTCATCCCTGATCCTGTATCACTGTGGCCTGTGCTCATCAATCTCATCATTCTTCAGTTTCTTGTTGGTTTCTCAGAAATTTCCGTACAAACATGTAATTTCTAACATATTTGACATAATTGTGGAAACAGATTTGACAGAGCAACCAATAACAATATGTACATAATGCAGGTGGACCGTATGGGCAAGTAAGGATGGGAATGTAAGAAGTTTGGGCTCAAGCGTCACGTGCAGCTGTATCCCTCCAGGCTCTAATGTCACCGCTCCCTTGTCTTACTTCTGATAAATGTAGAATCAGTCGATGTCACTAAGTCAAACCTGCTAACATTTTCATGTTATAAGAAAAATATTGCACAGTATTCAATGGTTTGATATGTG
>NW_017731387.1:2048967-2059314 GCF_001890085.2 Hipposideros armiger
GTATGGGCAAGTAAGGATGGGAATGTAAGAAGTTTGGGCTCAAGCGTCACGTGCAGCCGTATCCCTCCAGGCTCTAATGTCACCGCTCCCTTGTCTTACTTCTGATAAATGTAGAATCAGTCGATGTCACTAAGTCATACCTGCTAACATTTTCATGTTATAAGAAAAATATTGCACCGTATTCAATGGTTTGATATGTGCCTAACTATTATTCTAGACTTGAATTATTGGCCATATTTCTAATGATTTGCTGAACAAATGCATATTGTTTTCCTTTCAGAAGCAGAATGTTCTCAGCCTCCCAGTTTTGGTAATGCCATACTCATGAGTAAGCGGAAGTCATCATATAAGCCAGGAGCAGAACTGGCTTATAAATGTCCACAATATTTCCAAATGGAAGGATCCAATACTGTGCAGTGTATTAAGGGCAAATGGTTGGGGAAACCAACCTGCAGAGGTAAGGAGATGACATTTTAAATTTATTAAAGTGACTGAAGTACTATCATATGCAATTACCTCTAGATTTATTAAAAAGTTGACGTAAGTTATGTTCTAGGCCAAGTCATAGAAGGGTAATGCCTCCACAAAAGGGGCGGAAGTGGATTCTATGGTTAGCCTGCTTCCTCTCCTTCTCAGAGTGAAGTCCCTGGGGTGGCAGCAACCGCATTTTCATGGATATTTCAGAAACGCAAATGCAAGTTCACAGGCGCACTCACATTCAGAGCAAAAGATGCCCCGTGTGTGCCCCTGAGATCGTTGTAACAATTCCCAGGAAAGCCCACGCGCACCTCAGTTTGGGAACCCTCGTGAGAGCCAATCATGACTTCATATCCACCTGAATCTCTCTGATGAATTACACTTGGCTCCTTGTGGTGTCCTTAATCATCGCCCCCTCCCCAAAATCACTGGCGTGTTTTTATCAATTACACATTGCCCTTTTTCTTATGTTTTCACAACTTCTATTTGTTGGGTCTGTTGACTGTACACCATCTTCCTTCAACAACGGTATTTCTTCAAAGTGTGTTAATTCTTGACTATTCTCAAAGGAAGTGTGTGTTTTTGTTTATTTTCCTAAGAACTTAAGATTACAATTAATAAACATGACAATTGAANCGCGCGCACACACACACACACACACACACACACACACACACACACACACACACACACACAGTTCCCCACAACCTAAAAATCCAAAGTGTGACCCTCTAGTGGGTGTCTCTAGATTTTGGAGGCAAAATACCCCTGATTTGAGACTGCTCCTCTAACCCAGGTACCAGTGGTCCCCAGAAGCTGCTGGTGTGAGTGAGTCACAAAACAGGAGGAGGTTTTGTCACAGGTCCAGGCCGCCATGCAAGAGGCTCTGCCCCTTGGGTCACGTGACCCAGCAGATCCCATTGCTGCAGTGTCAGTGGGAGAAATGGACAATGTTTGGAGCCTTCCCAGGCCCCTGAGGGTGAGTCAAGACCTGCAGACCTGAAGGATTTTGGAGCTTTGGGCCTGCTACTGGGCCTAAGCCCAGACTGAAGACATGACACAGGCCAAGGTTTCATTCTGTTTACTCTCCCAGACTCCAACTGTTACCTCACCATTTCCAGGGAAAATCTTACCCCATGAATGATGTGTGTGGGTGTGTATGTCTGATCGCACTGAATTTCACAGATCAATATGTTTATCATTATGGCAGCTCCACATTGTGTTAAATAGAGTATCTGTATTATATATCTAGATATCAGGATTATATATACTGCATTTTGTTCTTTTTCAGGATTACTGTGGCTATTTACACATGAATTTTTGAATGATGTCATCAATTATTTTTTGGTTAAATTATAGAATTTTTCTTGGGTCGTATTCAAAGCATCAAATAATTGGGGTGAATTAGCATCTTAATGATGGTAAGTGTTCCAATCCATAAACATTATGGATTACTTTCTGTATTTGTCTTTTACATTTTTTCCCAATAATGTTTCAAATTTTCAGGGTACATAGGCTACAAATATTTTGTTGAATTTATTCCTTGATATTTTCAGTTTCTTTTATAATTATAAAGAATAATGTTCTGTTTTAAAATTTCTTTTTCCAAAGTTTGTTCTCAATATAAAGAAAATGCCTTTGTGTATTAGCTCTAGTAGATCTTTCTTGTGGAATCCTTAAATTTTTCTAAATTACAAATTCATATTTTAGTCTCTCCTTACAATTTTCATCCTTTTGTTCCCCTTCTCTTTGTGAATTTGATATCACCTGGATTGGATGATGATGATGATTATTATTCAACACTCTTCATTGTTCTCTGGTAACTCTCTTTTGAAATTTGGTTTATCTGATATTACCGTAACTACTCCACCTTTTTTTGCTTAGTTCATACAAGGTTTACATTTTTCAACATTTTGCTTTCAACATGTCACGTTTTTACATTTAAATTGCTCTCTTTAGAAACAGCATATAATTGGGTTTTCCTTTTTATCCATTTCTACTTTATCTTGTTTATCATCGGCCTATTAAATTTTAATGTAATATCAATATTTAATATTGGTGGATTTATTTATACCATTTGCCAGTTGCTTCTATGTGTCCCATCTATTCTCTAGAATGCTTTAGGATCCTTACCTGCATTTGTTTACATTAGTGTCATGCTTTTAGAATTTATTTTATACAATTCATTGCTTACTATTCATCTATTTTTTAGTAGTTGAATTAGGGCTTATAATAGACATCTTGGCAATCACATTAGTAATTGATCATTAATGGAGATTGAGGGTTTTGGTAAAACTCTTTGAACTTTGATGTTTACTAACTGACCTCAATAAAGTAGCTTCCTGACAGTGCCCTTAAATGCAGAGTCACACTTGATAGCTGCTCATGAAGCAACTTCTGCCCCACACAGCACGACGGGAGCACTTGGACTGCGACACCATTGGGAACAGGTAGCATGGTGCTCCTGCTCAGTGTCATCCTGACCTTGGGGGTGTCCTGGGCTCAGGAACAAGGTGAGCTGAAACTACGTGAATATTCAAGCTCCTTCTTAAATGTAACTTATCTCTTTCATTTGTCTTTATTTTTTGAAAGAATCAACTGGTAGAAATAATCTGTATTATTAGATGTGGAATAATTATCACCTTTTCATTGAGAGACAACAAAATCAATTGTTTTCTGTGTCTTCTGTGTTCCACGAAGTGAAAATTCAGTCCATACTGATTAGGGACTCATGTGAATAGGATCATGAAAAAGTGACAAGAAAATATGTCACAGAAAAGCTGATTATAACTCCAAAGTGTTTGGGGGTGTTCTTATTTGTAGTACAGGAAAGCTTTAGAGAGGGATGGAATTCTTTATAATCTTACATATGGTGATGATTTTACAGTTTCTTATGTCAAACCTCATCAAATCATACATTTTAAATAATTCAGTTTACTATGTTTTAATTATGGCTTGATAAACTCTTAAAGGTCATTAACATCACTAACAATTATTAATATTTAACAAAATTAGCTATATGCAACAGACATATCTCTTTTAACAAAAATGGAATATATTCTTAATTTCCACTGTAATCCCAATACATTTTAATTTGTTTTCTTAGGTCCTGAAAAAACGTGAAATTTTGAACATTTTAAAAATGTTCTTCTATAACTTCTATAATTAAATTTACAAATTCTTTATTATGCCTTTCTGTCTGTCATTTAAGTTTATAATCCAGTCCTCTCATTTTCCAGTTATCCCACCTGAACACTGTAATGAGCTTTATGGTGCCCCATTAACTACCAGATATGGGTCGAATATGCATCACTGTACATTATTCATGTCATAATTTGTGCACGTGGTGTTTTGTACATTATTGAATTGGGGCAATTTCCTTCACTAACAGCAATAACAACTCACCAAAGCTTCCAGAGTGTCCCTATTGAAAGCTCCCCAGGCCCATCTCCACATAAGAAAGACTTGTGCATCATCATCTCAGAGTCCCCTGGGTCATGAGTTTGGGAGCGGCTTAGCTGCCAAGGTCAGAGTCAGGCTCCTGAGTCAGGATGTGGGCCTCGGCGGCCATCACGGAGGGCGGCTTCCAGCACGGCTCACTCCGTGGCTTTCGGCAGGAGCCTCAGTGCTAATAAGCACACGGGTCTCCATAGGATGCTTGAATGGCGGCCCACTGCCCCAGAGCCAGTGATCTGAGAGACAGCAGGAAGCCTCCACACCACTTGCGACCTGGTCACACACTTCACCTCAGCCATAGCTGGTCTCAGAGAGAGTCACTGATTCCAGCACAGGCAAGGGGAGGGAGTCAGGCTTCCTTTTAGGAGGGAGGGGGCATCGAAGACTCTGGAGCTTTCTAAAGCCCTCGCATGTCACAAAGTGCCACTCAATTCAACAGGGGATTTATTACTAGGGATGTTTCTTTAGCCCCCTTTCAAGTGTTTTAGTCCTGAAAATCATATTCCCGTCTTTTTCCATCACAGTTCATTGTAAACATGGCCAAGGCTTAAGCTGGATATTCCGTGAATCAAAAATGTACTGACAAAAGTAATTGCTCAGTGGCCTCAGTGTTATATCAGGGTCCAAGTCCAAATGAATTTTGAAAGTATGATACCCTGGAAGAGGTTCTTATTATCACCAGAAACAGGCCTCCATGTGCAGAACAATTTGAGGGAAACCTTTGTTTATTTATGTATTTATTTAGATAATATTAACATATATATATATAACATTGTATTAGTTTCAGGTACAAAACACAATGATTCAACATTTCTATATTTGCGAAATGATCATGAAACAAGTCTTATTTACAACATCTGATTTTGTAACTTTTCTTTTCCTAGGAATCCTAGTGTAATTAGGTTAATGAGAAAATATTATTCATCAATGAAATAATTTGTCTCTCATTTGATATCTTATCAAGGCAAAACATTATTCACACTGTTTTTTTGTTTGCTTTTATTGTCAGTTCAACCTTGTGGTTTTCCAGAAATAAAACATGGAAGTCTATATAATGAAAATAAATATAAATCATACTTTCCAGCAGCCATAGGAACCTGGTTTTACTATTCCTGCAAAGACAACTTTGTGACTCATTCAGGGAACTACTGGGATTACATTACTTGCACACAAGAAGGATGGTCCCCAGCAGTACAGTGCCGCAGTACGTACTCCTCTTTGTAACAGTGCATATGTGTAAATATGTCTAAGAGAGGAGAGCACACAGCAGAGCACAGGTAAGACTCGTGTGACGAAAATAAGGTCAAGGGCTGAGCTCCATGAATCAAGGACCAACACAGGTTCTCCTTTTCTTCGGAGCTCTTCATTAATATAACATAAGATGTAAAAATAGAGACTTTCTGAGAATACCTATTTCATTATAGACATTTTAATTATGAAAACTACAGATATATGATATTGAATTTTGTTTTTCTTTTTTTCAAGAATCATCTGGTAGTAGTTACTTTTTCTTAAGCTATGTGTTATATGGGGTTGTCGGAAAAGTCGACGCATTTTTGCAATGAAAAACATAGGACAATTACGTCATGACATTTCCAACAACCCAACATTTCGATGCTTTTGCATTCTAATTTGAATATTATAAAGGTAAGTTTTCATTTACTATCTTGAACACATTTATGAGCTTTTCATTTATTATCTTGTAATTCTTAGGAAAATGTATCTTCAATTACTTAGAAAATGGTGTTTCTCCACAACATGAAAAAGAATATATGGAGGGTGAATCTCTAAGAGTCAACTGTCATGCTGACTACACTTTTCCCGATCAGCAGACCTCAATGACATGTACAGAGGATGGCTGGTCCCCTCCTCCCGTATGCCGTGTCAGTAAGTAAACTTGTCTGAGACCCCAGGATGTCTGTGGTTTTCTAAACCTTGCCCATAATAACTGGCAGGATGTTCATATCAGCTTCTTGTTCTGCCAGGACACCTGTTTGGTTTTATTCTTTCCAAGTGTGTGTGAGCGGATACACTGAACTCTGGATGCGTGTACTGAAAAATAAATGATCCTACTGATAGACCTTAGTCTTGGGGTTGGAGACCTCAAAGATTGCTGCTTTCATATTGTTTGGGAAGGCTAAGTGGGTTACGGGTCAACTTGACCCCTTCAAGGCGTTTCTCTAAACTCCCCTATGGCTGGTTTGGGAGCCTTTCCTCCAGGACTAGTTTATTCAGATCGCTGTGAGTGAGGCCTCTTCCAGTCTCTCCACTAAGGATTGTTGTCTAAAGAGGTGGATCCACTCTGATCAAATCTGAATGTTTCCCAGGGTTGTGTGTGCCCTTGAAGTCTTTGAATTTATGGGGTTCCTCCTCTGGCAGTTATCTGTTACCCATTCTCATGGGGTTTTGACCTGCATGATAGTGTGATATACTCAGGCAAAGAATCTAGTGATTTCTGTGCAGATCTGTTGAGCTCTATGTTTCATTCCATAGTGTCTTCCTCAGGTTCTCGAAGTTCAACTTCTAGTGATGTCCACCACTGTGAGGTCACTGACTTGGGTGTATTTTGTTCAGTATGATTGACATACCCTGGTATGAAAGGGTTTTCTCTTCCGGTGTGTAGTCTGGAAACTCCCCCCCAAACAAAGGAACATTGAGGACAGAGCTCACATTTGCCTCTATCTGTCCAGAATTTTCGTTAGGCCCTGAGTGTTTTCTCAAGCCTCACTAGGTTATTTTCACGTATTTAGTTCAGTTTCCTCATTGTTTATGGCTGGAACTTTCTGTTTCTCGAATCTTCCTGCCTGGTTTATCCATTTGGGAAATTTCTTCAGTGAACCACCTTTTAACTCTGTACATTTTCTCTAGTGTTTGTTTCTATTTCAGTTCTGCTCATATTTTTATTTTTTGAAATTTGATTCTTTCAACTTTAATGGGGCATGTTTGATAAACAGAGGTAGCATATATTTACGGTACACAGCTTGCTACTTTGATATATGTATGTTGTGAAATGGTCACCACGATCAAGCTAATTAACATATCCATCACGTAAGATAGTAAACTTTTTTTTCCCTTGTGGTGAGAACACACAATATTTAGCAATATTTAAAGCCAAACTCAGGAAAGAACCCATTGCAAAGAGAGCTCTGGCAAGCTCTGAGATTCCAGATCCATTAGACACATGATGCTTAGTATTTCTGACCAGGGATTCTGAGTATTTTAAATATTGCTTTGCTCAAAAAATTTTTTAATAAAATATATTGATTTAATACCTTTGGAAACTCATTATTTATCTTCTCTGACACAAGTCCTTGGATTATTAGGTTTTTCCAGGTTTTTATTTACAAATGACTCCTCATTTTTTATATTATGTTGAGTCCTTATGAAAACATTCACTGAATACAAGTTTATCTTTTCCTTATGCTCACTTCTTTTTAGAAATATATTCAAAATTAGAAATAGAAATTTTAAATGGATTTATGAACCTGAGCCTACATATCCCTTATACAAACAAGTACAATATAAGTGCAAACAAGTACACGTGACACAGATGGTGAAACCACAGGGTCGATTACATGTCAGCAACATGGATGGTCCGCTCAGCCCATGTGCATTAGTAAGTCATTCACGATGTTTTGTTTATTATCCTGGTGACCGCTGTACAAAAGTTTCCTTGATCTGAATTCTTTGGGGGAGTGGGGGAATGGGCTGAGGTGGTTCCATTTGAAGAGATACAGAATGTTGAGAAGGTATATATATATATTTGCCTATTAAGATTAATTGCTAGTAGGGTAGAAAGTCAGTCCATCTTTCAGTTTAAGCTCTTTCCACTGTATCCTGTGACTTAGAAACTAGTTAGGAGCCTTTTGTGGCTTCCGGTGTAAACTTAATTATTTTTAGCTGAGACCTTTTGCCTGCTGTCCCTGTTTTTACGTGATCGGACTTTTATATCAGAGTATTTATGCCTAGACACAAAAGTTATGTTTTGCAGGGAAGGTATGGGTTCACAGGGCCTCATGCAGGAATAATGTCACCTGTGTAATTGATATGCTGGAATAATGTCACCCGTGTAATTCATGTATTTGATACTGAAGGCTGGGTGCTCTCTGGAAACTCATTTCCTCTAGAAAACCTACAGACACCCCGTTAGCGGGACAGAGAAGCGCTTCCAGACAGAGCCGATCGCGCTGTGCTGAACAAGGTTCCCGTCTCACAGATTCAAATTGTTGGACCAGACGCATCTCAGTGCTACCTCTTTGGATGGTCCCCTCATCCTCCAACATGGAAAAGTGAATATTTATCTGACAGTTGCTGAAACAAGTACTAGAATTGTGGTTCTCACATCGTTTTTTTCTCTTAGTTTCCTGTTGCCATCCAGAGTGTATATAATCTAGTGCATTACGCCAGAGATATACATGAGAACATGTGTTGGGTAGTAGAGAACTCTGATTCTCTCACTTAAGAATTAATCTTCCATTGTTTTTTTAAATCTGTATTGAAACTACCATAGATACATGTGTTATGTGTGACAGTGGACAGACGGCTTTCATCATTTTTTTTTCATGGTATGTAACTCTTCAGCACAAAATAGCACCAACTGTCAGAGCATTTTAAAGTGGTGCTTAATTTATATACAGACTTATGCTAAATAGTATTATTCCCAGAATCAGATTGTTTTCGTTGGATCACACATGATATGGCTTTAGAAGTACAATTCTCACTTTCATTTTCCTTTAGAATACTGTGGTATGCCGGTGTTCGCGAATGCCACAGCTGTCATTACTGGTGCACGGTTTGGAGTAAATGACACATTAGACTATAAATGCCTGGATGGATATGAAAACCGAGATGGAAAAAAAGCAGGGTCCATGGTATGTGGTGAGGACGGCTGGACCCACTTGCCTACATGCTACAGTAAGTGTGTTTATTCTGTCACTTCCTTGGTCAAGAGTTGAAAAGCACATATGTATGTCGTCCTGGTTGGAGTGTGCTTTATCTGGGACATTTTTAAGACCCAAGATTTAAAATGCAAGAGAGGGTTCAGCTATGAAGCTTTATTTAGACAGTTTCCCATAAGTATACAATTTATCTTCAACACATAAAATGCTGTTTTTCAGAATCTACAGAAAAGTGTGAACGTCCTCCATCCATTAGCAATGCAGACTTCACTTCCCTCCCATTAGCAGTGTATCCTCCAGGCTCAAGAATTGAATATCAATGCCTGCCCTACTACGAACTCCGGGGTTCTAAGTACGTAACATGTAATGAAGGAAAGTGGTCAGAACCACCAAGGTGTATAGGTAAGTTTTTCATATTCTTCTGCACCCTGAGAAAACAATGTTTGCTACGTGCCCATGTCATCGCCAGTTGTCGTGGATTCACTCCAGAAGTGTGTTCACCCACTGCTATTCTGCTGAATGCTTGACATTCAAACATGATGTGCAAGGTGATAAGCTTGGGAAATTCCTCTGTGGACAAGGGCAGAGTTTCCTTAAAACAGGAACGTTCACATACTCAATGCTGATATATTAGCTGCCTCCACTGTGGACCAAACCTTAATCCTTATCTCCCACTTATGTGGCCCTTTCTATATGGGATCCAGGGAAAACCTGGGCTCCAAATCCTGGAAGTGACAGGACCAGAGAGCAAAGTAATACACTCAAGTCAGAATAGTCCAGAAATAGCCCCAAACTAGATGTCATAGGAAAAATATGTGTTACATTTCAAAGGTAACTTCTACATCTCAAGTTATATTGAGGAGATGGTGAAGTTTAAGATTGTGTGAAGCACAAGCATTACCTTTTCTGAGCTTTAAGAATATGAATTGATTATCATTATTGAGGACATAAATCAATTCTACCACAGAGTAAGACTTGACTTTAGTCCCTGAGTTGAAAAAAGCATTGAGCATGCAGGAAGGTAAATTTGTGCTTGCACTAGTAAACTTGAGAGAGAAAGTTCTGGAAATATGTTTTTGGAGAGGTTCTAGAGCTCATGTGATGTATCTTTTTGGATATAAACAACATCTGAATGTGCTGAGGATCTCTTGAAAACTTTTGGATATTGGAAGATATATATGAAGCTTCAACAGGTAAGAGTAAATATGATATATTAGAACATAATTTTGAGCCATTTCTAAGGCCTACCAATGTTACTGAGGGCCAGACTAGAATGTAAAACACTTTGGTCAAGAGAGTAAGAGGAGTCAAACTCAAAATTTTTAGCATGGAAGACTTTATATAGGCAAGGTCTTAAACAGTATTATAATTTTAAATGTTTACAGTTGCATTATAATAACAATAACCTAGAAACTCCCTAATGTCTTTTAAAAATAATAAAGCTTCTGAAGAAGGTAACTTTTATACTGAATTTACAGTAGAGGACACAGTGAGATAGTGAGATAAAGGAATTTAA
>NW_017731387.1:2059630-2063417 GCF_001890085.2 Hipposideros armiger
ATTGTTGGACCAGACGCATCTCAGTGCTACCTCTTTGGATGGTCCCCTCATCCTCCAACATGGAAAAGTGAATATTTATCTGACAGTTGCTGAAATAAGTACTAGAATTGTGGTTCTCACATTGTTTTTCTTAGTTTCCTGTTGGCTTCCAGAGTGTCTATAATCTAGTGCATTATGCCAGAGATGTACCTCAGGAGAACATGTGTTGGGTAGTAGAGAACTCTGATTCTCTCACTTAAGAATTAATCTTCCATCGTTTTTTGAAATATGTATTGAAAGTATCCACAGATACATATGTTGTGTGTGACAGTGGACAGACTGCTTTCATCATTTTTTTTTCATAATATATAACTCTTCAGCACAAAATAACGCTGACTGTCAGAGCATTTTAAAGTGGTGCTTTTATATTATATTAATTTATATACAGACTTATACTAAAGTGTATTATGCCCAGAATCAGATTGTTTTCATTAAATCACACATGATATGGCTTTAGCAGTACAATTCTCACTTTCATTTTCCTTTAGAATACTGTTGTATGCCAGTGTTCGCGAATGCCACAGCTGTTATTACTGGTGCACGGTTTGGAGTCAATGACACATTAGACTATAAATGCCTGGATGGATATGAAAACCGAGATGGAAACAAAATAGGGTCCATGGTATGTGGTGAGGACGGCTGGACCCACTTGCCTACATGCTACAGTAAGTGTGTTTATTTTGTCACTTCCTTGGTCAAGAGTTGAAAAGCACATATGTATGTTGTCCTGGTTGGAGTGTGCTTTATCTGGGAAATTTTTAAGACACGACGTTTAAAATACAAGATAGGATTCAGCTATGAAGCTTTATTTAGACAGTTTCCCATAAAAGTATAGATTTTTCATAAACATAAAATGCTGTTTTTGGGGCCGTCCGAGTGGCGCATTGGTTGGGAGCTGCTTGGGACGCCAGCTGTGAGCAGCAGGGCCATCGGTTCGCATCCCACATGAGGGCCAATGACAGTGCCCTCCACAGCTAAGATGGTGAACAACAGGTCGACCTGGAGCTGGGCTGCCGTGAGTCGCCAGCGACGGCGTAGGCTGCAGCCCCTGCTGAAGTGGGCTGCCATAAGCTACCGTGTGTAGCCAGCAGCCAGCGTGAGCAGCCGGCAGCCAGTGTGAGCTGCCAAGAGCCACTGTGAACGGCTGTCCAGAGGCCGGCAACTGATCTGCCTCACCCGGGAAGAGCGCAATGATAATACCAATATGGGTCAGTGAAGCAACGTCCTCCACAACTAGACTGAAGAACAAAAGGACAGCAACTTGTCTGTTCCCATTCCCCAATAAAAATCTTTTTTAAAAAATAAAGTAAAATAAAATGCTGTTTTTCAGAATCTACAGAAAAGTGTGAACGTCCTCCATCCATTAGCAATGGAGACTTCACCTCCCTCCCATTAGCAGTGTATCCTCCGGGCTCAAGACTTAAATATCAATGCCAAGCCTACTATGAACTCCGGGGTTCTAAATATGTAACATGTAATGAAGGAAAGTGGTCAGAACCACCAAGGTGTATAGGTAAGTTCTTCATATTCTTCTGCACCCTGAGAAAACAATGTTTGCTACGTGCCCATGTCATCGCCAGTTGTCGTGGATTCACTCCAGAAGTGTGTTCACCCACTGCTGTTCTGCTGAATGCTTGACATTCAAACACTGATGAGCAAGGTGATAAGCTTGGGAAATTCCTGTGTGGACAAGGACAGAGTTTCCTTAAAACAGGCGCGTTCACGTACTCAGTGTTGATATATTAGCTGCCTCCACTGTGGACCAAACCTTAATCCTTATCTCCCACTTATGTGGCCCTTTCTATATGGGATCCAAGGGAAACCTGGGCTCCAAATCCTGGAAGTGACAGGACCAGAGCAAAGTAATATACCCAAGTCAGAATAGTCCAGAAATAGCCCCAAGCTAGATTTCATAGGAAAAATATGTGTTACATTTCAAAGGTAACTTCTACATCTCAAGTTAGATTGAGGAGATGGTGAAGTTTAGATTGTGTGAAGCACAAGCATTACCTTTTCTGAGCTTTAAGAATATGAATCGATTATCATTATTGAGGACATAAATCAGTTCTACCACAGAGGTAAGACTTGACTTTAGTCCCTGAGTTGAAAAAAGCATTGAGCATGCAGGAAGGTAAATTTGTGCTTGCACTAGTAAACTTGAGAAAGTTCTGGAAATATGTTTTTGGAGAGGTTCTAGAGCTCATATGATGTATCTTTTTGGATATAAACAACATCTGAATGTACTGACGATCTCTTGAAAACTTTTGGATATTGGAAGATATATATGAAGCTTCATCAGGTAAGAGTAAATATGATATATTAGAACATAATTTTGAGCCATTTCTAAGGCCTACCAATGTTACTGAGGGCCAGACTAGAATGTAAAACACTTTGGTCAAGAGAGTAAGAGGAGTCAAACTCAAAATTTTTAGCATGGAAGACTTTATATAGGCAAGGTCTTAAACAGTATTATAATTTTAAATGTTTACAGTTGCATTATAATAACAATAACCTAGAAACTCCCTAATGTCTTTTAAAAATAATAAAGCTTCTGAAGAAGGTAACTTTTATACTGAATTTACAGTAGAGGACACAGTGAGATAGTGAGATAAAGGAATTTAAGAATCAAGCTGGCATTCAAAACCCCACTCTATGTGTATGTATGTGAATGACCTATCAGCCTTTTCTACCATAGAGAATAAAGGTGATAGATGATAGCTAGGTAGGTAGGTGCATAGGTAGGTAGGGAGATAGGGAGATAGATAGATAGATACATAGATGATAGATATAGATAGATAGATAGATAGATAGATAGATGGATAGATAGATAGATAGATAGATGATAGTAGATGATAGATAATATATAAATGGATATATACATTATAGACAGTTGCATTTTCATTGAACACTGTTTATTAGAAATACCTGGTTTTCTGTCATTCTCCTTCCACGCTGTGGGCCTAAGAGGAAAATATAAACATAGATTTACACTAGCAGAATGTGAATAAATGTGGACTGTTTGTAGTCACTGCTGGTTGAACAGGAAATGGAGAATGGAAAACCATGACACAGTAGAACATGTTCACGTGTCTCTGCTTGATCTGAAGTCACTGGTTGCTTGTTTATGTCAGAGATGAAAAGGGAGATGCTAGGGTCACGTTCATCATCCCCACCTAATAAGCTCCGTGACCTTGGAAAGGTGTTACTGAAGTTCCCTTCACCTCAGCGTCCTGGCGTGTGAACTGTAATGGAAGGAGCTGTATGATTTCACAGAGCTTGTACTTGAAAAGTGCTAACAAGAGCTCTGCGCACAATTAATGTCTAGTAGCTATTTAGCTTATTTTGTAATCTCATTTTATTCTAAAGTATTCATTAGGTTGAAGTTTTCTTAGTCCTGAAAAGGGATTATTGTTTTTATTTGTTTGTCTTTCAGATCCATGTGTAATATCTGAACAAAACATGAATAAAAATAACATACGATTAAAAGGGAAAGATGACACAACGTACTATGTAAAAACCGGGGATCTCGTTGAATTTGTGTGTAAATCGGGACACACTGCAGCTACATCACAGCAATCATTTCAAGTAGTGTGTGGAGAAGGGACACTGGAGTACCCCAGATGTGAATAAAGAAGCAGTTACCCCACATATCCGGCCTCTTCCATCTACTGCGCTTACTGTCTGAGCTGCTAAGAAAGCTTCTGATAGCTTGCTGCTATGTCCTACTTTACTTCAAAGAAAATACAAA
>NW_017731387.1:2064317-2086193 GCF_001890085.2 Hipposideros armiger
ATCTCCCACTTATGTGGCCCTTTCTATATGGGATCCAGGGAAAACCTGGGCTCCAAATCCTGGAAGTGACAGGACCAGAGAGCAAAGTAATACACCCAAGTCAGAATAGTCCAGAAATAGCCCCAAGCTAGATTTCATAGGAAAAATATATGTTACATTTCAAAGGTAACTTCTACATCTCAAGTTATATTGAGGAGATGGTGAAGTTTAAGATTGTGTGAAGCACAAGCGTTACCTTTTCTGAGCTTTAAGAATATGAATCGATTATCATTATTGAGGACATAAAATCAGTTCTACCACAGAGTAAGACTTTAGTCTCTGAGTTGAAAAAAGCATTGAGCATTCAGGAAGGTAAATTTGTGCTTGCACTAGTAAACTTGAGAGAGAAAGTTCTGGAACATATGTTTTTAGAGAGGTCTCTAGAGCTCACATGATACATATTTTTGGATACAAACAAAATTTGAAGGACTGAGAATCTCTTGAAAACAGACATACACACACACATATATAATATATATATATATAAAGCCTCATCAGGTAAGAGTAAACAGGATGTATTAGAACATAATTTTGAGCCATTTCTAAGGCCTACCAATGTTACTGAGGACCAGACTAGAATGTAAAACACTTCGGTCAAGAGAAGAGTAAGAGGAGTCAAATTCAAAATTTTTAGCATGGAAGAATTTCTACAATGCTATAGTAGCTTGTCTATACAAAATAAGCAAGGCCTTAAACAGTATTATAATATATGAAATGTTGTTTACAGTTGCATTATAATAGCAGTAAACTAGAAGTTCCCTCTTGTCTTTAAAAAATAATAAAGCTTCTAAACAAGGTAATATTTATACTGAATTTACAGTAGAGGACAGTGAGATAGTGAGATAGAGGAATTTGTTAATAATCAAGCTGGCATTCAAAACCCCACTCTGTGTGTATGTATGTGAATGACCTATGCAGCCTTTTCTTCCATAGAGAATAAAGGTGATAGATGATAGCTAGGTAGGTAGGTGCGTAGGTAGGTAGGGAGATAAGCAGATAGATGATAGATAGATAGATAGATAGATAGATAGATAGATAGATAGATAGATAATACATAGATAATACATAGATGGATATATATGTTATAGACAGTTGCGTTTTCATTGAACGCTGTTTATTAGAAATACCTGGTTTTCTGTCGTTCTCCTTCCACGCTGTGGGCCTAAGAGGAAAATATAAACATAGATTTACACTAGCAGAATGTGAATAAATGTGGACTGTTTGTAGTCACTGCTGGTTGAACAGGAAATGGAGAATGGAAAACCATGACACAGTAGAACATGTTCGCATGTCTCTGCTTGATCTGAAGTCACTGGTGTGCTTGTTTATGTCAGAGATGAAAAGGGAGATGCTAAGGTCACGTTCATCATCCCCACCTAATAAGCTCTGTGACCTTGGAAAGGTGTTACTGAAGTTCCCTTCACCTCAGCGTCCTGGCGTGTGAACTGTAATGTAAGGAGCTGTATGATTTCACAGAGCTTGTACTTGAAAAGTGCTAACAAGAGCTCTGAGCACAATTAATGTCTAGTAGCTATTTAGCTTATTTCGTAATCTCATTTTATTCTAAAATATGTTGATTAAGTTAAAGTTTTCTTAGTCCCAAAAAGGGAAGATTATTAATTGTTTCTATTTATGTTTTTCTTTCAGATCCATGTGTAATATCTGAAGAAAACATGAATACAAGTAACATACAATTAAAAGAAAAAGATGACACAACGTACTATGTAAAAACCGGGGATCTCGTTGAATTTGTGTGTAAATCGGGACACACTGCAGCATCATCACAGCAATCATTTCAAGTAGTGTGTGGAGAAGGGACACTGGAGTACCCCAGATGTGAATAAAGAAGCAGTTACCCCACATATCCGGCCTCTTCCATCTACTGCGCTTAACTGTCTGAGCTGCTAAGAAAGCTTCTGATAGCTTGCTGCTATGTTCTACTTTACTTCAAAGAAAATACAAACAATACGGTAGTCTCAATTTTCAACTTATCTTCCCACAAATGTGTTAAAAAAACTATACCATCCCTTACACTTGTACTAGATGATAGTTATTTTCCAGTCCCAGGTATTAGACTACTTACCAATATATTAATAAACACACAAATATGCTAATTATATGCTTTCTGCATATGTAATAGAGTATGTGCACATTCAAACAAAATAAGTGAGCCTAGAATTTATTGGGGGAAATGATACAATCATAAAATTAGATATTAACATAGAAAGTGAAAACAGTCGCATTCCGAACCCCCTTAACGCCGACACAAACCACCTCATTCCAGCCACAGGAGCAGCCCGTCTCCCAGACGGGAGGCACCTTCCGCTTGTGCCTGGGAGGCCACCTGTTCTCACCTTTCAAGGAACCCTCTGCACTCATTGTACAATATCTTCTCCATGTCCGCCTCCTGTCTTTCTTTACGGACTCATGCCCATTTAACTTGAACATGCTCAATTTCACCCTTTTTATGCAAAAGACCTCCTTTATTCTTCTCTCCCCGTCTTTTAAAACATTACTATAGCATCTCATTTCAATCAGTGACTTCCCAAAAGTCTCTCTTACATTTAATAAAGTAAATCCTCTAATATAATATAGACTTCTTATTTCTAATGTGTTTGTTATTTTTTAACATTGATGGAAAATTGAATTAAAAGTAATGGAGGAGAATGGACAATAGAAAACAGAAATATTTGGATGTGTAGATCAGTACTGTAACAGATGAAGACAGGCAGTAAAGATTAACTTACATGTGAAATAATCCAAACTACAAATGAAAGGATATGTTCTGGCTTTTATTTACAGATAAAGAAAATATCATTATAAACAATTTAGCTTCACATCTTCAAGCAAGTGAAAACTTAAAGGTTATTAATTCAACATTTTTTTTCTAAAAATTATGTTTCATTAGGGATTTTATAATGTGTTGAAATATGATTCTTCTTTCTCGCATTCATTTTATGTCCTTAAGTGTTCTTGGTAAGACTGCATCATTTGTAAGAAAGACAGAGAGGGGCAGAGAGAAACAGAGAGATTTTTAAAATAAGCATCACTTGTGGTCAAGTATTTATTATAGTCTCAGTCCTTTCATATTTCACGTAATTGGTCATTGTTTTAACTCGGTACTTCCAAAAGCATGAAAACACACTTGTAAAATTTTCTCACGAATTCCCTTTTATAGACTCAATGTCATTTGCTACATGAACACCTTTTTTTTTAAATTTTTTTGAGTTATGCATTTCTATTTGTCTTAGGAATTACAAATCAAAGATACACTAAAACATTGAAATAGTAGATAAAAATTTTCTATTCTGATTTTTACCACAGTTAAAAATGAAATATAAAAGTTTTACACCCAT
Source organism: Hipposideros armiger (assembly GCF_001890085.2). Lineage (NCBI taxonomy): Eukaryota > Metazoa > Chordata > Mammalia > Chiroptera > Hipposideridae > Hipposideros > Hipposideros armiger. The sequence continues at coordinate 2,067,713 of NW_017731387.1, forward strand.
CATTTTATTGTATTACTTTAATGTTTTTTGAAAAAAAATATCACTTTCCATTCATTAACAAGTACAAAATATAATTTTAAATTGTCATATGTGGAAACTCTTCAACAAGGAAGTCCAAACTTTATATACAAATGTGTTCCTTATAAAAAATGCCATAATTTTAATCATTGTTATTAACATATTCTTCTATCAGTAGAAAGACTGTACAGCTGTGTTTTCAATCTTTAGTTGCTATACATGAACCTATACTGGAAAATGGGAGAAAATACTACTTTTTCTATCTCAGAAAACAAAGGTTAATTTTTTCACATTTAAATATTGCACATATAAATTGACTTATTTATCAAATTGCCAAGCATCGCATATATCAAATACCACTCAATGCTTTCAGTTTGGATAACTCTGGGAACTTTTTCAATTAGTTCAAATACTTCTAGGACCTTTCATAGTTAAAAAAAAAGAGAGAAAATATTTTTTTCCCTTTGTAATGACCATAAAGTAGAAATTTTGTAGAACCTAATATTTCTGAAATTTACAACACAATGACTGTTGACCTACAATATGACCAAAACACAATCAATCAAAAAATAGTTGTAGACACAGGTCTCTTCTCACCTTGGTCTTTGGACACATCGTGGATATTTGAACTGCCCTCTGTCACTTCGCACTCTAAGTTCAGACCCAATAGTAGATAACTGAGCCATGGAAGTACCTTTCCTACAAAGAAACTCAATATACTCGCCATGGAAAATGTAGGGTCTATTGTCGAAACCCCATTTCAACAGTAAATTATTCTTTTCCATTTCTACAAAGATAATGTGCAAGGCTCTGAAAAATTAAAGAAGAAAATTCTCTTGGTACATCTTGGTACTGGCAGGAAGCCTTGGGTTGCAATGATGACCTTCAAAATTCCAGGCATTAGAGACAAGTAAGTTAGATAGAATTAATATTTAAGTCAGAAACTAGGTTTCAAAAAGCCTGCCAATTTTTTCTGTGGTTCTTGGTAGACGCCTGACTAAATAGGCACGCGAACGAAATAACACCAATGTAGCACGTTAAGCATTCTGTGAGTGTTCTAGTAGCACACAGAGCACAGAAAGTGAAAAGATATGGTTTTATTTTATTAACTAGAGACAGTCGTTCGTACCCAAGCACAATGGTGGTGTGGTCCACACTCCCTGTAAACAATGAGACACTCTAGGCCCCTGTAGGAAATGGTGATCGAAACACCTGTATTCTACTGAGGAACCATTTTCATAGGTGCCGCCTGCTGACCCAATAATGACTCCATTTGTAATAAGTGGGGGAGATGCACACATGCCTTTAGATTCTGCAAAAATAATTTTTAGCATATACTGTCAATGGCTATAATCAGTATCCAGTGCTTTCATCATTGCTGCAGAAATAACATGGTATTTTATATAAAAGCGTTTATAACATGTCTCAAATAATTTTTAAATATTGACAGCATTGCTGCAATAACCTCATAATACAACCTTGATTATTGCAATTTATTTATTTTAATAATATATATAATTATATATTATATATGATATATATAATATATATATATAATTAATTATATATAATTATTGCAATTACTGCAATAGGAAGATATGATATTATCTGATCTCACCCAGGGAATCAGAATATCATAGAAAATGGTCTGAGAGCCTGGTCATGGGGCGCCCCAGGGTTCAGGGTTCAGGAGACCAGTGGCACCAACGAAGGACATGTGGTATTAGCCACTTCAACTCGGGCCTGGAGTGTATTTTTCCCAATGTTTTACTATGAGCCTACCTATGTTTCCAAGTATGAAGTGAGTTTTCTGCAGACAGCATATAGTTGGGTCTCGTTCAATTGAAAAGTGGGCAGAAGACATGAACAGAAACTTTTCCTAAGAAGACATACAAATGGACAACAGATATATGAAAAACAATGCTCAACTTCACTAGCTATTAGAAAAATGCAAATCAAAACCACAAGACAGCCATTTTTTAACACTGGTGTGCTTTACATGTGCTTTCATGGGGCCTGATTCCCAGTGTAAGGGATTAAAAATACTTCAATTAATCATTTCTGTCATCAGAAACCACAAGTCTTCACATTACAAAATTTGCTATGTTTTTATTTGCTTATGTTAGCTTTTGTTTACTTTGGTCAATAAATCAAATAATATCCTGTTTTAGAGTCTACAGGAAAATGTGGGCCCCTTCCACCTATTGACAATGGAGACACCATCACATTCCCATTAGCCGAGTATGCTCTGGGGTCATCAGTTGAATACCAGTGCCAGCACTTGTATGAACTTCAGGGAAACAGGCAGATAACATGTAGAAATGGAGAGTGATCAGAACCACCAAAATGCTTAGGTGAGTACTTTAATGTTCTCATGCATTCTGAGAAAATCAGTGTAATGAATGTGATGTTTTCCTGTTTATAACTGAGTTTTGATGAATTAATATAAGAACAATTCTACTGATTGCTTGTCTACCAAATATTAATATGTGAAGAAATAAAGTTTCAAAAATTCCTTGCTGTAGAAGGCGCACTGTAACTGGCCCATGTGGGAATTGAACTGGAGGCCTGCTGCTCATAGCTCACGCTCCCAAGCCAACTCTTAATCAATGAGCCACTCGGCCGGTCCAAGAAAATACTTCATTCTAGAGCAGCTGATATTGTTGAATTTATCTGTAGAGCTGTGTATCGTGAACAGTTACCATGCTCTGCATTTCAAGCACCCTGTCGGGAAGGGAAAGTGGAATATACCATTTGTGAGATAATTAATATAGATAGAATGAAGTCATGAAATTATAATTAAGATTTTTGGTTGTTCAAATTCTCAATTTTTTTCAAGCATTGAAAAATCACAATTTTTTTATTCATAAATCAGAAATTGTGTTAAATATTATATGGAGGATGTCATTGTCACCTGAGAGACCAGTTTATCAATTTTTTTTTAAGATTTTTATTGGGGAATTCGGGGAGGGAACAAAGTTGGGGAATCAGGGAAGGGGAACAGACAAGTTGCTGTCCTTTAGTTCTGCAGTCTAGTTGTGGAGGACGTCGCTTCACTGGCCCATGTTGGTATTGTGATCATTGCACTCTTCCCAGGTGAGGCAGTTCGGTCACTGGCCTCTGGACGACCACTCACAGCAGCTTTTGGCAGATCATGCTGTTGCTGGCAACACACGGCAGCCCAGCTCCAGGTTGAGCTGTTGTTCACCATCTTAGATGCAGAGGGCACAGCGTCACTGGCCCACATGTGGGATTCAAACTGGGGTCCTGCTGCTCAGAGCTGGCGTCCCAAGTCAACTCTTAACCAATGCGCCACTCAGCAGGCCCTCATGGGTGCTTCTTGAAACTGGCTTCTCATTGCTCTTAATATATCCCTATTAGTCTTTCAGCATTTCTCTTCTTTTTAGCACAAACCATACTCCAGGCTCACTGTATACTCCTCCTGCCCAACACCCATGATCATACAGCTTTTCAAGAATGTCCAATATTTTTTTCTTTCTTGGAGAATAGTGTTTAGAATCCAAGAATTGTGTGCTATTGGTGCTGGATGAGGGTGTTCAATAGTGTTGAAATGTCTTTACTTCCAGGGTCTTCTGGTTGTCAGATCTTTGAAATAGAAATGAAACTTAAAATTCATTAGTGCCTATTGGATTTTACAGTTCAAGTTTAATAATGCAGGATTAAAAAACAACTCTGAAATACATTTTCTCTTTCCCTTTATTTCTATATTCTTATATTTCAATTTTCATAAAGATAACATCAAAAGTATAATACAAACATTACTATTAGCAGCTACACTACTGAGTGGAGGTTGAAACATCCTTGCATTTATTTTGTCCCGGGATGTTTGACATTGAATGTCAGTAAATTCCTCAAGTGACTTGAACTAATTCTTACTTCTGGTTGGCATGCTTACCAAATCGATGGAGTTTTATTTTTGTTTGTTATAGTATATTTTTTAATTTTTGATTTTGCTGCTTCTTCCCCTTTGATTTCATCTTTTTTTTAAAAAAAATATGAAGAACACCAACATGTTTTAAAAGTTGAAGCAATACGAGAAGGTTCTATGCAGGAAGGTCTCACTTCCATCATACTTGTTCCCCTTATTTAAGTTATAATTTTACTAGTTTCTGACATCTCTCCACTGTTCATTAGTCTTCTTTTTTTTTCAGAGGAAGGAGAGTATTTCACACATTTATCTGCACCTTGCTGTTTCTATTTTAGAATGCATCTCACTGAGACTTCTGGTATTTTCCTATTACAACAATGAGTGTGCTATGATGAATATACTTAGGTGGACATACTGTCAGGATAAACTGCTAAAAGTGAAATTAACGGATCACCAGGCAATTTCAAAGGTATTTCAACTTGTTTTTCATAGAGGTCTGTATATTATTCTGGACTTTTCTAAAGAGTCTACTTTTTCTTGGTCTGCCCAATGAGGAAGTTGTCAGCCTTTTAGATATTTTTCCTGTTTAGTAGATAAGAAATGGTATCTCTGTATAGTTTCAATGTGTATTTTGTTATTATAAATGTGGTTAATTGCATATAAAATATTTAAGAAGCATTTGTTTGGATTTGTTTCCATTATTGTTCCTAGTATAGAATTCACAAGATTACTACTTTTCAATTCAAATTTCTGTGACATGTGTTACATATATTTTCCAAGTTGTTATTACGCTTTTGAGTCCATGTTAATTTTTCTAGGCAGATATTTTTTAATGATATGCTCTTATAATCATTACTCATTTTTTATTTACTCAAGTTCTGAGTCATAGTTTGAAATGTCCTGTTCTTAACAAATGCACCCATAGTTTTTGTGCTGAATGTGTGGGGTTCCTTACTTATTTGGAGATCTGTACAGCTAAACAGAGTGTGGGAGTTTGGATACGTTCTGTTTTTCTGAATGACTCTCCAGTTATCTAACAGTATTGAAAACATTGTCTTTTCCTAGTTATTTGAAATATGACTGTAATCATCTGACAGTTTCTTTGTGTGTGTTTCCCTTTCTGTACTTTCTACTATAATCCACTTTCTATCTGTCCATTCTGGGGTCAGCACCTTCTGTACCGTCGTAAAGGCTCCTTAGATATAACATGTGGTGGGGCTAGCCGTCACCTAAGTTTTTCCTTGTCTGTGGCTATTCTCTGTCTCTAGGAACTTTAGAAAGAACTTGTCTAAATCAAAAAGAAAAGCTATGGGACTTTGCATTGTCTGCTGTGCCTGGTTGAAGATCAGTAGTGGTCCTTAATGCAGACTTTCATATTAACAGGAAACTAATCGGTGTTTCTGGCAAAGGGTATCTCAGACTTGCTGAAAGCTTAAGGGTCTAACATACAGCATGTCCTGTAGGATGGGACAGGAGACCTGGCAGCCACCCAGATCTATACTTCATGTCCCCATGACACCTGAGTGCCAAGGGAATGAAACCCTGTGTCAGTGAGGGAGTCACCTAGTTGGGACACTTCAAGTCCCATAAGGGTCTGTATCTCTCAAAAGCAAACAAACAAGCAAACAAACAAATAACTTGAGCAGAGCTCCGAGGCTCTGGCGAGGGAACAATGACACACAAATCATGATGCTCCAAACCCCAAAGCTATGGCTGTCCCCCAAGTATATCCATCTGGGCCTGAGTTTCTTCCAGCACATGTGACATTTCCTACTTACTAGATTTGTACAAAAGCAGTATTATAAGAAGTTCAACTCTGGGTTCCTTGAAATAAGGAGGAAAGAGATTTGTGAAAACATTCTCAGTAAATTTGTGGGATGGACAAATGTGTCTGTGAACCTAAGAATTATTGGCAATGCTGCTGAGACTTCCACTATTTTCCTGTTTGTACAAGTGTATGTTTGTATTCTTCAGGAAGAATATTACTCTGTTTTCCTCAGATGTTCTTTGTACATGTCTGAGCAACAGGGAGAGTCAGCACATTGGCTCCCCTAGATGTGGAATGAGGACAACTATGGTGGGAAAGGCCAAGTGAAGCCAACAGAACAGCCTGCACCCAGGACAATAGTGAAGCAAAAGCAATAGTTCACCTGCTGGAGGCATTTCAAGGACTGGAAAGACACAGAGGGATGGTTTCTACCAAATCCCCATCAACTTGCCCACGTGGCTCGTGCAGCAAACAGATGGATGCTGGAGATGGCAGCGGGAGACTAAGCGTAACCAGATGGGGCACCAAACGCACCTGTTTACCTGATGTTGTCTCATTGATTGAGCACATTGATGCAGCCCCTGTAATGTCTTAGGACACGCTGGTGTGCGGCTCTTCATCTGGCAAACGCTGTTTTCTCTATACTTGTCAGCAGAGACCAGCCGAAGCAGTTTCCTTTGGTTGGAAGGTCATCAGTACACCTTCACTGTCCTGCCTCCGGAGCCTATCAACTCTGCAGGCTATGTCATCACTTAGTCTGCAGGGACCTTGATCGCCTTTCCGNCTTCCCTTCTAATCTTCGGATTAGCCAGGGCAATCCCCCAGTTAGTGATTCATCTTAGTTAGCGTCCCTGTACCAACAGGACGGCCTGTCATCTGAGCAAACTTTGCTTTCACCTCCAACGCGATAACAGTGGTCTCACAACGTAAAGTTCTCTGAAAACACAGTGGCGGCTATCTAACATTCTCCTCAACACCTCACACATGTGATGGAAGTGATAATGCAATGAAACAACTCACACTTGGCCAGATTGCCCAAGTGGACGTGCTTCTGCGTCAAGCAATCTTCACATCTGCTGTCGTCTCATTCACCCTCTCCATGACTTTCTCAAACTTTCTCTGCTCTCCTCAGTCCTTGACCTTCTCTTCCCATTATCCTTCCACATTCTGAGCAGGTGACATCCCCTCCTGGACAGGGAAATAAGAGCCATATGACATGAACCACCTCATTCCAGCCACAGGAGCAGCCCGTCTCCCAGACGGGAGGCACCTTCCACTTGTGCCTGGGTGGCCACCTGTTCTCACCTTTCAAGGAACCCTCTGCAATCATTGTACAATATCTTCTCCATGTCCGCCTCCTGTCTTTCTTTACGGACCTATTTCCATTTAACTAAAACATGCTCAAATTTCACCTTTTTCATGCAAAAACCTCTTTTATTCTTCTCTCCCCCTCTTTTTATTTATTATTTATTTATTTATTTATTTATTTTTTTAGCTGAGCCACCCTGCTACCTATTGGCAGCTTAGAGGCAGCTCAGCTTGGGCTGGCATCAAACCGCTGTTGCTCAGAGCTCAAACTCTTGAGCAAGCTCTCTCCCCCTCTTTTTAAAAATTACTATAGCATCTCATTTCAATCAGTGACTTCCAAAAATCTCTTCTACATTTAATAAAGTAAATCCTCTAATGTAATATAGATTTCATATCTTTACTGTGTTTGTTATTTTTTAATATTGATGAAAACATTGAACTAAAAATAATGGAGGGGAATGGACAATAGAAAACAGAAATATTTAGATGTGTAGATCAGTACTGTAACAGTTGGAAGACATGCAATAAATATTAAGTTACATGTGAAATAATCCAAACTACAAATGAAAGGATATGTTCTTGTTTTATTTACAGATAAAGAAAATATTCATTATAAACAATCCAGGTGCATATCTTTAAGCGTGTGAAAACTTAGAGGTTTTTAATTCAACTTTTTTTTCTAAAAATTATGTTTCATTAGGGATTTTATAATGTGTTGAAATATGATTCTTCTTTCTGACATTCATTTTATGTCCTTAAGTGTTCTTGGTAAGACTGCATCATTTGTAAGAAAGACAGAGAGGGGCAGAGAGAAACAGAGAGATTTTTAAAATAAGCATCACTTGTGGTCAAGTATTTATTATAGTCTCAGTCCTTTGATATTTCACGTAATTGGTCATTGTTTTAACTCGGTACTTCCAAAAGCATGAAAACACACTTGTAAAATTATCCCATTAATTCCCTTTTATAGACTCAATGTCATCTTTTCTTACAATTTTTCTGAGTTATTTTATTTCTTTTTGTCTTAGGAATTACAAATATAAGATGCACAAAACATTTAAATAGCGTATAAAATTTTTTTATTCTGATTTTTACCATTTAAAAATGAAATGTAAAAGTTTTACACTCATTATTTCATTGTATTATTTTAATGTTTTTCAAAAAAAAAGGATCATTTTCCATTCATCAACAAGTTGAAAATACATTTTTTAATTGTCATGTGAAGAAACTCTTCGATAAGGGAGTCCAAGTTTTATATACAAATGTGTTCCTTATGAAAAATACCATAATTTTAATGATTGTTCCTAACATGTTCTACTATCACTAGAAAGATTTGTGCAACTGTGTTTCCAATCTTTAGTCACTACACATAAACTTATACTGGGAAATGGGAGAAAATATGACTTTTGCTGTCTCAGAAAACAAAGGTTAATTTTTTCACATTTAAATATTGAACATATAAATTGATTTAGTTATCCATTTGCCAAAGTGTCCAATATATCAAATACCACACAATGCTTTCAATTTGAATAACTCTGGGAGCTTTTTCAAATAGTTAATACTTCTAGGACCTTTCTCAGTTTAAAAAAAAAAGGAAAGAAAATTATTTTATTTCCTTTATAATGATCATAAAGTAAAAATGTTGTAGAACTCAATATTTCTGAAATTTACAACATGATGACTGTTGACCTACAATATGACCAAAACACAATCAATCAAAAAATAGTTGTAGACACAGGTCTCTTCTCATCTTCGTCTTTGGACACATCATGGATATTTGAACTGCCCTCCGTCATATCGCACTCTAAGTTCAGACCCAACAGTAGATAACCGAGCGATGGAAGTACCTCTCCTACAAAGAAACTCAATATACTCGCCATGGAAAATGTAGGGTCTATTGTCGAAATCCCATTTCAACAGTAAATTATTCTTTTCCATTTCTACAGGAGATAATGTGCAAGGCTCTGAAAAATTAAAGAAGAAAATTCTCTTGGTACATCTTGGTACTGCCAGGAAGCCTTGGGTTGCGATGATGACCTTCAAAATTCCAGGCATTAGAGTGTCAAGTAAGTTAGATAGAATTAATATTTAAGTCAGAAACTAGGTTTCAAAAAGCCTGCCAATTTTATCTGTGGTTCTTGGTAGACACCTGACTAAATAGGCACGTGAACGAAATAACACCAATGTAGCACGTTAAGCATTCTGTGAGTGTTCTAGTAGCACACAGAGCACAGAAAGTGAAAAGATATGGTTTTATTTTATTAACTAGAGACAGTCGTTCGTACCCAAGCACAATGGTGGTGTGGTCCACACTCCCTGTAAACAATGAGACACTCTAGGCCCCTGTAGGAAATGGTGATCGAAACACCTGTATTCTACTGAGGAACCATTTTCATAGGTGCCGCCTGCTGACCCAATAATGACTCCATTTGTAATAAGTGGGGGAGATGCACACATGCCTTTAGATTCTGCAAAAATAATTTTTAACATATACTGTCAATGGCTATAATCAGTATCCAGTGCTTTCATCATTGCTGCAGAAATAACAGTATTTTATATAAAAGCGTTTATAACATGTCTCAAATAATTTTTAAATATTGACAGCATTGCTGCAATAACCTCATACAACATTTATTATTGCAATTTATTTATTTTAATAATATATATAATTATATATTATAGATAATATATATAATATATAATAATATATATAATTAATTATATATAATTATTGCAATTATTGCAATAGGAAGATATGATATTATCTGATCTCACCCAGGGAATCAGAGTATCATAGAAAATGGTCTGAGAGCCTGGTCATGGGGAGCCCCAGGGTTCAGGGTTCAGGAGACGAGGGGCACCAACGAAGGACATGTGGTATTAGCCACTTCAACTTGGGCCTGGAGTGTATTTTTCCCAATGTTTTACTATGAGCCTACCTATGTTTCCAAGTATGAAGTGAGTTTTCTGCAGACAGCATATAGTTGGGTCTCGTTCAATTGAAAAGTGGGCAGAAGACATGAACAGAAACCTCTCCTAAGAAGACATACAAACGGACAACAGCTATATGAAAAACAGTGCTCAACTTCACTAGCTATTAGGGAAATGCAAATCCAAACCACAAGACAGCCATTTTTTAACACTGGAATACTGCCAAGCAGACACATGTGTTAATGTTTTACATGTGCTTTCATGGGGGCTGATTCCCAGTGTAAGTGATTAAAATTACTTCAATTAATCATTTCTGTCATCAGAAACCACAAGTCTTCACATTACTTATTTTGCTATGTTTTTGTTTGCTTATGTTAACCTGTGTTTTTCTTTGGTCTCTCAATAAATCAAATAATATCTTTTTTTGATTAAGAAACTAGCTCCCTTTTCTCATTATTGTTTCTGGCTGAGAATTGATAGGACTATCACTTTTCATTTCACATTTCTGTGATATGAATTATATTGTCTTCTCAGTTGTTATTTGGCTTTTGAGTCCTTTTTAATTTTTCTAGGCAGATATTTTTGAATGATATGCTCTTAAAGTCACTCTCATTATTTAATTACTCAAGTTCTGAGTCATAGTTTTAAATGTCCTGTTCTTAATAAATGCACCCATAGTTTTTGTGCTGAATGTGTGGGGTTCCTTACTTATTTGGAGATCTCTACAGCTAAAGAGAGCGTGGGAGTTTGGATATGTTCTGTTTTTCTGAATGACTCTCCAGTTATCTAACAGTATTAAAAACATCGTCTTTTCCTAGTTATTTGAAATGTGACTGTAATCATCTGACAGTTTCTTCGTGTGTGTTTCCCTTTCTATGCTTCTACTATAATCCACTTTCTATCTGTCCATTCTGGGGACAGCACCTTCTGTACCGTCGTAAAGGCTCCTTAGATATAACATGTGGTGGGGCTAGCCGTCATCTTAGTTTTTTGGTGTTATTAGAGCTTCTGTGGCTATTCTCTGTCTCTAGGAACTTTAGAAAGAACTTGTCTAAATCAAAAAGAAAAGCTATGGGACTTTGCATTGTCTGCTGTGCTTGGTTGAAGATCAGTAGTGGTCCTTAATGCAGACTTTCATATTAACAGGAAACTAATCGGTGTCTCTGGCCAAAGGTATCTCAGACTTGCTGAAAGCTTAAGGGTCTAACATACAGCATGTCCTGTAGGATGGGACAGGAGACCTGACAGCCATCCAGGTCTATACTTCATGTCCCCATGATACCTGAGTGACAAGGAAATGAAACCCTGTGTCAGTGAGGGAGTCACCTAGTTGGGATCTTTCAAGTCCCATAAGGGTCTGTATCTCTCAAAAACAAACAAGCAAACAAACAAATAACTTGAGCAGAGCTCCAAGGCTCTGGCGAGGGAACAATGACACACAAATCACGATGCTCCAAACCCCAAAGCTATGGCTGTCCCCAAGTATATCCATCTGGGCCTGAGTTTCTTCCAGCACATGTGATATTTCCTACTTATTAGCTTTGTACAAAAGCAGTATTATAAGAAGTTCAACTTTGAGTTCTTGAATTAAGGAGGAAAGAGATTGTGAAAACATTCTCAGTAAATTTGTGGGATGGACAAATGTGCCTATGAACTTAAGAATTATTGACAATGCTGCCAAGACTTCCACTATTTTTCTTTTGTCAAGTGTACGTTTGCATTTTCCTCAAATGTTCTTTCTATATTTCTGAGAAACAGGGAGGGTCATCACATTGGCTCCCCTAGTTGTGGAATGAGGACAATTTTGGTGGAAAAGGCCAAGTGAAGCCAACAGAACGGCCTCCATCCAGGACAATAGTGAAGCAAAAGCAACAGTTCACCTGCTGGAGGCATTTCAAGGACTGGAAAGACGCAGAGGGATGGTTTCTACCAAATCCCCATCAACTTGCCCACGTGGCTCGTGCAGCAAACAGATGGATGCTAGAGATGGCAGCGGGAGACTAAGCGCAACCAGATGGGGACACCAAACGCACCTGTTTACCTGACGTTGTCTCATTGATCGAGCACGTTGATGCAGCCCCTGTAATGTCTCAGGACACGCTGGTGTGCGGCTCTTCATCTGCCAACGCTGTTTTCTCTATATTTGTCAGCAGAGACCAGCTGAAGCAGTTTCCTTCTGTTTGGAAGGCCATCAGCATACCTTCACTGTCCTACCTCTGGAGCCTATCAACTCTGCAGGCTATGACATCACTTAGTCTGCAGGGACCTTGATCGCCTTTCCGGTCACAAGGAAGCACACTGGTCCATTCCATTGGTGATATTATGCTCATTGGACCCATGGAGCAAGAAGTGGCAGCTGCTCTAGATCACTGGTGAGACATTCGCATGCCAGGTGATAGAAATAAACTCACAGCTAGTCAGGGTCCTTGGACCTCAGGGAGATTTCTAGGGGTCGGGGGTGTAGGGCATGTTGGGATTACCCTTTTAAACTGAAACACACACACACACACCCACACACACACACACACAGTTCCCCACAACCTAAAAATCCAAAGTGTGACACTAGTGGGGCTCTTTATTTTGGGAGGCAACATAGCCCTCATTTGATGGTGCTCCTCTAACCCAGGTACCAGTGGTCCCCAGAAGCTGCTGGTGTGAGTGAGACACTAAACAGGAGGAGGCTTTGTCACAGGTCCAGGCTGCCATGCAAGAGGCTCTGCCTCTTGGGTCACGTGACCCAGCAGATCCCATTGCTGCAGTGTCAGTGGGAGAAATGGAGGATGTTTGGAGCCTTCCCAGGCCCCTGTGGGTGAGTCATAAACCTGCAGACCTTAAGGATTTTGGAGCTTTGGGCCTGCTACTGGGCCTAAGCCCAGACTGAAGACATGACACAGGCCAAGGTTTCATTCTGTTTACTCTACCAGACTCCAACTGTTACCTCACCATTTCCAAGGAAAAACACTTCATTGCTTATTATTCATCTATTGTTTAGTAGTTGAATTAGGGCTTATAATAGACATCTTGGCAATTACATTAGTAGTTAATCATTCATGGAGATTGAGGGCTTTGGTAAAACTCTTTGAACTTTGATGTTTACTAACCGACCTCAATAAAGTAACTTCCTGGTAGTGCCCTTAAATTCAGAGTCACACTTGATAGCTGCTCATGAAGCAACTTCTGCCCCACACAGCACGACGGGAGCACTTGGACTGCAACACCATTGGGAACAGGTAGCATGGTGCTCCTGCTCAGTGTCATCCTGACCTTGGGGGTGTCCTGGACTCATGCACAAGGTGAGCTGAAACTATGTGAATTTTCAAGTTCCTTCTTAAGTGTAACTTATCTCTTTCATATGTCTTAATTTTTTGAATGAATCAATTGGTAGAAATATTCTGCGTTCTGAGATAACAATAAAGAACACCTTTATGGAATAATTTTCACTTTTTCACTAAGAGACAACAAAACAAAATCAATTGTTTTCTGTCTTCTGAGTTCCACAGAGTGAACATTCAATCCATACTGATTAGGGACTCATGGGACTAGGATCCTGAAAACTTGACAAGAAAATATGTCACAGAAAAGCTTGATTATAACTCCAAAGTGTTTGGGGGTTCTTGTTTGTAGTACAGGAAAGCTTTAGAGAGGGATGGAATTCTTTATAATCTTACATATGGTGATGATTTTACAGGTTCTTATGTCAAACGTCATCAAATCATACATTTTACATATATTCCATTGTTTAAATCATATCTTTATGAAGTTCTTAAAACTCATTAACATCAGTATTAATTATTAATATTTAGCACAATTAGTATATGAAACAGACACATCTTTTAATAAAAAATGGAAAATATTCTTAATTTCCAGTGTAACCCCAATACATTCTAACTTGTTTTCTGAGATCATGGACAAATGTTGAAAAATTGAAAGTTTTAAAGCATCACTTCTATAATTAAATTTACAAATTCTTTGTTATGATTTTCTGTCTGTCATTTTAGTTAATAATCCAGTCCTCTCATTTTCCAGTTATCCCACCTGAACACTGTAATGAGCTTTATGGTGCCCCATTAACTACCAGATATGATTCGAGTATGCATCACTGTACATTATTCATGTCATTACGTGTTGCATGTGGGGTTTTGGACATTATTTAATTGGGGCAATTACCTTCACTAACAATAGTAACAGCTCCACAAAGCTTCCGGAGTGTCCCCATGGAAAGCTCCCCAGGCCCCAGCTCCACATAAGAAAGACTTGTGCGTCCGTGGATTTTGAGATCTGCGAGCAGCTCCAGGGACCCATCCTTCATGGACCCGGAGGGACAAAACCCTACCAGGTGCTTGAAAGGAAGACACTCAGGATATTTGTAGACAGCCCTTGTGAGAACTTCAGAAGCCCAGGAACTTGAGGGAAGTGGGAAGAACTGTTGCAGTGAGATCTTATGACATCATTGTCACATGTGGGATATCATGATATGTGGGATGGTTTGGAGAAAGGGGATTCAAGAGCCCAGGGGATACAAGTGCATCAGATGAGAAATGTGCTCGAGGGGAACAGTGCTGTAGAGGAAGGACATGAGGCTGTGCTCAGTTAATGCCATTTGCCACGTGGTGAAACAAAAATAACATCTGCTTTCTGTATTTTCATGAGCTTGATTATTCTCCTGGAGAGTGATTACACCATTATCCACATATCCTTTTCAGAAATTACATGCGACCAACCCTATATTCGAAACGGTTATTACAGTCCTCAAAGGCCAAAATACAGACTTGGAAATACAATCACATACCAGTGTAAAAGCGGCTTTTACCCTGCAACCCGAGGGACCACGGCAAGATGCACTAATATAGGCTGGGAGCCCCATCCAAGATGCAGCTGTAAGTTCCTTTCAAATCTTCACCTGCTTCTGAACTCTGAAATTGCTTTATCGGAAACACAAAAAATGGTTACTGAGTCCAAATGTTTACCTTATGGGAAGCCAGGATTTAGAGGCGTTCTATGTTTTTCAAAGTAGCCAATTCTAAGTAGGAAAAAAATCATATAATTCTAAGTGAAAACCTTTTAATTTTTTGCTATTCAATGTTAAATAGGTACTTGTGTGTATCTTTACATATTTCTCTAAATGATATAATTCTATCAGGAATAAATCATTGGGTAAGAATTATCTAACACCTAGTATGTTAGTTACTTATTTCTGTGTACCAAATTTTCCCTAAAACTTTGACTTGAAACAATCAACCTCCATCATCTCAGAGTCCCCTGGGTAGGGAATTTGGGAGTGGCTTAGCTGCCAAGGTCAGAGTCAGGCTCCTGAGTCAGGATGTGGGCCTCGGTGGCCATCACGGAGGGCGGCTTCCAGCACGGCTCACTCCGTGGCTTTCGGCAGGAGCCTCAGTACTAATAAGCACACGGGTCTCCATAGGATGCTTGAATGGCAGCCCACTGCCCCAGAGCCAGTGATCTGAGAGACAGCAGGAAGCCTCCACACCACTCGTGACCTGGTCCCACACTTCACCTCAGCCATAGCTGATCTCAGAGAGAGTCACTGATTCCAGCGCAGGCAAGGGGAGGGAGTCAGGCTCCCTTTTAGGAGGGAGGGGCGTCGAAGACTCTGGAACTTTCAAAAGCCCTCACATGTCACAAAGTGCCACTCAATTCAACAGGGAATTTTATTATTATTATTATTATTAGGGATGTTTCTTTAGCTGCTTTCAAGTGTTTTCTGTCCCGACAATCATATTCCCGTCTTTATCCATCACAGTTCATTGTAAAGGTGGCCCGCACTTAAGCGGGATATTCCATGAATCAAAAATGTAGTGACACAAATAATAGGTCAGGACCTCAGAGTTAATCAGGGGTCAAGTCCAACTGAATTTTGAAAGTATGATACAGTTGAAGTGTTACTATTATCACCAAGAAACAGACCTACAAAATGGAGAATCATTTGAGAAAAAAGATTATGTATGTATGTATGTATGTATGTATGTATGTATGTATGTATGTATTTAGATAGTATTGATGTATAACGTTGTACTAGTTTCAGGTGCAAAACGTAATGATTCAGTATTTGTATATATTGGGGAATCATCACAAATCAAGTCTTATTTACATCATCAGAATTCTATAACTTGTGTTGCCCTCCAAATCTTAGTGCAATGAGAGTAATTATGTTAACAAGAAAATATAATTCATCCATGAAATATTTTGTCTCTCATTTGATTTTTATCAAGGCAAAACATTATTCATACTTTTTTTGTTTGTTTTTATTACCAGTTGAACCCTGCCATTTTCCAGAAATAAAACATGGAAGCCTACATAATGCAGACAGATATAAACCATACTTCCCAGTAGCTGTAGGAAAGTGGTATTACTATTCCTGTAATGCCAACTTTGTGACTCCTTCACAATCATCCTGGGACTACATTAATTGCACACGAGAAGGATGGTCCCCAGCAGTACCCTGTCGCAGTACGTACTCCTCTTTGTAATATGTGTGTGGAAATATGTCTAAGAGAGGAAAGCACACAGCAGAGCACAGGCAAGCCTCGTGTGACGCAAATAAGGTCAAGGGCTGAGCTCCATGAATCAAGGACCAACACAGGTTCTCCTTTTATTCAGAGCTTTTCATTAATATAACATAAGAGGTAAAAATAGAGACTTTCTGAGAATACCTATTTCATTTATGCACATTTTAACTTTCCAAACTACAGGTAAATAATATTTAATATTGATTTTTCTATTTACAAATCATCTGGTAGTAGCTTAGTTTTTCTTAAGCTGTATGTTATAGTTGGATGCTTTTGCATTCTAATTTAAATATTGTAAAGATAAGTATTGATTTACTACCTTGACAAATTTATGAATTTTCCATTTTGTAATTCTTAGGACAATGTATCTTCAGGTATGTGCTAAATGGATATTCCCCACGTTATGAAAGAAAGTATTTACAGGGTGAATCTGTAAGAGTTGACTGCCATCCCGGCTACAGCCTCCCCAATCAGCAGACCACAATGACATGCACGGAGGATGGCTGGTCCCCTCCACCCACATGCATCCGTGTCAGTAAGTAAACTCATGTGAGACCCCAGGATGTCTGTGATTTTCTAAACCTCGCCCATAATAACTGGCAGGATGTTCGTGTCAGCTTCTTGTTCTGCCAAGACATCTGTTTGGTTTTATTCTTTCCAAGTGTGTGTGAGTGGATACACTGACCTCTGGACGCATGTATTGAAACATAAATGAAGCTACTGATAGACCTTAGTTAAAAAAACAGCACAAGAATGACAAAGTGGGACCCTCTACTAATAACGTGACATCAGCCTGTGGCTCCATCTTGGTTTCTATTGTCCTCGGCACAAAGAGCACTGACATTTGACAGTCCCCAGGGACAGAGCATCCCTGTGGGAGTCCAGGAATCTAGCAGAGAAGTTTCAGCAGCATCACAGCCAAAGGGTCCAAGACCGGAGGCCATGAAGAAGCAACAGGGACAGTGCCACCACCTGAGTTGCCCTCTGCTAGGTGCACATATTGGGGACTTGGGGTTGGAGACCTTGCTGATTGCTGGCTTTCGTATCGTTTTGGAAGGCTAAGTGGGTTACGGGTCAACTTGACCCCTTCAAGGCGTTTCTCTAAACTCCCCTATGGCTGGTTTGGGAGCCTGTCCTCCAGGACTAGTTTATTCAGAACGCTGTGAGTGAGGCCTCTTCCGGTCTCTCCACTAAGGATTGGTGTCTAAAGAGGTGGATCCACTCTGATCAAATCTGAATGTTTCCCAGGGTTGTGTGTGCTCTGGAAATCTTTGAATCTATGGGATTCCTCCTCTGGCAGTTATCTGTTACCCATTCTCATGGGCTTTTGCCCTTAACGATAGTGTGATATAGTCAGCCAAAGAATCTAGTGATTTCTTTCTTTTTCATTGTTAGTTTCAGGTGTACAGAACAATGCAATAGTTATTCTTTTCACCCTTCCCATAGAAACAACCCCCCCCATCTACTGCCCTCCCACCCCCAATATCATACTTATCTATTACAATTCCATTGACTCCATTCCCAGACTCTACTCCACGTCCCATGACTATATGTATATTTAATTATAGTTGACATACATTATTATTCAACATCAGCTTCAGAAATATAGTGCAGTGGTCAGGCCTCTACACCAACTATGCAAATAAAAACCACAATGAGATACCACCTCACCCCCGTCAGAATGGCTATCATCAATAAGTCAGCAAACAACAAATGCTGGCGAGGTTGTGGGGAAAAGGGAACACTGGTGCACTATTGGTGGGACTGCAGGTTGGTGCAGGCATTATGGAAACCAGTATGGAGGTATCTCAAAAAACTGGAAATGGAACTACCTTATGACCCAGCAATTCCACTCTTGGATATCTATCCAGAGAAACCCACGACATTAATCCAAAAAAATGTATGCACCCCTATGTTCATTGCGGCGCTACTCACAATAGCTAAGAATTGGAAACAGGTATAATGCCCATCGGTAGACGACTGGATTAAGAAACTATGGTACATTTACACAATGGAGTATTACTCAGCTATAAAGAAGAA
>NW_017731387.1:2087379-2089721 GCF_001890085.2 Hipposideros armiger
GAGGGCAGTGTCACTGGCCCTCATATGTGGGATCCGAACCAGGGCCCTCTGGGGTCCCAAGTCAGCTCTAGCCAACGTGCCACTCAGCCGGCCCTAAAAAACCACAATTTTTAATAAAGTATCTTGATTTAATACCTTTTGAAAATCATAGCTTATGTTCTCTGACACAAGACCTTGGATGATTAGGTTTTTCAAGTTTCCATTTACAAATGACTCCTCATTTTTTATATTATGTTGTTAGAGTCCTTGTGAAAATGTTTATTGAATACAAGCTTATTTTTTCCTCATGCTCCCTTCATTTTAGAAACATGTTCAACATCAGACCTAGAAATTCCAAATGGATTTGTTTCTGAATCTGAGCCTACATATCCCTTATATAAACAAGTACAATATAAGTGCAAACAAGGATATGTGACAGCAGATGGTGAAACCACAGGGTTGATTACATGTCAGCAACATGGATGGTCCGCTCAGCCCACGTGCATTAGTAAGTCATTCACGATGTTTTGTTTATTATCCTGGTGACGGCTCTACAGAAGTTTCCTTGATATGAATTCTTTAGGGGACTGGGGGAATGGGCTGAGGTGGTTCCATTTGAGGAGATACAGAATGTTGAGAAGGTATATGTATGTTTTTTCCCTGTTAAGGTTAATTGCTAGTAGGATAGAAAGTCAGTCCATCTTTCAGTTTAAGCTCTTTCCACTGTAGAGCACCCTGTGACTTAGAAACTAGTTAGGAGCCTTTTTTGGCTTTCGGTGTAAACTCATTTATTTTTAGCTGAGACCTTTTGCCTGCTGTCCCTGTTTTTAGGAGATTGGACTTTTATATCAGAGTGTTTGTTCCTAGACATAAAAGTTATGTTTTGCAGGGAAGGCATGGGTTCACAGGGCCACATGCAGGAATAATGTCACCTGTGTAATTGATATGCTGGAATAATGTCACCTGTGCAATTCATATGTTTGATACTGAAGGCTGGGTGCTCTTCTGGAAACTCATTTCCTCTAGAAAACCTACACAGACACCCCGTTAGCGGGACAGAGAAGCGCTTCCAGACAGAGCAGATCGCGCTGTGCTGAGCCAGGTTCCCATCTCACAGATTCAAATTGTTGGACCAGACGCATCTCAGTGCTACCTCTTTGGATGGTCCCCTCATCCTCCAACATGGAAAAGTGAATATTTATCTNATTATGCTAAGTGAAATAAGTCAGTCAGAGAAAGACAAATGCCATAAGAATCCAGTGATTTCTGTGCAGATCTGTTGAGCTCTATGTTTCATTGCATACTGTTCTCCTCGGATTCTTGAAGTTCAACTTCTAGTGATGTCCACGACTGTGAGGTCACTGACTTTGGTGTATTTTATTCAGTATGATTGACATACCCTGGTATGAAAGGATTTTCACTTCCGGTGTGTAGTCTGGGAACTCCCCCCCAAACAAAGTCACATTGCAGACAGAGCTCACATTTGCCTCTATCTGTCCAGAATTTTTGTTAGGCCCTGAGTGTTTCCTCAAGGTTCACAAGGTTATTTTCACATATTTACTTCAGTTTCCTCATTGTTTATGGCTGGAACTTTTCTGTTTCTCCACTCTTCCTGCCTGGTATTTATCAATTCGGAAAATTTCTTTAGTCAGCCACCTTTTAACTACATACATTGAAATTTTCTATTTCAATTCTACTCATACTTTTATTTTTTGACATTTGATTCTTTCAGCTTTAATTGGGTTAATTTACCAATAGGAATTGCATATGTTTAATGTATACAGCTTGGTATTTTGATATGTGTATACATTGCGAAATGATTACCACAATCAAGCTAATCACGATGTCTGTCACTTCACATACTTAACTTTTTTTTTTTCTTGTGGTGAGAACACATAAGATCTAGCCTCAGAATCTTTAAAGCAAAACTCAGGAAAGCACCCATTGCTAGGAGAGCTCTAGCAAGCTGGAGGATTCCAGATCAATTAGACACACAGATTTCCAGTAATTTCTTAGAAGAGATTCTGAGTATTTTAAATCTTGATTTTTTCTAAAAAAAAACATTTTTTTAAAAAGATTTTTATTGGGGAATTGGGGGAAGGGGAACAGACAAGTTGCTGCCTTTTTGTTCTTCAGTCTAGTTGTAGACGATGTTGCTTCACTGGCCCAAGTTGGCACCATCATTGTGCTCCTCCCGGGTGAGGCAGATCAGTCACTGGCTTCAGGAGGGCCTCCCTCGGCGGCTGCTGGCCGCTCACGCTGGCTGCTGGCTACACACGATAGCCCATGGCAACCCACTGCCACAGGGGCTGCAGCCTACGGCGTCGCCGGCGACTCACAGCAGCCCAGCTCCAGGTTGAGCT
>NW_017731387.1:2094482-2104315 GCF_001890085.2 Hipposideros armiger
CCCCCCATCTACTGCCCTCCCACCCCCGATATCATGCTTATCTATTACAATTCCATTGAATCCGTTCCCGCTCTCTACTTCATGTTCCCAATATATTTTAATTTGTTTCTGAGATCATGGACAAATGTTGAGAATGTGAAAGTTTTTTAAAATCACTTCTATAATTAAATTTATAAATTCTTCATTATGATTTTCTGTCTCTCACTTTAGTTTATAATCCAGTTCTCTCATTTTCCAGTTATCCCAACTGAACACTTTAATGAGCTTTATGGTGCCCCATTAACTACCAGATATGAGTCGAATATGCATTACTGTACATTATTCATGTCATAATTTGTTGCATGTGGGGTTTTGGACATTATTGAATTGGGGCAATTTTCTTCACTAACGACAGTAACAACTCAACAAAGCTTCCAGAGTGTCATTGAAAGCTCCCCAGGCTCCAGGTTCCCCATAAGAAAGACTTGTGCATCATCATCTCAGAGTCCTCTGAGTGGGGAATTTGGGAGTGGCTTAGCTGCAAAAGTCAGAGTCAGGTTCTTGAGTCAGGATGTGGGCCTTGGCAGCCATCATGGAAGTGGCTTCAAGAATGGCTCACTCATGGAGGGCGGCTTCCAGGACGGCTCACTCCTGTGGCTTTTGGCAGGAGCCTCAGTGCTAAGCACACAGGTCTCCATAGGATGCTTGAATGGGGGCCCACTGCCCCAGAGCCAGTGATCTGAGAGACAGCAGGAAGCCTCCACACCACTCGCGACCTGGTCACACACTTCACCTCAGCCATAGCTGGTCTCAGAGAGAGTCACTGATTCCAGCGCAGGCAAGGGGAGGGAGTCAGGCTCACTTTTAGGAGGGAGGGGTGTCGAAGACTCTGGAACTTTCTAAAGCCCTCGCATGTCACAAAGTGCCCCTCAATTCAACAGGGATTTATTACTAGGGATGTTTCTTTAGCTCCCTTTAAGTGTTTTCTGTCCAGACAACCATTTTTCTCTCTTTACCCATCACAGTTCATTGTAAAGGTGCCCACAGTTAAGTGGGATATTCCATGAATCAAAAATGCAGTGACACAAGTAATAGGCCAGGGTCCTCAGTGTTATATCAAGACCCAACTCCAACTGAATTTTGAAAGTATGATACCCTGGAAGATGTTGCTATTATTACCATGAAACAGACCTCCACGTGCAGAACAATCTGAGGAAAAGGGTTATTTATTTATACATTTATTTAGATAATATTGACATATAACATTGTATTAGTTTCAGGTGCAAAACGCATTGATTCAACATTCGTATATATTATGAACTGATCACAAAACAAGTCTTACTTACATCATCTGATTTTATAACTTTTCTTATCCTACAAATCCTAGTGCAATGAGAGTAATTATGTTAATAAGAAAACATTATTCATCAATGAAATAGTTTGTCTCTCATTTGATATTTTATTAAGGCAAAACATTATTCACACTGTTTTTTTGCTTGTTTTTGTTGTCAGTTAAACCTTGTGATTTTCCAGAAATAAAACATGGCAGCCTATATAATGAAGATGGATATAAATCATACTTTCCAGCAGCTTTAGAAGACTGGTTTTACTATTCCTGTAATGAGAACTATGTGACTCGTTCAGGAAGCTACTGGGATTACATTACTTGCACACGACACGGATGGACACCAGCAGTACAGTGCCGCAGTACGTACTCCTCTTTGTAATATGTGTGTGGAAATATGTCTAAGAGTGGAGAGAGGAAAGCACACAGCAGAGCACAGGTAAGCCTCATGTGATGAAAATAAGGTCAAGGGCTGAGCTTCATGAACCAAGAACCAACACAGGTTCTGCTTTTATTCAGAGTGCTTCATTAATATAGCATAAGAGGTAAAAATAGAGACGTTACGAATTACCTGTTTCATTTACACACATTATGATTATGAAAACTACAGATAAATGATTTTGAATGTTGATTTTCTTTTTTTAAGAATCATCGTGTAGTAGTTTAGTTTTTCTTAAGCTATCTGTTATATTTAGATGGTTTTGCATTCTAATTTGAATGCTGTAAAGATAATTTATAATTTACTATCTTGAGCCAATTTATGAGTTTTCCATTTATGATTTTGTAATTCATAGGAAAATGTGTCTTCAATAATTTGGAAAATGGTGTTGCTCCAGAAAATAAAAAAGAATATTTACAGGGTGAATCTCTAAGAATTGACTGCCATCCTGGTTACAGTCTTCCCAATCAGCAGACCTCAGTGATATGTACGGAGGATGGCTGGTTTCCTGCTCCTGTATGCCATGTCAGTAAGTAAACTCGTCTGAGATCCCAGGATGTCTGTGATATTCTAATACTCGCCCATAATAATTGGCAGAATGTTCATGTCAGCTTCTTGTTCTGCCAGGACACCTGTTTGGTTTTATTCTTTCCAAGTGTGTGTGAGTGGATACACTGAACTCAGGACGCATGTACTGAAAAATAAATGAACCTACTGATAGACCTTAGTAAAAAAAACAGCACAAGAATGACAAACTGGGACTCTGTACTAATAACGTGACATTAGCCTGTGGCTCAGTCACAGTTTCTACTGTCCTCGGCACAAAGAGCACTGATATTTGACAGTCCCCAGGGACACAGCATCCCTGTGGGAGTCCAGGAATCTAGCAGAGAAGTTTCAGCAGCATCACAGTAAAACTGTCCAAGAGCAGAGGCCATGAAGAAGCGAGAGGGACAGTGCCACCACCTGAGTTACCCTCTCCTCAGTGCACATATTGGGGACTTGGGGTTGGAGACCACGAGGATTGCTGCTTTCATATTGTTTTGGAAGGCTAAATGGGTTACAGGTCAACTTGACCCCTTCAAGGCGATTCTCTAAACTCCCCTATGGCTGGTTTGGGAGCCTTTACTCCAGGACTAGTTTACTTAGAACGCTGTGAGTGAGGCCTCTGCCGGTCTCTCCACTAAGGATTGGTGTTAAAAGAGGTGGATCCACTTTGATCAAATCTGAATGTTTCCCAGGGTTGTGTGTTCTCTGGAAATCTTTGAATTTATGGGGTTCCTCCTCTGGCAGTTATCTGT
The DNA here is from genome assembly GCF_001890085.2 of Hipposideros armiger. NCBI lineage: Eukaryota > Metazoa > Chordata > Mammalia > Chiroptera > Hipposideridae > Hipposideros > Hipposideros armiger. Next base: position 2,097,547 of record NW_017731387.1, read on the forward strand.
TACCCATTCTCATGGGGTTTTGCCCTACACAATAGTGTGATATACTCAGGCAAAGAATCTAGTCATTTCTGTGCAGTTCTGTTGAGTTCTGTGTTTCATTCCATAGTGTCCTCCTCGGGTTCTAGTGATGTCCACGACTGTGAGGTCACTGACTTTGGTGTATTTTGTTCAGTATGATTGACATACCCTGGTATGAAAGGGTTTTGTCTTTCGGTGTGTAGTCTGGAAACTCCCCCACAAATAAAGGCACATTGCGGACAGAGCTCACATTTGCCTCTCTCCGTCCAGAATTTTTGTTAGGCCCTGAGTGTTTCCTCTGCCTCACTAGGTTATTTTCACATATTTAGTTCAGTGTCCTCATTGTTTATGGCTGGAACTTTCTGTTTCTCGACTCTTCTTGCCTGATATTTATCCATTTGGGAAATTTCTTAGTCAACCACCTTTTAACTGTGTACATTTCCTCTAGTGTTTGTTTCTATTTCAGTTCTCATATTTTTCTTTTTTGAAATTTTATTCTTTCAATTTTAATGGGGCATGTTTGACAAATAGAGATAGCATATATTTAAGGTATACAGCTTGCTATTTTCATATATGTATGTTGTGAAATGGTCACCACAATCAAGCTAATCACCATGCCTATCACCTCACATAGTTAACCTTTTCCTTTCCTTGTGGTGAGAACACATAAATTAAAGCATAACTTAGGAAAGAACCCATTGTAAGGAAAGCTCTGGCAAGCTGGAGGATTCCAGATCCATTAGACACAAAGATGCCTTGTGTTTCTTACGAGGGTTTCTGAGTATTTTAAATATTGCTTTGCTCCAAAAAATTTTTAATAAAGTATCTTGATTTAATATCTTTAGAAACTCCTAGCTTATCTTCTCTGACACACATTCTTCGGTGATTAGGTTTTTCCAGGTTTTTATTTACAAATGACTCCTCATTTTTTATATTATGTTGTTTGAGTCCTTATGAAAATGTTTATTGAATACAAGTTTATGTTTTCCTTATGCTCTCTTTGTTTTAGAAATGTATTCAAAATCAGAAATACAAATTCTAAATGGATTTGTTTCTGAATCTGAGCCTACATATCCCTTATACAAACAAGTACAATATAAGTGCAAACAAGTACACGTGACACAGATGGTGAAACCACAGGGTCGATTACATGTCAGCAACATGGATGGTTCACTCAGCCCATGTGCATTAGTAAATCATTAACAATGTTGGTGTTTATTAAAATCTTGGTGACTACTGTACAAAAATTTCCTTGATCTAAATTTTTTGAAGGACAGGGAGAGGGCTGAGGTGGTTCCATTTGAGGAGCTACAGAATGTTGAGACAGTGTATATATGTTTTTTCCCTGTTAAGGTTAATTGCTAGTAGGATAGAAAGTCAGTCCATCTTTCAGTTTAAGCTCTTTCCACTGTATCCTGTGACTTAGAAACTAGTTAGGAGCCTTTTGTGGCTTCCGGTGTAAACTTAATTATTTTTAGCTGAGACCTTTTGCCTGCTGTCCCTGTTTTTACGTGATCGGACTTTTATATCAGAGTATTTATGCCTAGACACAAAAGTTATGTTTTGGAGGGAAGGTATGGGTTCACAGGGCCTCATGCAGGAATAATGTCACCTGTGTAATTGATATGCAGGAATAATGTCACCCGTGCAATTCATATGTTTGATACTGAAGGCTGGGTGCTCTCTGGAAACTCATTTCCTCTAGAAAACCTACAGACACCCCGTTAGCGGGACAGAGAAGCGCTTCCAGACAGAGCCGATCGCGCTGTGCTGAACGAGGTTCCCGTCTCACAGATTCAAATTGTTGGACCAGACGCATCTCAGTGCTACCTCTTTGGATGGTCCCCTCATCCTCCAACATGGAAAAGTGAATATTTATCTGACAGTTGCTGAAACAAGTACTAGAATTGTGGTTCTCACATTGTTTTTCTCTCTTAGTTTCCTGTTGGCTTCCAGAGTGTCTATAATCTAGTGCATTACACCAGAGATGTACATGAGAACATGTGTTGGGTAGTAGAGAACTCTGATTCTCTCACTTAAGAATTAATCTTCCATTGTTTTTTGAAATCTGTATTGAAAGTAACATAGATACACATGTTGTGTGTGACAGTGGACAGACTGCTTTCATTATTTTTTTTTTACGGTATATAACTCTTCAGCACAAAATAGCACCAACTGTCAGAGCACTTTAAAGTGGTGCTTAATTTATATACAGACTTATGCTAAAGTGTATTATTCCCAGAATCAGGTTGTTTTCGTTGTATCACACATGATATGGCTTTAGCAGTACAATTCTCACTTTCATTTTCCTTTAGAATACTGTGGTATGCCGGTGTTCGCGAATGCCACAGCTGTCATTACTGGCTCACGGTTAGTAATCAATGACACATTAGACTATAAATGCTTGGATGGATATGAAAACCGAGATGGAAACAAAATAGGGTCCATGGTATGTGATGAGGACGGCTGGACCCACTTGCCTACATGCTACAGTAAGTATGTTTCTTCTGTCACTTCCTTGGTCAAGAGTTGAAAAGCACATATGTATGTCGTCCTGGTTGGAGTGTGCTTTATCTGGGACATTTTTAAGACCCAAGATTTAAAATGCAAGATAGGGTTCCGCTATGAAGCTTTATTTAGATAGTTTCCCATAAAAGTATTGAGTTTTTCCTCAATGCATAAAATGCTGTTTTTCAGAATCTACAGAAAAGTGTGAACGTCCTCCATCCATTAGCAATGGAGACATCACCTCCTTCCCATTTGCAGTGTATCTTCCGGGCTCAAGAGTTAAATATCAATGCCAAGCCTACTACGAACTCCAGGGTTCTAAATACGTAACATGTAATGAAGGAAAGTGGTCAGAACCACCAAGGTGTATAGGTAAGCTCTTCATATTCTTCTGCACCCTGAGAAAACAATCTTTGCTACGTGCCCATGTCATCTCCAGTTGTTGTGGATTCACTCCAGAAGTCTGTTCACCCACTGCTATTCTGCTGAATGCTTGACATTCAAACATGATGTGCAAGGTGATAAGCTTGGGAAATTCCTGTGTGGACAAGGGCAGTTTCCTTAAAACAGGAGCGTTCACATACTCAATGCTGATATATTAGCTGCCTCCACTGTGGACCAAACCTTAATCCTTATCTCCCACTTATGTGGCCCTTTCTATATGAGATCCAGGGAAAACCTGGGCTCCAAATCCTGGAAGTGACAGGACCAGAGAGCAAAGTAATACACCCAAGTCAGAATAGTCCAGAAATAGCCCCAAGCTAGATTTCATAGGAAAAATATATGTTACATTTCAAAGGTAACTTCTACATCTCAAGTTATATTGAGGAGATGGTGAAGTTTAAGATTGTGTGAAGCACAAGCGTTACCTTTTCTGAGCTTTAAGAATATGAATCGATTATCATTATTGAGGACATAAAATCAGTTCTACCACAGAGTAAGACTTTAGTCTCTGAGTTGAAAAAAGCATTGAGCATTCAGGAAGGTAAATTTGTGCTTGCACTAGTAAACTTGAGAGAGAAAGTTCTGGAACATATGTTTTTAGAGAGGTCTCTAGAGCTCACATGATACATATTTTTGGATACAAACAAAATTTGAAGGACTGAGAATCTCTTGAAAACAGACATACACACACACATATATAATATATATATATATAAAGCCTCATCAGGTAAGAGTAAACAGGATGTATTAGAACATAATTTTGAGCCATTTCTAAGGCCTACCAATGTTACTGAGGACCAGACTAGAATGTAAAACACTTCGGTCAAGAGAAGAGTAAGAGGAGTCAAATTCAAAATTTTTAGCATGGAAGAATTTCTACAATGCTATAGTAGCTTGTCTATACAAAATAAGCAAGGCCTTAAACAGTATTATAATATATGAAATGTTGTTTACAGTTGCATTATAATAGCAGTAAACTAGAAGTTCCCTCTTGTCTTTAAAAAATAATAAAGCTTCTAAACAAGGTAATATTTATACTGAATTTACAGTAGAGGACAGTGAGATAGTGAGATAGAGGAATTTGTTAATAATCAAGCTGGCATTCAAAACCCCACTCTGTGTGTATGTATGTGAATGACCTATGCAGCCTTTTCTTCCATAGAGAATAAAGGTGATAGATGATAGCTAGGTAGGTAGGTGCGTAGGTAGGTAGGGAGATAAGCAGATAGATGATAGATAGATAGATAGATAGATAGATAGATAGATAGATAGATAGATAATACATAGATAATACATAGATGGATATATATGTTATAGACAGTTGCGTTTTCATTGAACGCTGTTTATTAGAAATACCTGGTTTTCTGTCGTTCTCCTTCCACGCTGTGGGCCTAAGAGGAAAATATAAACATAGATTTACACTAGCAGAATGTGAATAAATGTGGACTGTTTGTAGTCACTGCTGGTTGAACAGGAAATGGAGAATGGAAAACCATGACACAGTAGAACATGTTCGCGTGTCTCTTCTTGATCTGAAGTCACTGGTTGCTTGTTTATGTCGGAGATGAAAAGGGAGACGCTAGGGTCACGTTCATCATCCCCACCTAATAAGCTCCGTGACCTTGGAAAGGTGTTACTGAACTTCCCTTCACCTCAGCGTCCTGGCGTGTGAACTGTAATGGAAGGAGCTGTACGATTTCACAGAGCTTGTACTTGAAAATTGCGAACAAGAGCTCTGCGCACAATTAATGTCTAGTAGCTATTTAGCTTATTTCATAATCTCATTTTATTCTAAAGTATTCATTAGGTTGAAGTTTTCTTAGTCCTGAAAAGGGAAGATTATTGTTTTTATTTATGTTTGTCTTTCAGATCCATGTGTAATATCTGAACAAAACATGAATAGAAATAACATACAATTAAAAGGGAAAGATGACACAACGTACTATGTAAAAACCGGGGATCTCATTGAATTTGTGTGTAAATCGGGACACACTGCAGCTACATCACAGCAATCGTTTCAAGTAGTGTGTGGAGAAGGGACACTGGAGTACCCCAGATGTGAATAAAGAAGCAGTTACCCCACATATCCGGCCTCTTCCATCTACTGCGCTTACTGTCTGAGCTGCTAAGAAAGCTTCTGATAGCATGCTGCTATGTCCTACTTTACTTCAAAGAAAATACAAATAATACGGTAGTCTCAATTTTCAACTTATCTTCCCACAAATGTGTCAAAAAAAACTATACCATCCCTTACACTTGTACTAAGATGATAGTTATTTTCCAGTCCCAGGTATTAGACTACTTACCAATATATTAATAAACACACAAATATGCTAATTATGTGCTTTCTGCATATTTAACAAAGTGTGTAAACATTCAAACAAAATAAGTGAGCCTAGATTTATTGGGGGAAATGATTCAATCATAAAATTAGATATTAAAATAGAAAGTGAAAACAATAGCATTACAAATTTTCTGGATGAATCTCTGGATGAAGAAATGACATTGTGAGGAATAAAGGGAAGTTTCATTCTTTATCTTATTTCCCCTTGTAGTTTGAACTGGCTTACAACATCGAAGAGTTTCTCTTCCATTTGACAACAATAGTAAATCATGTTAAAAGTGTAAATCTTAAAATGTCCGGTCATAGAAAAATTTACTTGATGCTAAGTAAATATAGCAACTGAGTGTTTATTTTCTCATATGTTATTTAGAAAGCATATAAAACTCAATTAAAATCCCTGTCAAACTGAAACGTCATCAAATAACTACTCTCTCATTCATACTTGAGAAGAAGTCTATCAGGCTAACTACCTCTCAGTTTGGGTTAGACTTTCTGTATATTTCTCATTTGCTCCATTTTTCCTCCAAAAGAATCATGCTGACTGTCCATGAATTCCGTTTTAATGTGTAATGTTCTCCAGTGTTTTCATCTTTCTCTTTTATGAAGAAATAGATATCTATGAATTCTGCACTTGCTATTGAAAATTAAAGTGTCTCCCACAGACCCGGCAGCGCCTTCCCTTCTAATCTTCGGATTAGCCAGTTAGTGATTCATCTTAGTTAACGTCCCTGTACCAACAGGACGGCCTGTCATTTGAGCAAACTTTGCTTTCACCTCCAACGCAATGACAGTGCTCTCACAACGTAAAGTTCTCTGAAAACACAGTGGCGGCTATCTAACCTTCTCCTCAACACCTCACACATGTGATGGAAGTGATAATGCAATGAAACAGCTCACACTTCGCCAGATTGCCCAGGTGGACGTGCTTCTGCGTCAAGCAATCTTCACATCTGCTGTCGTCTCATTCACCCTTTCCATGACTTTCTCAAACTTTCTCTGCTCTCCTCAGTCCTTGACCTTCTCTTCCTATTGTCCTTCCACATTCTGAGCAGGTGATGTCCCCTCCTGGACAAGGAAATAAGAGCCATATGACATGAACCACCTCATTCCAGCCACAGGAGCAGCCCGTCTCCCAGACGAGAGGCACCTTCCGCTTGTGCCTGGGCGGCCACCTGTTCTCAACTTTCAAGGAACCCTCTGCAATCATTGTACAATATCTTCCCCACATCCCCCTCCTGTCTTTCTTTACGGACTCATGCCCATTTAACTTGAACATGCTCAATTTCACCCTTTTTATGCAAAAGATCTCCTTTATTCTTCTCTCCCTGTCTTTTAAAAAATTACTATAGCATCTCATTTCAACCAGTGACTTCCCAAAAGTCTCTCCTACATTTAATAAAGTAAATCCTCTATATAATATAGACTTCTTATTCCTAATGTGTTTGTTATTTTACA
>NW_017731387.1:2107687-2109050 GCF_001890085.2 Hipposideros armiger
CCTAGAAAGCAATATTTTACATTTAACATTTATCATTGGTAAAGCTCCTCACACACATACATAATAAAGTATGTACTTTTTATTGTCAACTGAATTTAAACATTTCTTATTATCTTTTTTATATAAATTTAGGCCACTTAATTTTTATAATATTTTTATTTTTCAATTACAGTTGACAAACAATGTTCCATTAGTTTCAGGTGTACAACATAGTGGTCAGACATTTATATACCTTACGAGGTGATCACCCTGATAAGTCTAGTACCCATCTGATGCCGTACATAGCTATTACAATGTTATAATATTCCTTTGCTTTTGTAGTTTAAAAGGCTAATATTTTTAATTAAATGACTATTTTATTTTAGGTTAGAGGAAGTTTATCATGCCATAACCTATTTGTAAAAGTCACAGTGTAACAAGTTAATTGCACCTGTAGTGACCAGTTCCATTACTTTTAAATGCAACTCTCACTAGCAAAGTTAAAAAATGAGGCAAATCTGTAGGCTTGAAATGAGAGCTGAGTGCTATTTTCTCAGAGTTATCTCAATTTAGGTAATTATGTAGGTAGCTGTCTCAATTCTCTGCTTGAAAAATTAGCATTAGCTATAACATGCCTAAATCTAAAGTACATTTACAGTAACTACAAACGTGTTTTTATTTGCTCAACAAAATATAAAAAAATGGTGGCAAGGAAAGCTATTAATATACTCTATCAAGGAAAGAATTTGATTATTTTTCTTCCCGAATGACATTTTGAGGACAATACTAGCAGAGACATTGAGGACTATACTAGGGAGAAATTTCAGTTAGGAAATAGGCAACACAAAAAGTAATAAGTCACAAATATGCCCCTGAAATGCACACTTAAAAATGGTTAAAATGGTAAAATTTTGTTGTTCATATTTTAACACAGTTTTAAAAGTAGTGGGGTAAGAACTAATGTAGTCCTAGACCCTAAGTTTTTTGGGGATTTTCTGCTTAAAGAAATAATAAGGGAAACACTTAGGGGGGAAAAAAAGATTTCTACGAAATCATTATTTCCATGCTATAAAACATTGTGTGAAAAATCACATAAAAATACAAACATAATGGTAAAAGAAATTCAATGTGTTCTGTTTTGTAAGAGAAATAAGTTCTAGGGAACAAATGTACAGTATGGTGACTAGAGTTAACAATATTGTTTCACAAACTTGAAAGTTAACCAAGAGAGTAGCTATCAAATGCTCTCATTTAAACAACAACAAAAGACGGTAATTATGTGAGGTGGAGGCTATGCTATGTAACCTTATTGTGGTAATAATCATTTCACAATACCATATACATGAAATCAAATCATCATGGGACACTGTGATCTTACATAATG
>NW_017731387.1:2110835-2118184 GCF_001890085.2 Hipposideros armiger
CTGTAATTTTGCTACTGTTATGAATCGTAATGTAAATATCTTTTTGTTTTCCGATGGTCTTAGGTGACCCCTGTGAAAGGGTCGTACGACCCCCAAAGGGGTCGCGACCCACAGGTTGAGAACCGCTGCTTTCGGGGAAGCTGATGTGGGGTGTTGCTAACCAGTGCACTTCGGAGGGTCCGTCCATTTTCCATTATCACAGCGTATTTCTTCCGGTCCCTGTATCTCAAAATTCAGTTCACATTCTATACGAACGGTTTCTCCATGACGATAAGTTGTTGAGTATGTTTGAATTTTGGAGTTCAGAGGCAGAGGCGGAGGAGGACACCGATTTCTTCTTCCTTGTGGAAAAGCATCAGCATGTTTTGTCACATAATTACAAAAAAAGAATGCCTAAGATTGGATAAGCACATCCTTTGTGCCAAGTACCATAAGGAGGAGAGCAGACAGACTCTAGGGTCACCGCCTTAACCCCCACCTCCTCGTGGCATACCCGTCCCCAGGAGCAGGCAGTGGGACTCGCTTCTAACCAGCAGAACACAGCACTGGGGGGGCACGTGAGCTCCTGAGGTCGTGTACATCTGCTTCCTCTTCTGTAGTCTGATCGCCCTCTGCCCCCTTTTAGAAGGATGCTCGTGATTACATTTAGGGCCCAGGAGAATAATCCCAGGTGTTACTCCCAGCTCAAGATCCTTACGAACATCTGCAAAGTCCCTTGGCTATATAAGAGATCACTCACTGGCTCTAGGAATTAGGACACAGATTTTTAGGGGGTGGGGAGGCATTATTCACCCTACAACACTGCCCATCCCGCAGCTAATGACTATTTACTAGAGTAAATAACAGGCCCGTTGGCATGCTGCCTGACTTGAATGGTGGTGAGGAGGGGCATGTGGGACAGGAAGCAAGTGGGTCTGCCTCTGAGTGTTGAAGTAATACACTACAGACAGCTCGCTAACAATCTTCCTCTCTACTGTACACCAAGGTTGCTAGCAGCACTGGACATTTTTCAAACAAACAAATTAATTAATTACAAACATGAAAGGTATCGTCCGATGCATTTGCAGATTTACGGTGCTGTCCCACTGCTGGGCTCCCCGTTTCGCTCCTCTCAGCACCTGTCCCCTACTTTTCCCCTGCCTGTCAATGATGACACTGTTTTCTATATTACAGAGAAAACCGAGGCTGTCAAGCCCTTGGCTTCCCCTCATGCCTCCCAATCCTCAAACTCTGATTTATCTTTGAAGGCCCAGTTCGGATATTCTCCATCATCTCCGTAAATGTTCTCCCACATCACACTCATCTTTAATGTTTGTTCAAATCCTTCATCCCTGGTTTTTTTATACCATCTGTCACCTTGTATCAATTACTTTTCCACTTTCCATATCTGTCTCCTCTGGGAGACTAGGCCCCCCTCACATCACTTTGTAGGTGTGATTAAATGACTATTGAGTCAATGTCTCCTAACAGGGAGTCATGCCACCTGCTTGAACACATCCAGTGACAAAACTTAACCACAGTCGTTAGATGCATTGTAAGATGGCTCTTCCTAGACAACCTCATTTCTCATCTTCACACTGGGTAACTTTCTGTTGCTTCTCCTGCTCTTTACCCCACAATTTTGAAGACTGTATTCTCACATCGGGAAATAAGTAACCACGTAAGAGTGTTCCCTTGCAAAGCCTCTAGCTTCAGGTACTTGGATCCAGTAGTTACCAACAATATGTTTATTCATTACAATAAGAGATTTAAAGTTTATACTAAGAGATTTTCTTAAATAAGCTTAAAAGATATATCCATTCTACAATCTAATATAAAATTTAAGATTTCTTCAGATTAGCTGTATTAAAGTTTGCTGAAAACAGCACTGATTTAAAAGACAATATTTATTTTAAAAAGTAGCACTCCAAGGGCCGGCCGAGTGGCTCAGTTGGTTAAGAGCTCGCTCAAGAGTGCGAGCTCTGAGCAACATGGTCACTGGTTTGATTCCCAGCCGGAGCTGAGCTGCTGCTGAGCTGCCGCTGAGCTGCCAACAGGTGGCAGAATGACTCAGCTAAAATAAACAAATAGTAGCACTCTGGACAAGAATTAGATACCATCAGAGACATGACATTTTATTTGCATTTTGCATGTGTAAAATTTTATAACTTACCTTCACATACAGGAGATTCTGGGTACCAGCCAAAGTTGTAGCACTGGATTAAATCAGCCCCACTTAGATAATAGTTTTCATGACAAAAAAACTGAACTACATCTCCTTCTTCATAGGTTTGCTTTACAGGATGAAAATAACCATTTTCTATTAATCTTAAAGAAGAGCATTTTAATTCTAAAAACGAAAGAACAAACAAAAATACAAGGAAGTGTTACGTTGTTTCCTGCTAGAAAAAGATTCATCTACCACTTACATGTCACATCTGGAATACAAATTAGTAAATCTGCCATACTTCAATACTTCAATATACATATTAAAAGCTTGTCAATTAAGATATTTACTAAATATCATTAGGCTTCTTTTAAATAACTGAGCTAAAAGAAATTCTTTCTTATTTGAGAGTGTTCAATGATCCAAACCTACTATCCACACAGTTAAAACCGGAAGCAAAAGAAAAGGATGAAAAGGGAACATATTAGCATGACAAGTTATATACGCTTCTATCTGAGAGGAAATGTTCCGAGTGAAAGCAGATTGTCTTCAAAATGAGAACCTACTGGTGCATTTTGGCGTGACAGTCCACCCGTAGGTGTGACATTCTACCTCCTCCGTCTTCTGTCCACCAGCCGTGTAGTAGCCAGGAGCACATTCATACCTCACTTTGCCCTTCACGTTGAACGTTCTCTGTGTTGTGGAATAATTTCCGTGATATAATTCCGGAGCCAAACATGTCTCTAGCAGAAATGAAAGTTGCTTATTGTATGAACTTCATCACTAAACTTGGAACAGTGCATAGAAATCTCAAAATGTATTTCCATCGGGTCTTAAGATATATAACCAAATCAACCTTTGGCAAAAATGCAAAATAGACGGAGTTAGCTTTGGCCCCTCCATTTTTTTTCTTCACACACCACACGTCCTACCTCCAGCAGTCTTCTAGCCTTAAAATTTTAGTGTATTTGACCAAAGGCCGCAATTCAACTGAAGGCCTATGCAGTAACAATTTTTGGATTATGTGCCATCTGTGGATTTCTATAATTTAAACCACTAACAAAGCATGTGTATTCAAATTATTGGATAATTTTTAAGTATCTCTAATATTGGTTTACAGTATAAAATAATGTGCATCATCTCAATGTCTTCTCTAAAAAAAATAGTAATTTATGTATGTTGCAAAAAACAGGTCTATTAAGTTTTTTCATTCCACTCCAATTCCTTTTTATGGTTATTATTGTTACTATAAACTGCTGGACTAGGTGTGTTGTGGGAGTTGGGAACCCTTGGATTAAGAAAACACCTAGCATTTGAGAAAAAACATATAATAATTTCCTGCTTTTGCAGTCCTAGTAAAATATGATTCTATTAAATATATAATTAAATAATACATGATATATATGAAATAATCAGTATATGACAGTAGGAAGCCCATGACCCCTTAGGGTTAGTTTGGGAAATAATTCTTAAGCACATACCATACTCCTTCCTGCAGGCTGGTTGAGAAGACCATCCATCGGCGAGACACTGAACCACCTCTTCATCCTGCCCCCCGGTGGTTTTGTATCCTGAAGCACAGCTGTAACGCATGGTCTCTTGAATTTTGTACAATAATTTTACGTCAGCGATGACACCGTTCATGAGGTCAGGCTTAGTGCATTTTTCTATGGGAGAAAAAAATGTTTCTTTGCGTACCTTGATGAAATTAAGGTTGTCATTTTACTGAGTAGCAAGACTAAGGCAAAAGTTTAACACTATTATTGAAATTTTAAGTAGAGTGTTCACGCCACAATTGCTTTGATTATGCTTAATTTTGGAAATATCCTGCATGTTCTGTTTCAAATTTACTTAACCATTGATTCAATTTGACACTGACAGCCTTTGTATTTACTAGTTTCAGTTCTTCTAGTCATTCCTAACTCCTACCACACCTACTTTTAGAAAATATACCCAGAGCTCTTCCACTCACCATCATTAAATGGAAAGCAGAAGGGATTTTTTGGATTTACTTCCTACTATTTTAAGCCTACAGTGTTTGACAATTTTTAACATCATTAACAAAAAGCACATTTGTACTTGACGGATCCTTAACTAATTCTGCAGACATCAAGCATTTGTCTGGCCCAAGGATCTGTACAAGTTTCTCATTAATTAAAGTGACTCAATTGCATCTCTGTTCCTTGCAAGGTGATGAACAATTTCAGGAATTATCTGTATTCTCTTCACAGGAAATTATTAATGACCACTAATGCAAATAAAGTTTCAATGAGAAACATTATTTACAGAATATGCCTACGTTTTGTAAAAAGGACAGTGGGCCACTCATTTAGTTTTTGTCTGCCAAAAGGATTAACCACCTGCCATATTTTACTGGACCCTGATACTTACAAACTAATTTCCTTGGGTATCTTAGATATTATACTGACACATTCCACCGACTTACTGAAGCACCTCAGTCCCGGATTCCAGCCTGTTCTTGTGCATGTGGTTTTGTCCTCTTGTTTCCCAGTCTCAGTTGTATAACCAGCCAAACAGGAAAATGACAATTTCTGGTCTATGCTCATTGGAAAGTAAAAACTTTCAAAAGTGTAGTAGTATGGGGCAATTCTTCCATTTTCCACATTCGGAAGACCACACGGTTTCTCTGAAATGAGTAAATATCAAGCTGAAAACTGAAGTGTTTGCAAACACTTTACCTAGTACTTATTTTTATTACCTAAAATTTTAAAATACTTCTGTGGCAATCCTTTTCAATCAGAATTAAGCTGCAAGCAATCCCAGCACTCAAAAGTCAGATTAAAACCGGGGAGGCCACTTCCTCAGGGAAGTTTTCTCTAACATTATAAAATAGCACTTTCTCCTAGACATATCATGCAAGCCACAAATGTAATTTTAAAATTTCTAGTAGCCACATTCATGAAAGGAACAATTGAAGTTAATTTTAATAATAGGCTTTACTCACCCCAATATATTAAAAATATTTTCCATTCTTTCTTCTCACTAAGTCAGTATTCCACTGTGATTTTACACTTAACAGCAAATCCCAATTTGGATTACCCACATTTCAACAGCCATATACGGCTAGGCCGCCATATTGGACAGGGAGTTCTAAAACAGATGGAAGTCCTGAAAACATGCAAACCCAAGGAGGTGGGGACAGCACGGGAATGAGATCATGGTCCCTGTCTTCAGGCAGCTTTTTTGTTTGTGTGAAAGAAGATTATAGCCATATAACAATTCGAAGTTTTGCTAGAATATTGCAATGTCTTCCTGGTGTATGTAATAGACTATATCAGCTGGTTTTTCCCTATTTAGACAAAAATAAAACCAAAGAAAACTGTTCATGCATGTATTACCTTATTGTAGAATTATGTACACATGGGATGTATGCTATTTATTTTACTTTCATGATTTTAATTGCAGACCTCTTTTTAGTGGGAAATTTATAGTAAACTATTTGACTAAAAGGCAATTATAATGCATAGGACATTCTGTTTTGACAGATTCCCTAAGGCATTTATTTTAGAAAAGTCTTATTGCTGTGGTTTCCTGCTTTCCATACTCAGTCTTGCTGGCACTTAATGACCTGCCTGGTTTCTTATCCCTACAGCCTACTATCACTATTAACGAGTCATGCCCGCCTCTCTCTCACACTCAAGCCACACATTCGGCAGCCTGGCTATAAACATTTCTAGTGGTCATGGAGCCGACAGGCACTGGTTTGTCTAAACAGTCCTGATTGACACCTGTTGTCCCACATAATTATTAATAAAGTCCTTTTCACTCTCAAAAGTCTCCTTGTTCACAGAATCAATTATATGGTTCTCCTACAAATCACTGCTGAATGGCTTCAACCAGTGAATAAATTAGGGTTAAAAAAAGTGTCAAGAGTCAAAAATCTTTCTAATGCTCTCTGGTCTACCTTTTTCAAATTTCCCACATTAAGCTCTCACTTTATGAACAGAGAATAACAATTGTCCAAGATTTGAAGTGTCAGGAATAGATTCTAGTATGAAATAGAAATTCTAAATGGCGGTACTCTGAGCCTGAAAACGCTTTAAAGTATTTAGATTGTGATCTCCTGGGCCTCGAAACCTAGAAATACAAAGAGTTTTACATCTTGTTCTGTTTTTCTGAGTTATACTGCCATAAGACTAGTTTACTAGTTTTGCCCACAGGAAAAATATCTAAATATTTTAACAAACTATATTTCCAAGAAGTTTGTTGTTTTTAATAAAATCGAAACATAAAAATGAAAGGCCATATTAAAAGCTCAAGTTAAATGAATGTTAAAATTTCCCTTTAGAAGTTTTAGAGAATAAGGAATATTAAGAATTAATTTTACCTTCTGCGTAGAGTTCTCCTGGGATGATTAATATGATAATAAAAGCCAAGGCGTTCGACCTCATGTTCAATGGTGTGCTTAATAAAGATTTGAACAATTCTGAAGCCCTAGGGACTCATTAAGTACACAATACTTCTGCTGAAGAAAAAGTTAATTATTTACAACATCTATTTAAGTCCCTTTGTCACAAGTCTTATATTTCAATTAAAATATTTTCAAATAATACTAAAATAACACAACTCGGTTAATTGACAATATTTTTCACACCAGAATCCAACAAGAACATGAGAACCAATAATGGCAACAATAGCAGTAGCATAAATAATTAACTCACACTGTGACAAAGAACTGAGTAATTTTTCAACTTAATCCCTTCCTGTAAGTCCACAGAGTAAAGTTCACCATGGCCATCGATTTCTTTCCTGCCTTTGATCCAATGAAGAGATGAACTTAGGAACACGAGGTAACGGACACCTGATGTTAAAATATGCTGTTGTCTAGACCGCACTGCTTAAGGAGAAACATGACCTTAATCAGCTTAAACAATGATAGAATAATATTACAATCGTAACATCTAACGTCTAGAGAGTTTGTATTCCGTGGCAGGTGATAAGTAAGCATGGCACTGGATTACCAACATTTTGAGTGTCCCCGGCGTGCCACGTTGGGCTTTGTGTATATAGCAATGAAAAAATAGACTAAAATTACTGCCCTTGGAGTTTAATACATTCGAATGGGTTTTCAACTACAGAATAATGCTGTGACATGGAAGCTATTATGATTCCAGTGTTGCAACTTTTCATTAAAATACCACACATGAAAAGTGCACATCACATAAGGGTACAGGTCAGTGGA
>NW_017731387.1:2119744-2125152 GCF_001890085.2 Hipposideros armiger
ATTTCTGCGATGTCTAGTACTGCATGCGTCATTTTGCACATGTGAATTTAAGTGATTATAATACAGGTAAATATTGCTCAAGTTTTCTAATGGAAATTATGGCAATTCACTCTCCAAATAGTACCAGAGGGCGTTTTCCCAATCCCAATACAGTGTTATTAAATAATCTATGGTTGCAATTTGATAAGTAGAAACATCATCACAGTATAGTTTAATTTACATTTCTCTGACTACGATTGAGATAGAAAACTTTTACATGGATTTGAAAGCCATTTTAATATTATTTCTGTGCATTCTCTTTGCTCATTTTTCAATCAAACTGTTGGTCTTTACCTTGTGGTCTTGTATGAACTTTTCATATACTGTTAAGGAAAATGAAATAGGTCTGTGATTTTATTAATCTTTTTCCTGGTATGCTATGTATCTCTTAAATTTTTTATGGTGGATTTCGCAAGTTAATTGATCTTTTCTTTCCTATTTTTGGATTTGTGTTATAGTTACAATCAATCCAAAGTTGTTTTTTAAAAAACAATATTGACACAGTGTCTATGGCACTTCTTTGGTTTAATTCTTAATTGATGAATATAAATCACTGTGAATGGTGTCAGTTAAGTAAACAAGCTTGCTTATTCCCAGAGAGCTGCCAATTATTTATCAACTAATTAATTTATTGTCACTGATCTGAATTTCCACTTTTCTCATACACTAGATTCCGGTATATACTTTAGGTCTGTTTTTAGATTCTCTATTCTGTTTCATTATTTACTCTCATCATAACTTCAGCACCAGACTTAGCTACACTAGTCATAGAATATATGTGCGCATATGAGACTAGTCCTCCCATTTTAGTCTTCTTTTTCAGAAATTTCGTCTAGTTTTACCTGTGTTTTACTGTTGATGAACTACAGGCTTGAAGTAAAGGCTTTGGAGTCACTCAGTTTTTATTTATAATCTCAGTATCCAACATCTGTTAGAAAAATACCTCAATTTATCTATAAAACAGAGATAATAAATTATTCTATTCCCTTTAGGAATATGATATTCAAACCTAACATACTATTTTAAGATAACAGACATGAAAAACAGTGTTATAATAATTTCATGACATATCAATTTCTTACGTGCATAAAGCTATTAAATAATAAAACAATGAAGAATATAAAAAAAAAAGTTTATTTAGTACATGTATTTCTTCAATTTTAATACAAAGTCAAATTTTAGAAGTTCTACAAAAAAAGCCAAAACACTTGACACATTCATGATTGGCTTTACTGTATCTTTTCCCTGTACACACTGAAAACGTTTATATTTACTAATAAGGAATGCCGAGCGTATCCATCACCATTCGAATCGCTTGCAGGGGACTTGTGATTTCCATGTTGTCCTTTCTCAACACCCAACCTGGTTTCAGTCTGTGAAAAGAATGAAACCTCCCATTGAAATCAAGTTCTCCTAAAGGGCTACCCTCACCCATCTTACCTAACCACGTGAGGCTACTTCTGAGCACACCACTTCCCTGACAACTGTCTTAATTCCAGACTGTTCTCTCCAGCTTCCTGGGAGATGATCCAGCTCCCTGGAGCTTATGCCATTTGGCTGTACCCTGCTGTACTTGGAGTACTTGGAAGGTGACCATAGTGATATTCAGCAATGAGGTATGTAGCACTTTTTCTAAGATGAGTTCGTGAACTTAATTGTCAGACCTCATATCTGACTGACTTCTGGGGAAACTGGGGTTAGCTTCAGGTTCAGGTTGTGACTTCTTTGTGTTCTCTTCCTCCAAGGTGATCACATTCGTCTCCAAGGCCTTCAGTGCTACCTAATGATTCCCTAACTGGTATCTCTGGACTGATTCTTCTGCCCCGAACCACAGACCTGATGTGCTAAAGCTAGCGTTCTTCCTCCATTATGTTACTGAGATCTTCTTCCTTAGATTCACCGGGTCCCACTCTTGTTCTTATGTTGTTTCTCCCTTGTCAAACGCAATGTGCTGCTTATAGTAGGTACTCAGTAAATGTTGAATGAATGAACGAACAGTGACACAAAGCTACAGAACACATGGACTGCTTACCTTGAAACCACCCTGGTTCGTACAGGTGTTTCTGGAATGAAGGGAGAGCTTATAGAAGAATTCTTATTTTGCTTATGAAGAGCCCTTTCAGTGCTCATTCTATGTTTACGAGCTGTAAGTTTGTGGAGACTATAAACGTGGTCAACAACTTTGGACCTATTTCGAACATCCTAAAAAAAAAAAGTATGTTGATTAAAACAAGAATTGAATGGTGCATTCCTTCCATGCTACCAAAATCAATCACAATAAATACACCCTATGTAGTCAATTTATGAGCTTTTAACAGTCAAAACCCAAGCTCTCCCAGTGCAGTGATGAGATTGGTTTAAATCACAAACTAATGTGTAAGACAAGAACGAAGAAGGCAAGTACCTAAGAATCGGACACGTAGTTTCACCTGAGTGAAAAGGCAAATATCAGCGTCAGTGCCCACTATAGTCGGTCACCAAGTCCCTCTTTCAAGTTTTCAGAGTCACACAGTCCTACGTCAAGTACANAGGTAAATGATGCTCTTTAACCTAAGATTATGCTCAATTCTAAACGTGCCCGTTATCATCATCCACTTTTATTTTTTTCTGTCTTGTTTCTGTTCATCTTGGATCTTAGCTAACCCATGCATGAAAATTCCCGTTTCCGCTGTCTCTTTAGAGCCTGCCTCTTACTCTGCTAATTTCTCTAGCATCTCTAATCGCTCTGCTTTCACGCGACACATATCCTCGGTACACGTGTTGGTGCGGAGTCCTCCAGAGCTGATTGAGAAAAGAGAAGGGTGTCAGGAAGGACAGCAGGCAGAGGGCGTGCCCTTCAGTGAAAGAAAAGAGCAGGGACCCGTCTCAGAAGGGTGGACGGCTCAGAATGGCCAGCAGTGAAAGTCACATCAGCAGGCGTGACCCAAAGTCAGGAGCAGAGGGCTCTACCCTAAGTCTGTGGGACGTAAAGGCAAAGGAAGTGGGTCATTCTGATGGCCAGTCACTCAACCCAACACGTCCTTATTCATCTCCAATGAAGTGTGTCCTCACTGCCGTCTAAAGCTCAGAAGCCATGGCATCACATAGATCAAACAAAAGTGTCTAGCAATGAGGCACATTCAAAATGATGTTTTTCTTTCCCAATTCTATATGTTGACTTCAGTTCTATAAAGAGCTCCCTACACACACACACACACACACACACACACACACAGCAGAGTTTCTATCTTTTTGAAGCAATGGTCTCTTGCTATAAGTATGCCAATGAAATGAAGAGAATGAAAATTGTTTACACAATAGGCTTAGCTACTGCTGTTCCATGTGCCACACGTACCAACACACTCGGGGGGAAGAGTCCATTTTCCATGCGTACAGGTGATTTCTTTTGGCCCGCGCAGATGATAGCCACTTTGACATGTAAATGCCACTTTATCCCCATTGTAATAAACCGTCGCATACAGGTTTGCTGCACCGTGGCCAACGGCAGGTGGCTCCTCACAGGCTGTCTTCTCCTTTTCCTCTGAAAAGGGACCATTTAAAGAGAAGATACCATTTAGCCACACATGCAGATTTCCCTTTAGGGCAGCGGTTCTCAGCCTTCCTAATGCCGCGACCCCTTAATACAGTTCCTCATGTTGTGGTGACCCCCAACCATCAAATTATTTTCGTTGCTACTCTATAACTGTAATTTTGCTACTGTTATGAATCGTAATGTAAATATCTTTTTGTTTTCCGATGNCAATATGACCAAAACACAATCAATCAAAAAATAGTTGTAGACACAGGTCTCTTCTCACCTTGGTCTTTGGACACATCGTGGATATTTGAACTGCCCTCTGTCACATCGCACTCTAAGTTCAGACCCAATAGTAGATAACCGAGCCATGGAAGTACCTCTCCTACAAAGAAACTCAATATACTCGCCATGGAAAATGTAGGGTCTATTGTCGAAATCCCATTTCAACCGTAAATTATTCTTTTCCATTTCTACAGGAGATAATGTGCAAGGCTCTGAAAAATTAAAGAAGAAGATTCTCTTGGCACATCTTGGTACTGCCAGGAAGCCTTGGGTTGCGATGACGACCTTCAAAATTCCAGGCATTAGAGACAAGTAAGTTAGATAGAATTAATGTTTAAGTCAGAAACTAGGTTTCAAAAAACCTGCCATTTTTTTCTGTGGTTCTTGGTAGACGCCTGACTAAATAGGCACGCGAACGAAATAATACCAATGTAGCACGTTAAGCATTCTGTGAGTGTTCTAGTAGCACACAGAGCACAGAAAGTGAAAAGATATGGTTTTATTTTATTAACTACAGTTATTCGTACGTACCCAAGCACAGTGGTGGTGTGGTCCACACTCCCTGTACACAATGGGACACTCTAGGTCCCTGTAGGAAATGGTGATCAAAACACCTGTATTCTACTGAGGAGCCGTTTTCATAGGTGCCGCCTGCTGACCCAATAATGACTCCATTTGTAATAAGTGGGGGAGATGCACACACGCCTTTAGATTCTGCAAAAATAATTTTTAAAATATGCAGTCAATGGCTATAATCGGTATCCAGTGCTTTCATCATTGCTACAGAAATACAGTGGTGTTTTATAGAAAAGCATTTATGACAGGTCTCAAATAATTTTTAAATATGGAAGCATTTCTGCAATAACCTCATATTATACACTTAGTATTGCAATTCAAATCTCATATTATAATATATGAATACACGTTTAAAATGAGCCATGCATTGAGAATCATGGTTTTGTTTTGCCCCTCTACCTAGCTGAGAGTGACAGTGTATGAGATTCCTCTAGAAGCCATGCTTTCTGTATATATGTTCTGTTCCTTTTTTCTTCTCTAAAGTCCTAGTCCGACGCCCCAGGAATAGACAAAACCTCATGCTCTACACCTCACGCCCTTTCCTGAAACAATGCTCTCCAGCAAACCCCGAGGAGAGCGATGTTCTGCAGACTTGGTGGTGCTCCCAGAGTGCTCTGAGTGCTCTGAGAGTTTGGCAATAGGGAGGAAACCTCCTTGGTCTCCCCCTTCATAAACTTAACTTACAGGACTCAAAAGATGTCGGCGAAGCCATCCGATTTAAGTGTATGTTTGACTAAACGTTGACCAGCTGATTCCCACTTTTAGAGATTAGAAGATGATGGTGGTGAACCGCTTTAGTCTTATACTTTGAACCCACGTGGCAACACTGATCACCTGAGAAATTGTGAGCGCGCACCATTGCTTTACCTGTTCTCAAACATACAGGATATTTCACTTCTCCTCTATTGCACTGCACAGATAATTCCGACGGCGGGGTGGATGGAGGCAGCGCAAAGCCCTGTTTACATACAAAATCTATTAGATCTCCGTGCAA
>NW_017731387.1:2127615-2130546 GCF_001890085.2 Hipposideros armiger
TTCTATGATCTTGCCAGAAGGTACTTGGAAATTGTTTTGTTAAATATCAAAAACTATACCCCATCATTTCACTGCGTAAGGGAAGCTAACCTGAATACAGATGACTGAATTAACATGCCTTTCAGCATTCTTCACAGCCATGTGACGTCGATACGCTCTTTGAATTCTAAGAGCGGACAGGTGGTAATAGGCAGCAGCTGTGAAGTGAAGGAGCCTAGTTCTGGCTCTCTGTTCTGAAATCTAAAGGAGAAAAAAAAAATTAACCACCAAATATGTGACTCTTAAGGCCTTCAATCAATGTTTACTTCTGTATATTCTCAATAGCAAATTATATAAATTAGTAATAATTAACTTTTAATTATTAAAATTCTTTACATGGTAACTGAATGTTTATAATCCTTTATTATACAATATTTCCAATTTTGTAATCCATAACTCAGGGTATAAAAGCAAATTTATATTTTGGGCACTTTACTAAAGAATAATAGCACTTAATTTAACCCAATAACAGCTAGTTAAGGCTTTAAATGTGCTAGTTGTAACAACAGAAGTATATGAATAGTAAGCTCAAAAAAGGTTACAGTATTCCAAGCAAAACTGTTGGAGGTGATGATATTAAATCAGACAAAAGTACTTGAATTGATTTCTCCAGTATTAGTCTAGCAAAGGTCCAGCGCAAGACTCTTGGAGCAGAAGTCTCCTCCAATTTATATTTAATGAAGAAAATACAAAATATTTCTCCAATTGAGCTTCAAATTTAATTAGTTTGTCTTTGCCAGAGTTTCATGTATTGGATGCCCAAAACATCACGAACATCCTAGGAAGGGCTCTGTCGGGCTGCAGACGTGGAAGTTGTCACAGGAATGGCAGCGACAACGCCTCAGAGCTGCTTGGTGGTAGCAGAAGGCCACTGGAACCACCATCTCCTGCACACATGGAGCCCTCCTCCCCTCAGAATTCTTCCAGTTCCTTTGTTAAGATTCATTACACAAGAGAAAGTTTACTGTGCATTTCTGGTGGGCATCTATGGGAAATAGGCCGATAGAACAAAACTCGACAGCAACTAGTAATCTGGGTACATGGCGCCACAGAAGCTGAGTTAAGTTCAAGGTAAAGGTTATATTTGTTCTGAAATTATTACCCCAAATCTAAAATTTCTTAACACCATTTAACATCAAATACCCGAATTTCCTAAGATGAGATATTCTACTTAAACGTACTTACTCTTTTTCTCACTAACCAACCCCGCACCAGTGCTTGTAGAGCAACTGTAGATTTTTTTAATTCAAAAAATGTTGTCCTTTCCGACTTCCCAGACGTCCCAGCTCGGACATCTCTCCGTACGGTCGCAGCAGCAGACTCCTGCCGACGGGGGAGCTGCCTTGCTTTACAGCCTCTAAAATGTGCTTGGACCGAACAAGCAGCTCGATGCCTCTAAAGGGAAAACATTGCAAGTGGCTGAATAGACAGAAATGATCATTTCAATCCGCTCGGGGTTCTTGAATTTCTCAATGTAGAGTGAAATGGCATCATTATGGTATGATAATTATAAAAAATTACATTTTTAGCTGAAGAATGTCATATTGCATANGAATAATAACCTTTAAAAATTTTATAAATGAAACTATGATAGTTTTATTTTCATTTTCAATTTTACTTCAGAGCCACACACACTCGTGTGCTGCAGTTTGCTGATCCCTGGTGGTTCTTCCGTCTCAAAAATCTGCCGACCCCTGGGCTAGAGTGATGTGAAAACAAAGCAACTGATTAGCACTCACAGAAGCTCGACTTGTTGTCTTCAGTAAAACAGCTAGCAAACAACAAGTTTTGGTGAAAATGCTTCCACTCTTGTCTGCAACCTTGTCACCAGGCTTTTCTCGGTACATCTGTAAAAGCTCCAACAGCGTATCTACACAATTTTCTACGTCGTACACTGCGGAAGTAGTTTTCTCATACTTGAAGAGAACAGAATGAGATTAAAAGTTACAGCAAACATGTATATTCTTAGAAACAACCCAACCAAAAAGAAAGCTTACAGCCAAATTTTTGGACCATCTGCTGCCAGGGCAAAAGACTTCGTCAGGTGACTGTGATATTACTATACTGTCATTTCTGAATCCATCTTATAGGCCCATCTGCATTTTAATTTTTTCCCTCTGAAACTACTTTAATTTTCCACAAAAGATGAATCAAATCTGCAGTCTCTGAAAGTGAACACCTTGAAGTCAATAAAACAAGCTTAAAGACAAGGCCATTTGAGTGAGAACCTTTCAGGAAAAAGATAACTTGTCTGTGACAGTTAATCATAGGGTAAGATAATGAAAAAGGCACATTTAATTAGTTGCCCCATTGCATGCTTCCTGAGTGGGAGGTGAGCTTGCTTTAAAATAAAATACATTTGATACTAATAAGTCTAAAATATATTTTTCATGCCTCAGTTTTTTAGTTGTATCACTGCATTCATGTTGAAATCTGCATGGTAACCAATAATGCTAATGATATGAAGATAAAAATCACAACAAAACAAGATTCAGTGAACATGTATTTGGCACTTTGAAGTGTCATGCGCATTGTGTTGACTCATTGATCCTCACACTAACCTCCTGGGGAAGGTGCTGAAAGTGAAGCAGAGAGAGGCTAAGTAACCTGCAGGCAGCTGCAGGGCTGGGATTCAGACCCACGCGAGCTGGAGTCAGAGGCTGGTTCTTAACCACTACTTCTCAGTAAGAAAATATGGGGTAAAGCGCTCTAAGTTGGGGCTGAGGGGTTGGGTGGGGAAGAGAAATCTGCCATCTCAATGCCACTGATTGCATGCATTAGAGTTCAGGACAGATAGAAGCTACCAGTCCAAACTCAAGAGACTTAAATCCCAATAGATAGAGTAAGGGTAACTAAGTGATAGCAGTATCATTATTACATTTTGCTAGACGT
>NW_017731387.1:2141887-2142764 GCF_001890085.2 Hipposideros armiger
CTTGCTGACCCTCGAGGTTTTCCCCAGTAGATATAGTAGCCTGGATGAGAGCAGCAGCCCTGTGCATCTCTCGTATCTTTCTCCTTACTATCCATCTTCTGCACGATGACTGGATTTTAATGACGGCCCTTTGTAACCGTAGAAATTGTAAGTGATGCTTTGCACAAACATTTGCACGATATTGTCTCTGAGCCCAAAGAGCAGTTTTCCTGAGAGACAGGAATCTTCTTCTCATCATCAGAGTTCTGAATCTCCTCTGAATAAGTGTCGCTGCTAAATGCATAACTTTTAAATGTCTTCTAGCTTTCATCCCTCTAAAAACAGCCTGAATGCAGATGACAGAACGCCTTAATTTGTTATACCTTTGAAACTGGACGTTTCTTGCCTTCATGGCCCGGTACCTTTGCTGTAGTGTCTTTGTTACCTTCTTTAATTTATTAAAACGTGATTGTTGTCTGTACCTTCTGTAGTATGACTGAATGAGTGTTGCCGCAGTCTGCATCTTACTTAGCGTCTGCCTAACTCTCGCTCCTCTAAAACTGGCCTGAAGAATATTAACAGCTTTCAGAACTGCCAAGTATTTGGCACGCTGAGTTTTACCCTGATAATAGGCTCTATATCTTACTTGTATTATGAGAGCTGCTGTTCTCATTTTCTGATATCTTATTTTTGCCTGATGCATTTTAAACATGGCTTTAATAAAGGTGGCTGCCATGTGCATATGTTGAATATGTCTTCTTATTCTAACACCTCTATACATAGCTTGGATTTTGACTGCTGTCTTCTTTAAATTAAGATATTCCTTACGTTGATGGCTTGCAATTTTAATATTTCGGTACCATCTCTGAATGATAATAGCTGAAGCTCTATAGGCTGC